>NC_142595.1:32454515-32761471 GCF_965207765.1 Zootoca vivipara
ATAACTTAAAACAATTGTCCAAATTCAGCTACTTTGAAATATTCCTATGTAGCTTTAGAAAGATGGGCAGCACTTGGGTCTGATGATGTTGATGATTATGACGATATTCTACCCCACCCATCTGGCTGTGGCTTTTGGGGAAAACCTGTCTTTAAAAATCAGGAAAGAAATGGTTGTATGGAAGAGGTGGATGAATTTGAGTATATTAACGTTAGACCAGCTGATAAACAAAGAGGATAGAATTTATACATATTCTATTTTAAGAGACTAATACAGATACCTAAAATGCTCAATACCAATATCTCCAGATAAAACACTTGCTAACCACCATCTACGGACCAGCAGCTTTTACAGCCTCAGAGACCCCAGAGATATTGAAACAGTTGACTACCGGTAATTCTTATGCAACAAAATAAAAAGGCCATCAACACATGTAAATCTATGTTATTAGCAAACCAATTTGATATACCGTTACTGAGGGAGGATTGGAATAAAGAATTAGAGATCTCAATTTTGACCACACAGTGGGAAACTGTTTTAAATGCTATAACAAGGGTGTCTCTGGACCTTGAATTGAGGCTCATACAACAAAAAATAGTATTCAGAATACACTGGACCCCATTATGTTTGTTTAGAAAAGGTATCTAAGGTATCTAACTGTTGGAGATGCAATAGGGATAATGCTTCTTTAAAACAAATGGGTTCCCCCCCTTTTCCTTTATTGAAAGGTTTTTGGCAGAAGGTAACTGAAACTAACAACAGAACTGTACGGAACAACCTTACATTTACAGAACAAAAATCCTTTTGAATTATATACAGAGTACATGAACAAATGGACAATATAAGCAGCTATCCATGCCCTTACCATGGCAAAAAGACTGATACTGATGAACTGGAAAAATACAAATGTGGCTTCCTTCTATGATTGGATTGAAGACTTATACAAACTTGCAACATATAAACAACTTGCATATAAACACAGACTTGCCATGGACAAATTCAATGATATTTGGAATCTATTCTTACAAATACTGTAATAGGTTAAGATCTGGTAAAGTACAACAACAACTTTGTAAAGTGTACAGTTTTGGGTCTCCCCCCCTTTATTTTCCCTTCTACACGGGTTCTGTTTCTCTTTTTCTGTCTTTTATTTACGTCTCACTATGTTTAGTGCAGATATAATTATGTACTTTTTGAACTTTCAATAAAGATGTCTGGGGGAAAAGGAAAGAAAATAGATGTGAAAGGTTTAGAGCCATCTCTCAACACACTTCTGCAACATAATTTGAATGCTAACTATACATCTTGTTTGACGATGTGGAATTAAGGCACTTGCGTTCTTTTCAAAGCTTCCTTTCATTTGTACTAACCTTATATACAGCCCAACCCAGCCAGCAATACTTCTGAGGCTGAAGTTCCTAGAGCTACCAGTATCACTATGTATCACTCCCCACCACCACACACACACATCAGGGACCCAAACCTGCCTTAATCTGGGTGCTATCCTGCACCGGGTGCCAAAACAATGCTGTAGAACAGAGTGTGAGAGGCAGCGGGTGCCAGATTTTAGCTTTGAACAGGCCACCTCTGCAATTTGACAGTCCAAAGTCTGCCACTGCATCCATGCAAACAAAAATTGAAGTACTGGACTCCTTACACAAACTCCTCAGGCAGGGCTTGAGGGGGCTCTTCAGTGAATGCTATTGAATTGGAGATGATGAAGCTCTGAGAAGTAATGCCACCAATGATGAGGTCTCCTTTCTGGTGATACTTGTGAAGTGGCTGGTGTGGATACTGGAGCCTACATTTTGCCATGTGAGCCTTGCCAGTCATGTGAGGAAGCAGAACCAGCAGCCAGACCAATAATGCCAGCATCCTGACCACAAGTACAAATTTACAAGCCTTTCATGAATGTGTCCATGATAGCCCTATATCAGGTCTGAAATCAACAAACCTAATTACAAAGAATCTGTGATCATATACACACCAGCTCCTTCGCCTAGCCCTGTCTCTGAAAACTAAGAGGTATATTTATAGTACCTCTCAGGTACTGTGTTATTAGTTATAATAGTGGAAGCTGCAATTCTATCCCTATGAATTTTTTGACAAGCAGCAGAATTAATTACAGTCCTCAATATAATTAAAGGGGGAGGTAATAACCAAGTAAAAGTTGAAGATTCCCTGTGGAATTCTTAAACAAAGATAGTTGGACGGTTTAAAAAAAATATATGGTGTCACATCCAAACAGTCACATGGACATTTTTGCCTCAAAACTTGCCCTGTATACGTAGACATCTCTTTTTCATAGGGAAAAAATACCCCCAAAATGCATGTTTAAAAGCAGAAGCACTCCACCTTCAATGATCCTTGGAGTAAAATGGCCCTTGCTCAAATGGGTAGATTTTTCCTCTCTCCACCCCAGTCTATCATGGAGATCCATTGAAATGCCATTCATAAAATTTAAGAAGAGTTGCTGAAACACAATTTGAAGGGGAAATTGTGTGCATACATTGTGTCCCAATAGGCAGACACATGAGTTGGAATTGAACTGGGTCACTGGTATTTAGACCTTAAATTAAAATCAACAAAGGGGGATGACTTGGGGTGGGAATTTAACTGGATAGCTATAGCCAATGGGCGAACCAACCTTGCCTAGTCTGGGTCTCTGGGGTGGGATACAGTTTGATAGCCCTTGAGGCTAAATTGCTTCATTGGCATGAAGCTATGAAGCATTGGGGAATGTAGCAGCATAGGCTTCCCTACACACCTTCATGGTGTGGCCTGGGAATGGGAGGCAGGCTGGAGAGCAATGCCTTCAACTCCTGCAGGCAGGGGTTTGGGTCACCTTAGAGAAGGCATCCCCAAACTTCGGCCCTCCAGATGTTTTGGACTACAATTCTCATCATCCCTGACCACTGGTCCTGTTAGCTAGGGATCATGGGAGTTGTAGGCCAAAACATCTGGAGGGCCGCAGTTTGAGGATGCCTGCCTTAGAGGCTGCAATATGTTCAGGTGTTCTCTTGCCCCAGTACTGTTTATCCTCTGCAGGAGTTTTAGTGGGATTTATTCTGAAATAAAGTGGTCCCAGAAGTGGACTCTCTGTCTGTCTCTATCTTTTACCATCAGGTTGCAGTGCCTGGACAGGTCTATCATTATATAAATATGTTTATTTGAAAGAAGTGGGAAGGAATAAGCAAACAAATTTATAAACTGCAGTGCATTCAAGAAATACCAGAGTGGTGTACAGAAATTAAAGCATAAAGCTAATCCTAAAACAGCATTGAAATATAAAACCAAACAAGAATTAAAAACTGCAGGGATGAAATGTTATAATTTGGGAAATCTTAGAAGAAAAATGAAGGTTTTAAACAAATGTCAAAAACATATTGCCGTGGTTCCTTCATTTCTAAGAGAATAACATTCCAGCGAATTGATGCCACAACTCTGAAATCATTTGCGCAATTCACAGTATGTCTTACCAAAGGGGTATGCGGCAGATTTTCCTCCCGCCAGTCTAGCCATTTATTTTCCATCACATTTGAAACAATAAAGTAAAGAAACTATGGTGTAGATATCCATCACTGGACTGCATGCAATGATCAAACATGATACCTCTTCATGCTAAATTTCTCATCATTTTGGTCTGAAATCTTCCCTTCTGGACATGGGATACAATCATAGTAGCAAAATGCTGCTATGATTGTATCCACCGCCTTCATTTGCTTGCTAGAACTAGGATGGTTGGGCCTGAGCAGGGTCGTAGCAATGGGGGGGGGTGATGGGGGCAGGCTGCCCCGGGTTCCACTCTGGGGAGGGGTGCCACTTGGCGCCCCGAAACCCGCGACTCCTAAGCCAAACCTCCAGCCTCCCAGTAAAAAGTCTGCTCGGCGTACTTTTTACTAGGAGGCTTCCAAAATTGAAGTGCCATTCCCAAATGGTTGAACGTGCAGTGAAGGAGGTTACTAGAGCATCTAGGATAGTTATTGGAGAGAAAAGATGTGATGCTACAATCAAAACAACAATGAACAATCGCTCTAAATTCCCAAAACAAGAGACAAAGAAGGACTTTGCACCAAAATAGACGTTTAGTGTAATGCATAAAAGCATATTTTTAGCATGATATAATATGGTGTAAATGTACAATGTATATATTGCATAAGGCATAATTTTATTAATTATACAAAATGTAAGCATTTGGCACAATTTATACCAAGTAATTAAGTATAATGTTATGTTTTGACACAACACATAATATGAGTGGTGTTTTATTGTTTATGTTTACTTGTTTAGTACACCGTTTGCTTAATTGTTCCATATATTTTTTTCAAAACCATTGGTTTTTCATGTAAATTATCAACATGTTTTATCTTAAATAAATAAATATTGCAGAAAATAATAGTATGCAACTATTATTGCTCTACATAAAACCTAAAATTTATGTTTATTAGTTCACAATTTAACATACTGAGAATTAAATGAGTCAAATTCCTATGTTTTTATCACTCGTAGTGAGGCAAAATTTCAGTCTGTAGGAGCAGGGTCTAAATATTAACCGATTTGTCCCAAATTTGAAATTTGACTATGTTTATACCATATGCCTGAGATAAGATCAAGGGAGGAAACATTTCCAAAAATTATTTTTTATGACCCACCCTAGTGGGCACACGGGCTTTCTACCTGGAGCTGGAGGTGTGCGGCTTTGGAGGCGCGGGGGGTGGGTGGGTGGCAATACCCCGCCACGTAACGATGCATGCGCAGCATCGCACTGTGCATGCGTGTTACATAGCGGGGTATCGCTGCCCCCGCGCCTCCAAAGCCGCACGCCTCCAGCTCCAAACTGCAGGTAAACCACCGAGCGGGCTTTTTACCTGGAGTTTGGAGCTGGAAGCGCGAGTCTTTGGAGGCACAGGGGGTAGCGATAGCCCTTCATGTAACGACGCATGCGTCATTATGTAACACGCATGCATCATTACGTAGCAATGCTGCCCCCTCCAGTGCACAGCAATTTGCCGCCCCGGGTGTCACGGCAGCTCGCTACGCTGCTGGGCCTGAGCAACATATGAAAAAATAGCAACCTTGGGAATAATGGACAGGGATTCCTTCAGATTTGGACCTTTGCACTTTTTTGAAGTTACATGCAAGCCACTAATCCATGATATCACTCTATACCATCATATACAAGCAAGTCGGTGTTATAAATGGTAGGACGATATAGCTGATGCCCTGCAAAATAGTTTCAAAGTAATGAATCATCAGATTTAAATACATTCTTCCAAATTGTCAATAGTCCATGAAGAAGAGAATAAATTTTGTAGCGGCCCATAATAAAAATAGCTCTACAAAGTGATAGATCCATTTCTATTGGTGAAAAAACCCCAGCTTATCTGAATTCTTGCTCATCATTATCAAAATTATGTGGTTCATTGTGACAACATACTTAATATCACTTATTGTGGCTACATATGGTTCAATACTGATTTTAAATTTTCAGGATGTATGTGTGATTTTATTGTAGGTTTTTTATATAGCAAGATTTTTTAAAAGGAATATAAAGAATTTAATTTTGGACATCAGGACGGTGATGCAATCTGAACTCAAGGATCAGATTTCAGGATTCAAACTGCTGACAGTTTGACCCGATCAGCTGTGCTATGTTATTGCAATCTTATTGAAGATAAAAGCTTGACCTGGAGAAGCCCTGGGAAGAGTCCTACAAAATTCCAGTCTCTGAAAGGATTGGTTTGAGGGGAGGAAATCCAGTCGATAATATAAAATCCAGCTCCTCACCCCCCTTTTTTATATAAAATCTACTATATAAAAGAAGAAGGGAAGAAAGAAAACTGAATTTAAGATTGGAGAACCAAGAAACAGATAAATCAACATTGACAGATTTATTCTAGAACAGATCTGGTCCTAGGACAGATAATTTAGGAAAGGAATTAGCAATTAGTAAAGGATGCTGTAATTACTAAGAACCAGCATGGGTTTTACAAGAACAAGTCAGGCCATTCCTTCCTTCCTTCCTTCCTTCCTTCCTTCCTTCCTTCCTTCCTTCCTTCCTTCCTTCCTTCCTTGTGAAGGAGTTACAATCTTGATTGATCTGGGAAACACTCTGGATGTAGCGAATCTAGATTTCAGCAAGGCTTTTGACAAACTTCTCCCATGATATCCTTGCAGAGAAGCTGGTAAAATGTGGATTAAACAATGTTACTTTTAGGTGAGTTTGTTGTTTATGGAACTCCAGAAAACATGCTGAACCAATTTGAAACAAAAGAGTTTGATACACACATGTTATTTGTTTATAAAGCAAGAAATATTCAATGTATCATGAATGAAACACCACTGAATCAAATATTTGGACTGATAAATTTTTCAACACTTTCTTCTAATTAGCATTTCTTTGTTATTAAGCTCAGGCCTCAATAAAATAATGTACCATTTTGGAAAAAAGATGCAGCCCAGCAACCCAAAGCTGGAAGCTAAGATAGAAAAGATCTCCACGGCTACCATGTATTTCCCTTTGGTGCTCAAGTAAGTTGGAACAAAAGATAGCCAAACACTGCAAAAGACCAGCATGCTGAAAGTGATAAACTTGGCTTCGTTGAAACTGTCAGGTAACTTCCTGGCAAGGAAAGCCACAGTGAAACTGACAATAGCTAGCAGGCCCATGTAACTCAGAACAAAATAAAACATCATAGCAGAACCCTCATTACATTCTAGTATAATTTCTTCAGTCACTGACTGCATATCAACATCTGGGAATGGAGGAGATATCACTAACCACACAGTGCAAATGCCCATTTGAACAAGGGAGCAGGAAACAACAATGAAATATGCTTGTTTTTTCCCCACCCATTTCCTCATCCTGGATCCCGGTTTTGTGGCCATGAAAGCCAGAAACACCATGATGGTCTTTGCCAGTACAGAAGAAACAGCCACTGAGAAGATAATGCCAAAAGCAGTTTGCCGGAAGAAACATGTCACCTTCTGAGGTTGCCCAATGAATAGCAAAGCACAAAGGAAGCAGATCAGCAGAGAGGAAAGGAGGGTGTAGGTGAGGTCCCGGTTGTTAGCTTTGACAATAGGGGTGTCATGGTGCTTCATAAAGGTCCCTAGCATGAGAGTTGTGATCAAACAAAATAAAAGAGATAAACAGGCTAAAGTGAACCCCAATGGTTCCTCAAAAGTCAAGTAGCTTACAACCTTGGGAATACATAAATCTCTGTTTTGGTTTGGATAATTTTCATTGGTGCATTGGTAACAATAATTCATGTCTGAAAAAGAAAATATGTGACATCAGTCTTGGATAAATGTCACAAATCTACCAAGTTAAGCAAAACAGAAACACCGTCACCTACTCTCACCCCCATCCACCCTCCCATCCCCTATCTATCTCGTTTTCCCTCTTTCTTCTTAGTGTCTTAACAAATGAAACTGATTTGCAAAAATGATACTTTGTAATTCAAGAAATCTTTAATAAAAATATTAAAAAAACAAAAAACAAATCTACCAAATATCATATGTTGTTCACACACACACACACACACACAGAGAGAGAGAGAGAGAGAGAGAGAGAGAGAGAGAGAGAAAACAACAACATTCCATATGTATACTGTGTATGTGTGTGTTTGTGTGCCCAACTTTCTGAGAGTAGCTATTTCAAAGTTCATAATGGAGTTCATAATGTTGTTATTATTTATATCCACACTCTCAGTTAATACTATCAATCTCACCAAAATGGCAATAGCATAAGTTACAGGCACCTCTGAGCATGTGTAAAATCTGCCAAAAGAAAAGGCCACACTCAAACCACTTCTGTACCCACACAGGGAGCCTGTTGCTTCTGAGCCCAGGGTGTGGATAACAAAAAATAACCACATTATAACTATTTTGGATCTGCAGTTTGGCTGTCAGGGGCTCTGACTCTTCCTCCTCCTCTCTCCAGCCAGCGAGGTACCCTTTTCCAAAGGAAGGAGCTTGGACTCAGAGGCAGAGTACGATGCTGGCTGTGGAGGGCGGAACTCAACTACTTCTCTCCCGGAAAAAGCACTGCTGCTGCTTCCCGCTCTTCTCATTGTCTTTGTGGGTGTCTGACCCCCACAATTATATTATTGTGGGTGCCCAAGCACCCAGAGCCCCCTGGAGTTGGCTCCTATGTTTACAAGTATCCTCGTGAAAATGAATGCTACTTTATGAGGGTTCCAGTTCATGGCATGATTTTTAAGCATGTATTCAAAAACCATTTTAGAGTTTCCTGTTGATCACACAAAGGTCAGGAGAGGAGGAGGTTTAACTGGTGAAGTTTCCGAGGGGGCAACACACATGCCCCCACCTCTATAAATTTGTTTGCCTTCAAGTATCCAGGCAGAACACCTATTTGACTATAAGGAGGGATGTATGATTCCACAAAAATGTACAGATGATATTTATTTTTTGTCTAGTTTGCATCCATTCCAAACAGAAGAAAATAAATTAGGTCTCTAAGCTTTCCAGGATTGCATTCATTCTTTGTACGCAATCTTACCCTCGCGGTCTGAAATCTTCCCTTCTGGACATGGGATGCAATCATAGCAGCAAAATGGCATTCCCTCCTTCACTTTCTTGCTAGAACCAGGATGGCAACTCTCAGTACATACAGAAAGAGGCTGTGCCTAATCATAAATAAGAGAGAGAAAGCCTTTTGATATGAAAACTACATGAGGTTGATTATGTTATGGCTTCATCCCACAATATTGTACCAGTCCTGGAACATTATAACAGGCTCATCATATATACAAAATCAATAAAATTCTATTTCAGATTGTCAGTTGCTTTATATTTCTATAGATATATATTTGTTTTGCTCGTATTTAAAATAAATTTTAGACAACATGATGGTGACTTACCACTTACAAAGGTATCAAAGAAGAGCTAACAAATTGCTGATGGATGCCTTTTACCTGGTTAAACCAGCTGTGCCATGTTATGGCGTCTTTGTTGATGGTAAACACTTGGTCTGGAGGAGCCTCAGGATCCATCCTTCCAACTTTCACTATAGACTGGTTTGAGGAACTAACCCAATTGATAACATCAAATCCAGCTACTAGCTGTCCATTCTGGTCAAAGGAAACCTTGTCCCCAGCACTGTTGTTAAATGAGACACTTCTCAGGGAATAATGGACCTACATTAAAAAGAACATCAATCACTACTTTTTGTGGAAGCAAATTCGAGTATAACTATTATATAGAGCAGGCATCCCCAGACTCCGGCCCTCCAGATGTTTTGGCCTACAACTCCCATGATCCCTAGCTAACAGGGATGATGGTCAGGGATGATGGGAATTGTAGTCCAAAACATCTGGAGGGCCGAAGTTTGGGGGTGCCTGATATAGAGCATTCCAGGTATGGCCACGTTCTAGATTTGTATAAATGCTTAATGATGTTTGCATGTTTATGAGTCTGTTGGGGTTGGAGTGTGTTAAATGGAAGGAGAAATGTCAATCCTTAATCTTAAAGTTAATGCCAAATACCATAGATATCCCCTCCACAGCCACACAAATGTGCACAATTACTTTACCTTCACCTCAACAAGGAAACCTCACAGAGCAGAGTATTTTTCTACCAAGTTTATTTTTTCTAAGACATATGTGAGCAGCTACCCACCACAAAAAATAATCAATCTGCCATTTCAAGGAAGGAAAATAATACAAATTTATTTCTGAATGAATCTAATGTGAGGCTGAGGTGCCCATCAATTTCTGCCCTTAATGACACTGTTGTTAGTGGAGAGAACACTGTGTCAGTCAAAAGCACTACAATATCCTCTCAATTTATGTGATCCTCATAGACCACAAAGAGGAAAGGAAAGATGGTTGACTGGGATAGGAACTAGTTTTTTCTTTCCGGTTTTGGGAACAGGAATGAAGATGAAATGGAGACCACATGAGGAAAACCAGCAAACATTTAGTCACAGTTCATGAACTACTACATCTACATAATATTATATTTTATCTGACAATGTTAATTTCATTACCTGCCATGGCAGTTGGCTGTGGAGTGTCTGTCTACCTTCCTTCGTCACTGATCTGTGTACAGATGATGACATTTTATGTAAAGCATGGGCCACAACATAGACAGCATTGTAGATGCTGTAGCTGTGACCAGTCATGCTGATCCCAAAAAAAGAATCAGGAAGGCTTTCCAGTTTCTCCTTCCCAGTGCAGATATCCCCCTTCTGTTCATCCAGGGCTTGATTTGGAAATACACAGCCAAAGGCATTTTGCCAAAAGTCCCTTATGAAACCATCTCCTGTGGTGCTGGATGGGTCTGTGCTCTGAACAAACTGGTGAAACAGTGGGAGTTCACTGGAGTGAATTTTGAAGGCAAGAGCACCATAGAAGAGTTCATCATCCCAAGTCTTTTGAACAACAAATGCAGTATGTTCCACCTGGGCTGTTGCTATCCACACTTTGGGTTTATTTGCCATGTTTTCTTGCTGTGATAGATATGGAAGAAATCTGAAGAAAGCCATGGAGTAAGACTCTCCATAGGCCACTATGACATTGGCTTTGCTGCCCATCACTTTGTCGTGTATTTTTGCACCATCTTCCATCACGTATTTAATGTCTGTGACAAAAGTCAATGTTGGAATTCTTTCTATGAAAGCAAAACAGATCTCATTCTGGGAAAACATTGGAACCACAGTTTGCACAAACCTTTCTCCATCTGAGGTATCCATAACAATGAGTCCAATCCACTTCCACCCAAAATACAGAAGTAAATAGAGAATCCCCTTATACTGAATGACTTCCTTGGGGACCATCTGGTAGAATGGAAGGCCTGGACTTTTATCATTCATCACTGGAGCAGGGCTATATATTAGCTAAAGGTAAATGAAGAATAGAGATTGAAAAGACGATAATAACATTTCTGTAAAACTCTCAGGTATCCAAAGAAATTCCATAGCTTTATATGAATAGTCTTTACAGTTACCCTGCAAAGTAGCTGTACACTTTAAACATTTCTTCTAATTATTTGGTACTGAGATGGAGAGAGCCGTGGCTTCCCTTTGGCAATCTATTGGTTCCACATTGAAGGGAAACTTGGATTGCACATTTCACCACTCCCATTAGTCGCAATTTATTCATTGTTAAATCACAGCAGTCATCAGAGAGACAGAGACAGTGCATGAACAGCCCAATAAGACTACAAACTGAGGTGGTTGTGGTTTGGGGATGTTTTGTTTTGTTTGAAGGTAAAAAAAAAAAAGACCTATTAGAAGCTTCTTCCTTGGACCACCACTTTCTGAGCTTCACCACCTGCAGTCATTCAAAATATTCTTTTATGAACCCCCCCCCCCGATTCCTTTGTGCTTTCCTGCATGCAATAACCTTCCTTGTCTCTTGTAATTTCATCCTCAAATTTCACATTTTCCAGAAAGCTTTTTGAACATTCCCTTGTCCTTACTGCAACTATGAAAAAGTATGAGTAACAGGGACCATCACATATTATTCCCCTTCCTGACTATCTTAAAATTTAATCCACTGCTTTGCATCCATTTTGCACTGGAAGTTCCTTGGGGTGCGGACTTGCCTTATCTGTTCTTTGCCATGCACTCCACACTGCTAGAACAAAACAACTACAACAACAAGACATTCATTTCACCTGTGGAATCTTGTAAATATCCAAAACATTTGCCACATGAAGGGAGATATGGGAGTCCAGTCCCCCAATGACTGCTATTAGATTATTCCTGACATCACACATGTAATTGGGGACAAATCTCTCCAGCGTGGATGTAAGTAGCATTGTGGCATGATAAGTTGACTTTGCATTGAAATAGCTGTCATAAATGTGGAAGCCCAAGGTGACATTGGGCAAGATCATAATGTTTTCATTTATCTCCTTTACTGTGAAGGCTAAGGCCAGGATGTGCTGGTAATTCTTTGGTACTACACTAAGGAAAAGAGAGCAGAATTTTGTATCAGAAAACTATAACAACAATGAAAAATGCATAGCTACTTTTTGCAATTGTGATCTATTCTACTAGCAGCATTAATCACCCAATTTCTTATTATTTAATTTTGTTTATTGAATATCTCATAAACAGATAGCAACAGGTGCCAGCTCCCTGACTGGGCTCCCTTGGTTCCAGAGCACCCACAAAATTCCCCATGAAGGGGCCGGGCACCCACAACTTTGGTGAAAGGCCATGCATACTGCATGACACCAATGGCCCTGGGCACCCATGGTTGCGGGACCATGCTGGCACTCCTGCAGATAGGTGTGTATAGATATTTATAACAATAAAAAAAATCAATGACACAGAATTGTACAAGAAAACATGACAGACTTTGGGGTCTCAAATTTCAGTGGTGCTTTGTGAAATGGCAAAATTTGGCACCCTCTGATTCTTGCATCCCATTCACAGCCCAGTTGCACTCCCCTAAATCTGCCTCTGAAGAAAATGAAAAAAAAACCCCGAATGGTGGAACTAATATATTTTAATATGCAGGTCTTTGGCATGAAGAATTAGATGGTAGCTGCTTTCATTTGCTGAAAGTGAGCTGGGCTGTTGAACAGAGATAAAGGCAAATTCCTTCCCCACTCTTGTTGCCTAACCCTTTACACTCATTAACAAAGTTCAAATATTTGCAGCAAACACAACTGTTTATGGGTTTTCTCTTAAAGGGTATGGGGCAAAATCCTTGACCAGACTCTCAATACATTTTTTTTAAATGTTAATAGAAGTTAAAATGGAGAAATCAGATTCAGAACACTGGGTCCCGGTGGTGAAAGGGAAGTAAATTTAAATGAAAATAAACTTATAATTCCTTACATAAACTCTTCATGTAGTGTTGGAAGGGGTTCTTCTGTGAAGTCTAGTGAACTGGAGACAATGAAGCTCTGAGAAGCAATGGCGCCAATTATAAGATCTCCATCCTGATGGTATTTGTGGAAAGGATGGTGTGGATATTGGAACACGCACTGAAGAATGTGAGCCTTGCATGCCATTTGAGGAAGCATTACCAGCAGCAAAGTCACTAGTGCCACCATACTCATTACATATGCTAATCATTCCTTTACATATGCAGACTTCCCAGTTCCATCTATAACACTGTCAGGAACATCTCTGTGATCGCAATGCTCTGATCTGAATGTTCAGATAGTCTTCTATCAAGAATGAAATCTAGATACCTAAACTCAAATATTAGTGACATTATTGGTATATGTGCTCCTGTCCCTAGTCCCTATCTGAAATATAGAGCATATATTTATGGAATTATCCTTCACAGACTGTGAAGGATTGTTTTTAGTGTTAACTGAATGTCCATTGAGATTTCGTGGTTTTTTGTCTGTTTTTCTGGACAAGCATCCAAGTTAATTACAACCTTTATGATAATTAAAGGCTAAGGAACCCACCAAATCAAACGTAGGAATTCTATGTAACATTTCTTATGACAATATTTGTGTGGGGGTGTGGGGGGTGTGTGTTAGTAGAATTTTTGACTTTGTACTTGGTTGGATAGAAATTGTGATGAAGGCATGGATTGAACCAATGCAAAGAAAATACATTAGAAATAAAGGTTCTTGCTATAGAGCTAGAGGGGGAATTTAAATCCTTGATCATAGGATTTGACTGATTTGGAAATGATTTTTCTGGAAAGATTGAAATACTACTACTTCTTGCATGAGAGGGAGACATGGCAAACTTCCAACTCACTTTGCCTAATAGTAGGCAATGTATGCTTCCCTCACCTGGTCACTAGAAGCCACCTGAGGATGATTTCTGTAGTGTGTGTGTGTGTGTGTGTGCGCGCGCGCGCACGTGTGTGTGTGTGCGTGCACACACACACACGTGCACCAATATTCTTACATCACAATTTTCTTTAAGTAAATCTTGATATAGTTTCCCATCAGAATATTACAACAAAGGGTCCCCTTTGAGAAAGTTGTATCATGCAATGGTTAAGAGGAAACTCAGGGCTTTTAGCCTCTCCTCCCTGAATTGCAAAGTAAAGCTCAATGAACAAACATTTGCATTCTTTAATAGTTCCAACATATTAGCTGCAACTTATTATTATGCAGTTTATGCCTCAAGGTGAAGATGCAAAATTTTGCAAATGTGCACCTAATACACTGATTTCACAAAATGCACACATGACTAAACCCCTTCCGATTTTCTACTGATTAGCTGATCATTGTATATGAGCAAAAGTGCTTTCTGATAGAACTGAGATCAATTTCATCTATGGCAAGGGTGGGGAACCTCTGGCCCATGGTCCTAATACAGTAGCTCACCAGACCTCTGTGTTGAGTTCACAGGACTTTCAGGGCCATGGGTTTGAGCCCCACATTGGGTGAAAGATTCCTGCATTGCAGGGGGTTGGACTAGAATCAGTTGTGTCCAAACTTTTTTCAAAGAGGGCCAGATTTGATGAAGTGAAGGGCCATGAGGGCCGACCAAAGTTGTTGAGCTTTTTAAGGTTTGAAGTTGTTGAGGGTTTTTTTTTTTTTTAGAATTTTACCCCAGGAAATAGACTGCAACAGGGGCTGGATTAAACTGACTGGTGAGGCTCATCAGGGCCCTGAAACAGGCTTTGGACATGCCTGGACTAGATGATTCTCATTGTTCTTTCCAATTCTATGATTCTATGATCTATTATCTACCTGCCCTACACATGAGATCAATTAGGTAAAGATAGGGCTGGGCCAATGAGGGTTTGTAGGGAATTCTAATCAGTCCTGTGTAGAGCTGATGTTTTGGATTTTCATGTGCTCTGCTTTGTAATGAGGATTTACTCCATCCTTAAAAAAATGAGTCATCTGAAAACATTGTGATACCATATGACTGAGTGGTGAATTCTCCCCACACTTGTCAAACTTATCACATAAGGTAGGATAAAAGGTAAAGGTAAAGGACGGTTGGTTAAGCTCAGTTGAACTTGACTATGGGGTGCAGCACTCATCTCCACTTTCAGGCCAAGGGAGCCAGTGTTTGTCTGCCGGCAGCTTTCCGGGTCACGTGGCCACCATCAGTAAACCACTTGTGGCGCAACAGGATACTGTGATGGAAGCCAGAGTGCACGAAACACCGTTTACCTTCCCTTTGCAGTGGACTTCTTCTTTCAAGATATAGTCTGGCCCCCCCACAAGGTCTGAGGGACCGTGGACTGGCTGGCCCCCTGATAAAAAAGTTTGCTGACCCCTGAATTAGATTTATGTGTTTGATTTTCTAGTCACATTTTGCACCCTCTCCAGCTCCATGTTAAGTGTATTGGAATGGAAATAACTTGACCTGCTACTTGCATTCCAGTCAGAGCTTGCACAAATTACTCTTGGCCGCCATCACTACCTGTACTTCTCCTGGCATTGATGAGTCCAAGAGCACCCTCAGGCTCTGTACCTTGTCCATCAGAGGAGTGCATTTATGTGTGTAGAGACACAAGCTTTTTAAGGCTTGGGAAACCATACTATTCAGCTGTTCTTTCATCTTCAGAAGCAAATCCAAATAAAGTGTAATACAATGGTCATGAACCTGGTTGAGAACTGCATATAAAAAATGGTGGATATATGAATGTTTCATCCGTTATTGCTCACTGGTGCTCAAGAAACTATCCAAGCTTCTAAGAATCTAATTGGAGAGAAGGCAGTCAGGCACATGTGATAAGGTTCTACATGCAATTTCTTACCCTGCTGGTCTGAAATCTTTCCCTCTGGACATGGGATGCAATCATAGCAGCAAAATGGCTCCCCTTCTTTCACTTTCTTGCTAGAACCAGGATGGGAGCTCTCAGCACATAGAGAAAGAGGCTAGGCCTAATGTTCCAAACATAAAAAGGGATAAAATAATAATCAGGCGGAAAATGAGCTAAGAATTCTGAAGATGTGGTGGACCCGTCATATGTTATCAGGTTGTCATGAAGGCTCTTATTATTTGGCTTCAACCCACCCAGAAGTGAAATGTTGAAATCCTGATTGCTCCTCATCAGGACAGGTGGAATAATGGGAGTAAAATATACACCCAACGGGTTTCATTTTCAACTGTTTCCACTGTGAGGTGCAACTAGCGCTTTGGCCTGTATTTGCTCTGAATGCCCTTGGTTATAGAAATATGGATCAGTATCACAAAACATGTGAAAGGTGTAGCTGTATAGTTGCTAAGAGTGGGCCGTGGAATTGTCAACAGAGCCTGTGGTTCTGATCTACACCTTTCTAGTTCAAGTCATTATTCAGGACAGACTTAGAATGATTACAAATGCAGCTTTGTTACCCACTCAACCCTTCACTGAAATGGGGACTCTAAAAATGAACTACTTTCCTCCATTGACTTGAATTGAGAAAGGGGTGATACAAGGATTCCCAGAAAACACTTGGGTGGGGGAAATGGTGCTGAAAGTAATTTATATTTTTTCAGTTAATTTATATGTAATAGCATTCAGTTTTGTGTCTTATAGTATACTGGTAGTACAAAGGAAGAAGTTCGTGTGTATTGCCTTTCTTGAGTTTCTTATTTTTCCCCTAAGAGATTCTCCTTCAATAAAAGTTATGAGGGGATTGGTCATCCTTAAATTATAGCACCATGTGTACACTGGCTAGCAGAAACACAGAACTATATACCTAACCATTTAACTGTACATACATTATATTTGATGAGCAAGGTACCATTCAAACACATTGCCACATTGCCCTGAAACATCTGAGAGAATGAGTTGTCTCCAGGGATATTTCCTTAGTCAGAGAAAGGTGCTTGATTTGACAGAGGATATTTGTCTCAGTCAAAGCAAGGACTTTCCAAAGAATGAAAAATCTCCTCAAACGAAGAAGACTTATCAATGTGTGTGTGTGTGTGTGTGTGTGTGTGTGTGTGTGTGTGTGTGTGTGATTCAGAGGCTGATGTGGATACATTTACAGGAAGACAAAAACTGTTTCCCCTATTCAGTAGCAACTATGTGAGAAGAAACTGAAACTGTACTATTATGAAACTAAATATCTTTTGTAGGTTTCTTACAGAACATTTGATTCCATTTTCGGCTTAATAATTTAGAGAAATTTACAGAAAAACAAAATGGACAATTACATTAATCCAGATTTCCTCTTCATTATCTGTTCCTTGCTGTTCAATTCAGGTCTTAACATAATAATGTAACATTTCGGTGCAAAGATGCAACCCAGCAGTCCAGCACTGGAGGCTAAAATAGAGAAGATCTCCACTGCAACCATGTGTTTTCCCTTTGTGCTCAGGTAGGAGGGAATAAAGGAGAGCCAAACACTGCAAAAGACCAGCATGCTGAAAGTGATGAACTTGGCTTCATTGAAACTGTCGGGTAACTTTCTGGAGAGGAAAGCCACAGTGAAGCTGACAGTTGCCAGGAATCCCATGTAGCCAAGAACACAGTAGAACATTATCTCAGACCCCTCATTGCATTCTAATACAATTTCTGAAGTGAATGAGTGCATGTCAACATCTGGGAATGGGGGAGAGGTTGCAAGCCAAACAGTGCAGATAAGTGCTTGGATGAGGGAGCAGGAAAGAACAATGTAGCTGGCCAGATTCTTCCCCACCCACTTCCTCATTTTGGATCCAGGTTTGGTGGCCATGAAAGCCAGAACCACTGTAGTGGTTTTTGACAGCACACAAGAAACAGCCACTGAGAAAATGATGCTGAAAGTAGTTTGTCGAAGGAAACACATTACCTTCTGGGGTTGGCCAATAAATAAAAATGCACAAAGGAAGCAGAGGAACAGGGAGATGAGGAGAGTATAGGTGAGGTCCCGGTTGTTAGCTTTGACAATTGGAGTGTTATGGTGCTTCATAAATATTCCTAGCACTATAGCTGTCGTCATAGAAAATGAAAGAGCTAAAGAAGTTAAACCAAGACTCAAAGGTTCTTCATAAGACAGAAAGCTGAAATTCTTAGGAATACAAAAATCCTGTTTTTTGTTTGCATATTTTTCATCTGTACATTTATGGCAATCACTCATATCTGAAAAAAACAAAACAAAAAAACCACACCTGAATCTTTATGTAGAAAATAGGCCAGAAATTCCATGCAATACATGTTCCTCTCCATGTGATTAGATTTATATGAGCAAAGGTGCTTTGTCCTCTGAAGCATTAGAGCCTTGTTAGATTAATATTTGTGTATGTTGACCTATGTCCATGTTTTATGCACCTTTGCTGGTCCAAAAATTCTCCCCACCCCCAAGTCTGGTCTGACCCCATCGGAGGTCAGGGAGATGAACAACTACCTGACATTTAGAAAACACCTAAAGGCAGCCCTGTTTAGGGAAGTTTTTAATCTGTGATTTTAATGTATTTTGTATTTGTTGGAAGCCGGCCAGAGTGGTAGGGGAGACCCAGCCAGAAGGGGGGGGGTATAAATAAATAAATAAATAATAATAATAATAATAATAATAATAATAATAATAATAATAAGGAACAGCACGTGTACAGCGAGGATAACTAATAATTAAGCAGAATTTGTGGCAGTGCACAATATCATTATCCATGGGGCACATCATTTACGGCAACAGACATATCTTCCAGTATCCCAACATGGTGGAACTTGAGGTAATATAACATAGCCTAAACTCTGGTATTAAGCTGGGAGGTATTTTGAAAGCAGAAAGTGTTTTCATATTTGTGGTGTGTGTGTGTGTGTGTGTGTGTGTGTGTGTGTGTGTGTGTGTGTGTGTGTTTACTGGTTGAATAACATTCAAGGCTTATCTGAAGTAGATTACAGCCATTTTTTAAAAAATCTCATAAGAAATTATCCACAGCCACTTAAAAAAACTGACAACCCATTTAAGGAAATTAAGCTCAGCCCCACTGAGATAATGATTTGAAAGTTATTAATGGTGTTTCTCAGCTACTGTTCTGGTGTTGAAAAAGTCCAATTACATTATACGGTTTACCAATTTGATCTGAAATCTTCCCTCCTGGGCACGGGATACAATCATAGCAGCAAGATGGCTCCCCCTCCTTCACTTTTTTGCTAGAACCAGGGCGGCAACTCTCAGTACATACAGAAAGAGGCTGTACCTAATGCATAAATGAAATAGATTAATGATGATATTGAAGATAATCATTGAGGAACCATTAAAATCCAGGAGATTTTGCATATGTTATGTAACGATCACAAAAAATCATAATTTTATAGGATTAAAGTATTTTTTTTCTGAACTATCTCTACCTGGTTAAATCCCTTGTGCCATGTTATGACATTCTCATTGATGGTGAACACTTGATCCGGAGAAGCCAGGGGATCAGTCCTCCCAACTTTTGTTCTATGAAAGGATTCATTTTTTAGGAATATCCAGTTATCGATATCAAAGCCAGCTGCAAACTCCCCATTCTGGTCAAAGGAGACTCTCTCTCCAGCACTATTGTTAAATGAGACCCTTTTCAAAAACTCGTGGAGCTGAATTGAAGTGGAAATAACAATAATTAGAAAATGCTGTATGTAGTGTATATGTTAGGGTCAGGAAAAAAGGAGGTAAAGTGGCAAAAATATTCTATCAGTGTTATCTCTTTTTAAGGGATACAGGAAGATGAAAGAGAAAGTTTCATTTTGGGAGGTGTGTGAATTGGTTTGCTTTAAAATACACACTGGATGAATCTTCTCCCCTTCTCGCACATTCATTACCTTCCAATGCTGGTGATCCCGAAATTTCTGCATGCCTCTGTTCTGCATGGCACTGTGCTCGAGTCTAGATGAGGACATAGCATGTAAAGCATGGGCCAAAACATAGACGGCATTGTAGATACTGTAGCTGTGGGAGGTCATGCTCATTTCAAAAAAAGACGCAGGAAGACTCTCCAGATTCTCTTCCCCAGTGCAAATGTCCCCATCTATCTTGCCGACATCTGTATTTGGGAATATGCAACCAAAAGCCTGTTGCCAGAAGTCCTTGATAAAACCATCTCCTGTGGTGCTGGATGGGTTTCTGCTTCTAACAAATTCTTGAAATCCTGGTAGATCATTGGAGTGAATTGTAAATGAGAGAGATCCATGGAACATTTCTGTATCCCAAGTCCTCTGATAGACCATTGAATTGAACTCCCCCTGGGCTGTTATTATCCACACTATACCTTTTGACTTCTTGCTTATATGTTCTTGTTCTGACAGATATGGAAACCATCTCAAGAACACAATCCCATAAGATTCTCCATATGCCACCACTACACTGGCTTTACTATCTATGATTTTATCATGTATTTTACCCCCCTTGTTAAACATCTCATTAATTTCAGTGACAACAGTAAATGTTTGGGTTCTTTCTATGAAGGCAAAGCAGATACCACTCTGAGAAAAAGGTGGAACCACGCTTTGCACAAATCTTTCTCCATTGTCGTTATCCATAGTTAGGAGTCCAATCCATGTCCAGCTGAAATGCAGAAGCAAAGAAAGAATCCCTGCAAACTGACTGTCTTCTCTGGGCACCATCTGGTAGAATAGGATGCCTGGCGTTTTATCATTCATCACTGCAGCAGGGCCATAAATGAGCTAAAGGAAAGTGTGGAAAGGAGAGAATATGATTGTACCCAACTAGGTCTTACTGAGAGTAGAGTCGCTGAAATTAATGAACCTGTTACTCGTGTCCATTAACTTGCCAAGTAGTTTGAGTAGAATGTGTGTTGAATATCATTCATAGATACAATGTCCAAATAACAAAACTCACATTTGGTCACCTATAGTTTCAGTAGACCTGCAATGTCAGTGGATTTTTTTCCTTGCAACAAATTGGGTGCTGAAGGTGAGAGTGTTGGTTTGCCTGAAGCTTCCAGGTGGGTTTAAAGCTGAAGAGAAACTGCTCTGGGAACTCATGCAGTATTGCCATGAATACAATGTATTCCTCAGAAACTTAGTTCCCACAGGTAAAAGATTTTCATCCAGTCAGGAGTGGCAGGTAAACTCTCCCCTCTCTACATACAAATAGGTGTGTTGGTGGAGGGTAATACCAGTAATAATGGGGAAGAAATTCCAGCCAGGCAGAGATTCTAGCCTTGAGCTTAGAGTGCACATTAGTCAATCATCTCCTCAGGTCTCTTATCCTTATCCTGTACTGATGCTGCTCAACACCATTTCCTCTGAAAGAATGGCAAAAGAACCTCCACAACCCTGGATTGCCATATTCCCCAAACTAAAAATTCAGACAAAGCTGTTGAGCTTTTACCACCCCACCCCCTGCCATACATCTGGGTTTTCCTGGACATTCTTGCCGATTTTGCAAAAATCCCCCCGGATGCAAAAATGCTGTCCGATTCCCAGACGTGTCAAGACATATGGCAACCCTAAATTAGGTTGTGAGGGGGAAAGCCCTTTCCATCACTGGCAATGAATGGTCCTCAAAGCCCAGTGAGGCTCAGACACTGGAACAGATTGGTGGGAAACTCATAGGGCAAAATGCCCAAAGTCTTTAAAGGCCATGGCCCTTTCCTCTTCTCATAAGATTTCCTGGGATCTGGGCGAAGAAAACTCTGCTCTCTGGGCTGTGTGTCACCAGGCAAAGCTGTCCTGCATGCAGCTCATGTCCCCAGCTCATCTTGCTTTACTGGCCGAGGGAGCTGGCGTTTGTCTGCAGACAACTTCCGGGTCATGTGGCCAGCATGACTAAGCCGCTTCTGGCCAAGGCAGCGCACGGAAACACCGTTTACCTTCCCGCTGGAGTGGTACCTATTCATCTACTTGCACTTTGACATGCTTTCGAACTGCTAGGTGGGCAGGAGCTGGGACCAAATATCGGGAGCTCACCCCATCACAGGGATTTGAACCGCCAACTGTCTGATTGGTGAGCCCTAGGCTCTGTGGTTTAGACCACAGTACCACCCATGTCCCTAGTTCTGCTTAGCTAACCCTTAATGTTCATATTCCTGAAGTATTGTCACAATACCTTTTTTCTGGTTAAAAGAATCAGCTTATTTCAAAGTAGGAAGAAGAGATGAAGTGTTTAGGTTGTTACACTTCTTGATTCTAATTTAAGAATGACCCACAGAGGCTTTATTTAACAATCAGGTCTTGAGATTTACACAAAGTAATGGCCATGTGTGTGTGTTATTCACTGACTATGCCAAAAACAAAATGTTTTTAAAGGAAATGTTTAAAAGTAGTAAAGCACTATTATTATACATAGAACAACACACACAAACATACACACATTGACAGAAACACCTGGCATACCTGTGGAATTTTGAAAACATCCACAAGTCTGGCCACTTGAAGTGAGGTTGGGGGGTCCAGTCCCCCAATGACTCCAACCAGGTTTGTTTTGACATCACATTGGTAATTTGGAACAAATCTTCCCAGGGTGTATATAAGTAGTATTGTAGCATGGTAGGTCCACTTATCAGTATAATAGTTATCATAGATGTGGAAACCCAAGGTGATATTGGGCAAGAGGTGAAAGTTTTCATTGATCTCTTTTACTGCAAATGCCAAGGCCAGGATGTGCTGATAATTCTTAGGTATTGCACTAGAAGGAAAGTTGCATTCTGAATCATAAGGAAACTTCACACTGATATTGCAATGTTAGAAAAGTATTGTTTCGGTTTGAAAATATTATTAAACTATTCCATCTCCCTGGAACTTTGAAAATATTACATCCCTTTTTTCACTTGCACCATTAGTTTGATGGGGGTGGGGGGTGGGAATACCATTTCAGAATGTGGAGTACTGTTTTTCATCTTCTTGGGAAAGATTAATAAAAAGTTCCAAGACATGGCAGTAACTCCAGGAATTGCTGAAATTGATTAAACTGGAGTTTTATTCATTATCCCCAAGACTGCCATCAATCATGTCCCAAAGCTGGGCAATAAAATTGCAGGAGAAGGACTGCAGAAGAACTATAATTTAAGGCAGGGTTTGTATACGGTCTACAGATGGTCATTGATTCAATTCACAGCATATTCAGTTACAGACCCCTTGTGAATAACAGGACCAAGAAAGACCTCTGTCACAGTTCAGGGAGAGCTGCTATGAAAGCAGAAAAACAGGCATAATTGGACCTGCTATCTGATGCAGTAAAAGAAGATGCCATGCCATTGCCTAGATCAACTTTTCCTCGAGGATATTGAAGAAGAGCAAAAATTATTTGAAAAGATTAGGAGGACTGAATTGGGATGTGCCTCAAAACATCAAACAATGAAGGGGTGGGGGTTAGGATGAATAAAAGTATTTATAATGCCTTGGAGTGCTCGTTATTTTCTCTCAGAAAATAAAAGGATGATCTGAATTCTTATTAAGAATGAGAATGATGACATATTGCATATATGCTGAAAGAGATGTACAGCAGAGAAGACAAAGCAGAAGGCCGAAGATGAAAGGTAGCAACCATGAATAAACTTTCTATAACATGCTAGAGAAGGGAGTCAGAAAGTCAGAGGTGTTCTCTAGCTCCCAGTAAGAACAAATATTGCAAATGAAACTTAACCACTTATTTTAATAGAAAAAAACCTATTAGGGTCTTGTTAGCATAAACAGCAAGTAGAGATTCTGCTTCTAGTACTTTTACATTTGCAAATCAAAGCATTTGGCAGAGAAAATGAAGAGTCAAATCCATATGAAAAGAATTATTTCATTTTCTACATTCCCATGTTCTTACTACCCTTCAGTGTTCTCTTAGTACCCGTCACTTCAGAAAAGAAGAAGAAAAAGCAAATTCATAGTAAGATATCCTTTTTTTAAAGAAATATGTTAAACTCTTACGCAAGCTCTTCAAACAAAGGTGGTGGGGGTTCTTCAGTGAAGCTGATTCGACTGGAGATTATGAAAGCCTGGGAAGCAATGGCTCCAATGTTGAGGTCTCCTGGCTGATGATACTGATGAAGTGGAGCATGTGGATCATCAACCATGCACTTAATGATGTGAGCTTTGCTTACCATGTGAGGAAACATTAACAAAATCAAGGCAAGCAATAACACCATTGTTAACACCAGGCAACGTCACTATTTTCACCTCTTAAAGCTCGGGACTAAAATACAAAGGGTCAGAGATGAGGCTGATATATCCTTGTCTGATCACAGTCTTTATGTAATTTCCTTCAAAGGCTGTCATTAGCTTTGTTTGTGACCACTGCAACTGGAATATTTAATTGCAGTCATTCTGAAAGAGGAAAACAGTGAGTATAAAATTGTGCATACTCTATGGAATTGCTGAGAAATATATATTATATTTGTGTTAAATCAAAAATCAACTGGTTTCTTTCACTGAGTTAGATATCATGGGGTACCTGAATTGGTTGCGACACACTGGGGAAATTACAAAAGAATAAGAAATCCAGAGAGGAAATAAAATGTTTTGATCAAAGGCGTGCCTTGTTTCAGAACAGGGATAGGTAACAGGTCCATGAAATATTGTCCCACCAACCTCAATCTTCCCTCAGTTATGTCCTGCCTACCTGCTTTCTTACTTGCATCCTGTCCAGTAGGTAGTACTGACTGTCACCTGTTGGTGACTTGTTAAAGGTAATGGGTGGTTCACCACACCTTAACCAGGGTTAAGCAGTGTATGCAGAGCCCCAGCCGAGTCTTCAGAGATTTGTCAGCTCCTAGCAGACAGCTTCTTCCAGAGTCCCAGGATAAGGGGAAAACTCTTCTCCCACACAGTTCAGAGTAATAAAGTATTTATTGTCTCCAGATAAAAGACAAAGCTAAATACTGTTATCTACTATATGTAGGCATTCGGGTCTTTGAAGTAAAGATACATATGTACAGAGAGATCCACTACCAATATCATCATGCTAGCTAACACTAACATGACAACATCAGGACACAGACATAGATTAAGAGTCTCGTGCTCTACCAACTGAGCTATTCCAGTGTACTATACAGTACTAGCAATCATTATGTTATTTTATTTTATTGCTTCTGTATTAATTTGTAATCCATTCCAATTTTTTAGCTGAAGTGTCAGTAAGAATGCCTTTTTTAAAATGAACAGATACCATAAATACATTTCTGAATTTCAATTTTAAAAAAATAAAAATGAAATAGAAAGTCGTTAATTTAAACACAGCCTGATGCCTTGATTCTCCCTTCCCTTGATGAATTGCTTTTATACACTACCCAATACATTGAGTTGGCTGGGATGGTAAGAAAATATAGAGGATTACAGAGCTGTTTTAGTGGAAACTGCCAGGATATTCACTCAGAGGCAACCAGGGGGGGGAGGGTCAATGTAAGTAAGTTCTGGCTTTGGTTTTGCGATGCAATGTATGGTTTTGGCATTGCCAGATATTTTCTTATCCATTTGGTAAGATCTTGAATCCTTTCCCTTTTTTTATAATCACAGGCTGCCCGCAGCTTGGTAGGGACTTGAAAACTTAGGAATAAACATAGGAGATTGGCATTGGGTTGAAATGGGCCACAACCTTTATGGATTACAGATGCAGGTAGCTTTAGGCCAAGACATTGGGCCTGAATTCAGTATGAATTCAGTGGTGTTTAACCCATAACTGGGGAGTCGCCCCTGACATGGACCAGGTGCATCAACCCTGTTTGGGTCACCATTGAGAATGGTACTATGGTCCATTAGCCCCCATGTGGGCTCCTGGACAGAGACATCTTTCCTGGACCCCTTTAACAGGGTACCCAATTAGCTAAAGATCTAACCCAGTGCCTTATCTGCCATCTGAGCTGGACCCCCACATTGACGGGCTGCAACCCGAGTCCCCTGTCCACACCCTGTTACCAGAGCTCATTCCCTGCAGCTGATAGATGCACCCCATCCAGTCTGAAGAGAAACTCATTTGATGATTTTATGCTTAACTCCTTGAGATTGCCTCTTAAGTACCTACAAGTAGCGGGCCTGATCTTCCCCTTCCCCTGCAACTGGATTGGCCCTTGTGACAAGCCTTCATACTGCACAGTAGGAAGGGGAAGCATTAAATGTGTCCCCCTATGGCAGCGCAGAAAGCCAAAGGCCCTGTTACAAGACCATGGCCTTGCCGCACAGCAAACGCTGCTCCCCCAGAGCTCTAGGGGAGCAGGGATTGCAAAAATTTATCCTAAGGATTCATTGATATTAATGTGGTAACCTTAATAACTGATGTAGGGAATATACCATGGGTAGGCAAACTAAGGCCCAGGGGCCGGACCCGGCCCAATCGCCTTCTAAATCCGGCCCGTGGACGGTCCAAGAATCAGTGTGGTTTTAAATGAGTAGAATGTATCCTTTTATTTAAAATGCATCTCTTGGTTATTTGTTTGGCATAGGAATTCATTCATATTTTTTTTCCAAAATGTAGTCCGCCCCCCCCCACAAGGTCTGAGGGACAGTGGACCGGCCCCCTGCTGAAAATTTTTGCTGACCCCTGGAATATACTGTTTATAAAGTGCAATTTGGGTTGGAATATTTTGAGTAAGTTTTCTTCTAGTGCAGCTAAAGGGAGGCAAACATTCTTATGCATTCACACTACACATACTTTGCTAGATTCCACATTGCAATAGAGGATATTGTTCAATACTTTCTTCTTATTAGATGTTCCTTGCTGTTCAATTCAGGCCTTAGTATAATAATGTAACATTTGGGTGCAAAGATGCAACCCAGCAACCCAGCACTGGAGGCCAAGATAGAGAAGATCTCCACTGCAACCATATGTTTACCCTTGGAACTCAGGTAGGATGGAATAAAGGACAGCCAAACACTGCAAAAGACCAACATGCTGAAAGTGATAAACTTGGCTTCATTGAAACTGTCTGGTAACTTCCGGGCAAGGAAAGCTACAGTGAAGCTGACTAAGGACAGGTACCCTAGGTAGCCCAAGACACAATAAAACAGAATCACAGAACCCTCATTACATTCTAGTATAATTTCTTCAGACATTGTGTGTATATCAGCCTCTGGGAATGGAGGAGAGGTTGCAAGCCATACAGTACATATAATTGCTTGGAGGAGGGAGCAGGAAAGAACAATGATGTTGGCCAGACTCTTCCCAACCCACTTCCTCATTTTGGATCCTGGTTTGGTGGCCATGAAAGCTAGAACCACCGTGATTGTTTTTGCCAGCACAGAAGAAACAGCCACTGAGAAGATGATGCCAAAAGCAATTTGTCGGAGGAGACATGTCACCTTCTGGGGTTGTCCAATAAACAGAAATGTGCAAAGGAAGCAGAGCAGGAGAGAGATGAGAAGAACATAGGTGAGAACCCGGTTGTTGGCTTTGACAATGGGGGTGTTGTGGTGATTCATGAATATTCCTAGCAGTAGAGCTGTGATCACAGAAAAAGAAAGAGCTAAAGAGGCTAAACTAAGACCCAAAGATTCTTCATAAGACAAGAAACTTATACTCTTAGGGATGCACAGATCCTGGTTTTGATTTGGATAATTTTCACCAGTACATTTATGGCAGTCATTCATATCTGAAAAAGAAGGCATATATTCTACATCACATGAACATGCCAGAAATCCCAGTAGCATATCATAACTGTTCTTCTTATACTGTCTACATTTATGTGAATAAAGTTGATTACAGTCATACCTCGGTTTAAGTACGCTTCGGTTTGAGTATTTTCAGTTTCAGTACTCCGCAGACCCATCTGGAACGGATTAATCCATGTTCCATTACTTTCAATGGGAAAGTTCGCTTCAGGTTAAGTACGCTTCAGGTTAAGTACGGACTTCTACATTCATAATTCATGTTAAGTACGCTTCAGGTTGAGTACTCTGCGGACCCGTCTGGAATGAATTAATCCACTTTCTATTACTTTCAATGGGAAAGTTCGCTTCAGGTTAAGTACGCTTCAGGTTAAGTACAGACTTCCGGGACCAATTGTGTACTTAAACCGAGGTACCACTGTACTAATATTTTCTGGATCTACTCCATCTATGCCTTTATAATGTTAAGCTACAACTCAAGTAGAGTCCAGAAGTCACTAGACAACACATGTAGACCTTTCTTCAGCTGTCATTAATATCTGTTCAGGGAGGGGGCATGGAACTTCCATCAACTGCAGTAAGTTGGGAAGTCTGAAGAGGTATGGTAAGCAGTAGGGCTGTGCAAAGCCCCTCCCCCAGTACATCTGATTTGTCTCTTACCTTGTCTCAATCTGGTGGACAGCCCTAGCAAGCTCATTGTGCTGAACACATTAAAACATGCAGGATTTTCATTTGTATGCAGGAGTGTGCACACTCAAAGTCTTTTCTGAGATCATATAGGATTCCTAATTATGGGCTGGAATGGGCTGACCACTGTCTTTAACCAGAATCTCCTCAGTATATATTGCAAAGAAGTTATGCAGCATAGGAAAATAATTATATAAGTGAGCACATATACATGCATATAGAAGCACTTCCCTGGTTGCATTTGAAAGAATCATTCCCCTTTAGGAAATTCCAAATTCTTAATCACCACCTGCCTACTGAATCTTTCTAGCTTTCAAGCACTGAGGACAAGTAGCCCTGAGATAGATGGTAGAAGATTAGATAGATAGATAGATAGATAGATAGATAGATAGATAGGTAGGTAGTTGATGATAGATAGATAGATAGATAGATAGATAGATAGATAGATAGATGGATAGATGGATAGATAGATGGATAGATAGATAGATAGATAGATAGATAGATAGATAGATAGATAGATAGATGATAGAGAGAGAGAGAGAGAGAGAGAGAGATGATAGATATAGGTGTGTGTGTGTTTTAAATTACATTCATTACACATACATCTCTTCTATTTGATAAGCATAAACTGTATATATTTCTTACCTTCCTTCTCAGAAATCTTCCCCTTTGGGCATGGGATGCAATCGTAGCAGCAAAAAGGCTCTCCCTCCTTCACTTTTTTGCTAGAACCAGGATGACAACTCCAAGTACATAAAGAAAGAGGCTGGGTCTAATCCAAAATGTATAATGATAATTTAAAAGATAATGCAGGAATTCCCATACCCTGCCTATAGTTCTGAGCAATTACTGCTGTTTTGTTTTGTTTTGTTTTTTGCCTCCCTCTACACTACAGCTAATTTCATATGTTCAAATAAACTCAGTATCTTAAAAGTGTTGAATGTTATCTAATCACATTTATTTTACACCAAGACTCAGTGCTCATTCTAATTGGAAGAGTTCCAAAACTGTTGGCAAGCAGGTCATACCTGATTAAACCCTCTGTTCCAAGTTATGGCTTCCTCACTGATGGTAAATGCTTGCTCTGGGGGAGCCAGCGGATCAAATCTCCCAACTTTCACTCTATGGAAAGATTGGTTTGAGGAAACAATCCAGTTTGTAATATCCAAGCCAGCTGCTAATTCCCCGTTCTGGTCAAAGGAGACACTCTCTCCAGCACTATTGTTAAATGACACAACTTTCAGAAAATGATGGAGCTGAAATGAAGTTGCAAAGTCAAGAGTTTAGAAAAGGCAGCAGGAATTACAAATATCTGTCTTGCATGACCACAATTTTCTGAACTTTCTTCTAGCACAGAAGAGCAAAGCATAAAATTTTCTTATAATGTGAAAGATATTTTTATGCAGAGGTTGGATGGCCATCTGTCATGGATACTTTAGCAGAGATTCCTGTATTGCAGGGGTTTGGACTAGATGACCCTTTGGTTCCTTCCAAGATTCTATGATTCTATGATTGTTTATTTGTGTTCCATCTGTGTGCAGACATTTGAAATAAAGAAAAAAACATATTTCCCACATTGTCAGCCATAAACAGGAAGAAAACAATAAAGATTCCTTATTAAAAAGAGAAAGGAGTATAAAGCTGTCAGCAGCTACTGCTAAAGATGCTTATACACTACCTCCAGTATTACAGCATTTCAGCTACTGGGGATCATGAGTGAGAGAGGACTATTGTGTTCATGTCATCCTTATTGGCTTCTCATAGGCCTTTGGTTGGCCAGTTTGAGAACAGTTTGAGAACAGAACTAGACAGGCCATTGGTCTGATATAGCAGAGCTCTTCTTATTTTCTTAAGGAGGAGAAGCAAAGGAAAATGACTTTGTAAAATGTGACTAATAGTCTGGTTATGCCAAAGGCAGCAGAAGAATAAAGTTGGGGTCAAATTGGGTGAGAAATGGAGAAGAGTGAAAGCTCACGCAAAAACACAGAAAGGGCTTGGAAAGGCAGTTCATATGGATTCAGTTATTATTCCAGCATATTTTATATTATTCACAGTACCTGCCACAGCTGTTGATGTTGAAGTTTCTGCCTTCCTCTTTCCACCATTGTATTATGTTTGAGCTGAGATAAAGACTGTAAAGCATGGACCACAGCATAAACTGCATTGTAGATGCTGTAGCTGTGGCCAGTCATGCTAATTTCAAAGAAAGGCCCAGGAAGGCTCAACAGGTTCTCCTCCCCTGTGCAAACATTTCCCTTCACTTTGTCTGTTATGGAATTTACAAAAACGCAGCCAAAGGCATTTTGCCAGAAGTCCCTGATAAAACCATCTCCTGTTATGCTGGATGGGTTTCTGCTCAGAACAAATTTGTGAAAACCTGGAGGATTATTGTTGTGGATTGTGAATGAGAGAGACCCATGGATTATTTCTGTATCCCAGGTTCTCTGATAGACCATTGAAGTGAGCTCTAGCTGGGCAGTCAATATCCACACTATACCTTTTGGTTTATTTATGTTATGCTCTTGTTTAGATACATATGGCAACCATCTCAAAAACACAACAGTATAGGATTCTCCATACACTATTGCTACGTTGGCTTTGCTGCTCATGATTTTGTCATTCATCTTTGCCCCCTGTTCAAACATGTCATTAATTTCACTGACCACAGAAAATTTCTCACTTCTTTCTATGAAGGCAAAACATATGCCATTCTGTGAAAAGAGAGGAACCACTGTTTGCACAAATCTATCTCCATTCTCATCATTGTAAGTGACAATCCCAATCCACATCCACCTGAAATGCAGAAGCAAAGAGAGGATTCCTGCATACTGATGGGCCTCCTTGGGAGCCATCTGGTAGAAGGAGATGCCTGGGATTTTATCATTCATCACTGGAGCAGGGCCATATATGAGCTGAAGAAATGGGGTAGTAAAGGAGATAATAGGTAAAATGATAAGTACATGCCACTTGCAAGTGTTCAGAACAGTTTGTGTACATTTTGTCATCTATCTTTAGATAACACTAGGTGAATGCTTGTTCAGCTTAACTTATATCCAGGGCTTCTTTTTTTTCAGTTGGAACTTGCCAGACTCAGTTCCAGCACCTCTCAGGTGGGCACCATTGCCATTCTAAGAGAATGAGGGCAGTGTTCATGGTGAATTCTGGCACCTCTTTTTCTGAAAAAAGAGCATTGCTTATATCTAGTAATAAATTTACTAGCTAGCAGAGCAAGAAGAGGAGGAAGAGTTTGGATTTGATATCCCGCTTTATCACTACCCTAAGGAGTCTCAAAGCAGCTAACAATCTCCTTTCCCTTCCTCCCCCACAACAAGAACTCTGTGAAGTGAGTTAACCCGGTTCACCAGTTTATGAGTCCACTGCTCTTAACCACTACACCACACTGGCAAGAAGAGAATCAGATTAAAACAAGGCTGGGGAAATAGTGGGTGGTTCTTGATTCTCCTGTTTGGTCAATAACACTTGCCTGAAACAAATGAATGGATTCAATCTAGATTTAGGTATACTATTGTCATTATCATTATTGTATTTTATATGTGTGCCATGAAAATAGCTAAAGGAGTTTTTAAAACAGTAGAAAGGATAACCGAAGATGGGTTTAAATAATATAAAATCAACATCCAGGGCAGAAAACTTTTAATCTATCTGGAAAAGTTTGTGAAAACAAGAATTTATAGGAATTAAAGATCAGAGTGGATAACTTCCTTCAGCCTCAGGTCTGCTTTGCCTTTAAGGCAACAATCCAAGGGCCACATAACAGTGGTGAGTGAGGATCAAGGCAAAAGTGGGCAGAGCAACCAATGTGATGTTTTTCTTTGTATAGTAGGCTAGTATGCACACACACTGACAAATCTATTCTCCAAGTAGGCAGTCAGAAGACAATATCAGACTTTAAGTACGAGTTCCAGCCAGGCAAAAGCAGGGCCAGTGAGGGGGGTGGTCTGGGAAAAGTTCCAAGGGGCAGAAAAATAGGACCCTAGGACTGAGGTTCCCCACTCTGGGTATAGATAGTGGGCACCAGTCACATCTCATCAAAAATGCTATCCCACAGAACAGGGGCAGCCACACTAAAAGCTCATGGCAGACCCCTCAAAACCAATAGTGCAGTTTACCAAACTATTGGGATTTATTCTTCAGTCCACCAGTTTAAATGGAAATGCTTTTTGATAAGATTGTGGGTGCAGTTATTGCAAATAAGCAGGCTTCCTCTACTGATGTATCTTGAAACCTGAAGTATCTCCAGTATATGGAATGATTCTCAAAATACAGGCACACACAAATCATCACCTACACAAATGCTTGTAAATGAACAGATACGGTTCTCTGTGTCCAAAAAGGCTTACTTTCCAGGGTTGTTCTACACTTTATTCTTTATCTGTTCTGTATCTGTGGCAGCTTTATCAGCTCAGTTTGAAATTTGACAGTTGTGTATACCTCTGCAGGTAGATCAGATATGGGTAACCCCCTCCCAAATGTTGTTGAACTACAAATCTCATCATCCCTAGCCATTGGTCATGCTTGCCATGCCACATCTAGAGGACAAAGGCTCCTGAGATAGATCATGTATGCCAAGTGTCATGTTTTTAACCCAATATGTGCCATTTTGTAAGCTACAGAATTTTGAGGCTCATAATGATACTCAGCTCTTTTAGAAGACATCTGAAGGCAGCCCTGTATAGGGAAAATTTTAATGTTTGATGTTTTGCTGTGTTTGATGTTTTAAGTTGTTGGAAGCTGCCCAGAGTAGCTGGAGCAACCCAGTCAGATGGGTGGCATATAAATTTGTTTATTTGTTCGTTCATTCATTCATTCATTCATTCATCATCATCATCATAGAAGCACCATAAGTTATCTATCTAAACAACAACAAAATAAAAAAGGAACTGTGGAGAAAAAGTTTTTTAAAACTGTGCTCATAGTTAAATTTAAAAGTGCCATATTCATACAGAGACCAAAAGACACACAACCTACCTGTGGAAACTTGTAAATATCCACAACGGTTGCCACGTAAAGGGAGGTTAAAGGATCAAGTCCCCCAATGACTGCAATCAGGTTATTTTCAAAATCACAATTGTAGTTGGGAACAAATCTCCCCAGTGTGTATATCAGTAAGATTGTGGCATGATAGGTCCACTTCGCAGTGAAATAACTGTCGTAGATGTGGAAGCCCAAGGTGATATTAGGTAAGATTTGAGGGTTTTCATTTATCTCCTTTACAGCAAATGCCAAGGCCAGAATGTGCTGGTAATTTTTAGGTACTACACTACAATGAGAGTTGCATTCTAAATCAGAAAGAAATTCTAGCTTTTCTAACATTATAGTTCATTATTATGCATCACAGTATTTGTAGAGAAACATTTTCATTCAGTCATTATGCTTAGGTTGTCTATGTAAAGCCCAGTGTACATTCTACGTTAAAAGCAGTATCATACCACTTTGAACAGACATGACTTCCCTCAAAAAATCCTGGGAGCTGTAGTTTGCTTTGGGTGCTGAGAGTTGTTAGGAGACCCCACATTCCCCTAAAAGAGCTAACATTTTCAGAGTGGTTTCCATCCCTCTTCCCAGTAGTTCTCAGTATGGGGCCTAGGATTGCTATTGTTGCAGACGAATCTAGAAAAAAAGAAGAAAATCACCCCCACTCCCCCCCCATCTTACATTCATAATTCACTGTTGTGCTGGACAGGGAAAGAAACAGCAGTAAAATAATGTAAGATAAGGTTGCCTAGGCATGAAGGATCTCAGTGTCAAACACAGTTTGGTAGGGAAAATAAAAAGTTAAATTTGTGCTATGCAATTTGCCTTGACATTTTGTATACATACAGCACCAATCCAGAATCACAGTTCTCCTAGCACCCTACACTTCTAAGAACAACTACAATAGTAATTAAATTATGCATCAATTTGTGTTTGTTTTAAAAAAGATAACTCCTCACGCAAGCTCTTCAAACAATGTTGGTGGGGGTTCTTCATTGAATGTTATTGATTCAGAGATGATGAAGGTCTGAGAAGCAATGGCTCCAATGATTAGGTCTCCCTTCTGATGATACTCATGAAGTGGATAGTGTGGATCACCAACCAGGCATTTAATGATGTGAGACTTGCAGACCATGGGTGGAAGTAGTGCAATAAGTATAGCCAGCAATGATATCATTCTGAGTACCAAACTTTGAATGCTGCATGGTTTATATCTCTATCATCCTATTGGTTATTCTAGTGGTCACTGCAAATATAAGGGTATGTGCTGGATAGCAGCAAAGTTAATTACAGTCCTTTTAGTAATTGAAAAGGAAGAGAATTACCAATTGAAAGTTGGGCTTTCCCTGTGGAATTGCTAAGAAAACATGTTTGTTATGTTAAAATAGCATTTCTCATTCATTTAGTTAGACAACAAGGGACAATGTGGAGATGGTTCAGTCGGTAGAGCATGAGACTATTAATCGCAGGGTCATGGGTATGAACCCCACGTTGAGCTAGTTTTCGTGAATATTTGGAAAGCACCATATGCCATTTTGAATAAAGGTGCTAGACCAAACCATTCCAAAGTGTACTGGAGTTATCATTGTCCAATTTGACATTATGGGTACTGAGATTAAGGAGTTGGGTTGACACTATATTTGGATACTATTTGAAGCCATTTTGAATAAAGATGGTGAACCAAAATGTTCAAAAGTGCATGGATTTCGACAAATTTGAAAATATTGTTGCCCAATTTAGTATAGTGGTTACCAAAATGGAGATTTTACTTTATTTTTCTAAACCATCAGAACAGTGATACCCACACCTGAATGCTGTATATACTGCCAAAATGAAAACTGCATTAAAACATTTTTTTTCTGAAGTGAATTGTGCATTCATGAAGACAGTAGACAGAAACATTACAAAGTGCATTGATGTGGACACCTCTGAAGATACTGCAACCCATTTTAGCCTGAGGCCGATGCAGACAAACCTTTATACAGCAGATCATAAAAAATGACAGAGATCTGTATAATTTTCATGTTTTCCTTCTTATTAGCAGTTCCCTGCTGTTCAGCTCAGGCCTCAACACAATAATGTAACATTTTGGGGCAAAGATGCAACCCAACAACCCAGCACTGGAGGCCAAGATAGAAAAGATCTCCACAGCCACCACATATTTTCCCTTCATGCTCAAGTAGGTTGGGACAAAAGAAAGCCAAACACTGCAAAATAGCAACATGCTGAAAGTGATAAACTTGGCTTCGTTGAAACTATCAGGCAATTTTCTGGCAAAGAAAGCCACAATGAAGCTCACAAGAGCCAAAAAGCCCATGTAGCCCAAAACACAGTAGAACATAGCCACAGACCCCTCATTACACTCTAATACAATTTCTCCAGCTACTGAGTTCATGTCAACATCAGGGAATGGAGGAGAGATCACCAGCCACATATTGCAGATGGCTGCTTGAATAAAGGAGCAGGAAATAACAACAGAGTTTGCCATTCCTTTCCCCACCCACTTCCTCACCCTGGATCCAGGCTTGGTGGCCATGAAAGCCAGAACCACTGTGATGGTTTTTGCTAACACACAGGAAACAGCCACTGAGAAGATGATGCCAAAAGCAGTCTGTCGGAGCAGACATGTCACTACCTGAGGCTGGCCAATAAATAGCAATGCACAAATGAAACAGAGCAGGAGGGAAATGAGGAGAGTGTAGGTCAGGATCCAGTTGTTGGCTTTGACAATGGGAGTGTGATGGTGCTTCATAAATGTCCCCAGCACAAGTGCTGTAATGAAAGCAAAGGAAAGAGCAAAAGAGGTTAAACTGATACCCAAAGGGTCTTCATAGGACAAGAAACTTGTACTCTTGGGGATGCATAAATTCCTATTTCTGTTTGGAATTTTTTTGTCTTCACACTCATAACAGTCAATCATATCTGAAAAAGAAAATGTTTTGTATTAATCTCAAAAATATGACATGTTTCATCAACATACCGTGACTTTTCCTTCTTTTCTTTTTCTTATTCCATTTTTAAAAAATGGTTTCATGAATATACAACTAAAATTTACAAAATTTGCAATTGTGAATGAAGGAGTCCATCCTGCTTAGGCAGCCAATCAGAAGTACATAATTAACTGAGTGAAAATGCAGAAGGGTTGGAAATCCTTCCTGATCGACTTCACATTGTCAAGAACTAACCAAGGGTTTCCAGTCACTATTCTGTAGCCCCCTCTCTAAAGCACAATCAGAGGGAATATGTCACTGCACACTTATGTGTCTAGTAATCCACTCTTATTAATCAGTAAATTAAAATGATTTCAATCTTAACAAACCTCTGTATGTGCAGATTGGAAGTTAGCTCTTTGCTGGATTTCTCAAAATATTATGATTCAATTACCTGAAGCTTAAAGTTTTAAAATATACATCTAAATACATTTTATGAATGTAAATGCACAATTGAAAAGAACTTGGATGGATAATGCTAAACACATATTGAGAGAAAATGCAGATTTACATACATTTTTAAGAGGATTTTTTATTTAAAAAAATCAAATTAATGAAGCTGTGTGTAAAAATATGTTTGCTAAATGATTAGGTCCATTGCCACCCAAATCTTTCTACCAAGTTTCAAAAACTGGAAACAAAAACCTTGGTGAATATATTGTTTCCTATGGATGTTTTTCTTCGTTTCAGGGAACCATATATAAATTTGTGCATATATTTCTTACCCTCCTGGGTTGTAATCTTCCCTTCTGGACATGGGGTGCAGTCATAACAGCAAAATGGCTCCCCCTCTTTCACTTTCTTGCTAGAACCAGGATGACAACTGTCGGAACATACAGATTTAGGCAGTGTCTAATGCAGAAATGAAAGAGAGAGAAAATGTGATTCTCAGAATAATATAGCCATAATCCTCAAGTTTCTGGGGCATTTTTGAAGTAGCAAAGGACAGTCCCTGAACTCCTGATTGAGCCTCCCATCTAAATGATATTTGTTGGGGGGGGGGGAGGGCGGTTCTCCAAAGAGAGCTTTTGCCAAGCACTTTAAGATGGTAGACATACATCTATCTTAGCAGTTCAGGATCTCCACATTTCTTTTTAAGCAGACAGTGGGGGATAAAGAAATCAACATTGTTACAGGAGAAGATCCTGCTCATTAGCTGATGAATGAATTAACATATCATAGAATTGTAGAGTTGGAAGGGACCCAGGGGGTCATCTAGTGCAACCCCCTGCAATGCAGGAATATGTAGCTGTCCCATACAGGGATCGAACCTACAACCTTGGCATTTTCAGCACTACACTTCAACCAACTGAGCTATCATGAACCCTCTCTTATCTTCTTCTTCTTTGGCGATCACTTGTAGCCGAGTAAGATTGTCTTCCATAAACATGGTTTTAATATGAGTCCGTAAGTGACTGTGCGGAGGCCAATTCTGCATCCATCACATCCTTCCACAGTGGGGACATTGGTTTCTGGGTGGGAGTTGATCATGGTGTGGATTTGCCAAGCGTGCCTTCCTCTTAGCACATTTCTCCCTTGCGTTCTGAGTTCGAGTGTCTTCAAAACCCGTGACACCTTTGGCAAAGGCTGTTCTCCAACTGGAGCACTCGCAGGCCAGTGTTTCCCAGTTGTGTTTATACTACATTTTTTTAGATTTGCCTTGAGACAGTCTTTAAACCTCTTTTGTTGACCACAAGCATTACGCTCTTCTTTTAACAGGGTTGTTCAAAAGATCATTTATTGTAGCAGATTGCTTCATTCAGCAGCTGTATTTTTATTCTTTTTATTTTTTTATTTTATTTTTTATTTTTTTATTTTATTCTTATGTCATTAGTAAGGGAATGTAATCAGGTAGAACTGTATATGGATAGCACACTCTACCACATTAAAGGGTAGACTGGGCAGAGAAGAAGGAATGGTGGAGACAGCCTCCCCATCTTGACCCTTCCAGGGAGGAGGAAGAGGAAGACAGTATAGAGTTACAGCAGTGGTTCGCATTAGGTTGCAGGTCAGAGGCAGATGAGGAGAAAAGTTGGGAAGTAATGGGAGATCTGGAGCAGCAGCTGGCTGACCTGTTGCCATTAGAAAGCATTCCAGACCCACCATCTCCCAGAACCTGGTGAGCCTTAAAAGCAGGAGAGCAAAGAGCTCAAAGACAGAAGGCACTTAGCAGCACCCATAGAAGAGGTGATGATGGTGATGAATGAGGAAGTGAGAGAGAAGGGAGGGTGGAGATTCACTCGGGACAATGCCATTATCCAAGAGGCTGGGTTCTATAGCCTCTCTCTGTAAAGTCTGAAATATAAAAGGCTGGAATAAACTTTTCCTTGTCTTTATACTTTCCTGGGCAACCAGCCGGGAGCTGCTGACAGCATCCTGACAACCTCTACATTCTACAGCAGCAGCAGTGAATCTCCAACCCACTGACAAACCTGGGCCTGACATGAAGTCCTATTTGGCCCATGAGGCCACTTTGCCCAAACCACCCATACCTGCTCATCAGCTGACATATTTTTGAAAAGCAAGTCCTGCACTGAACCCTTCGGTCTTTAATTGTGCTGGAAAAATAAAAGCTTTATAAACCTCATTGTTCTGATTGCAGGGCAAGACTTGCAAGAGCAACAAATTTCAACAGGTGGTCACTACAACCCATCTGTTGATCTTGTGATAATATAGTGATATCAAAAAGTTGCAGATGGATAAGCTTTGCCACCTGTCAAAGTTGGCCCACATGATGGAGCCCCTTGTGGAGTTTCTTTGTTACATTAATTCAAATGTTGTCATGGACTCTTTGGATGCAAAAGAATAGCTGGAGACACGAGTTGTGGAAACCCCAATGGAACCACCAAGAGAAGAAGGCTCAGAGCCAGAGGATTTATGGTGGGATGACAATGAGTGGTCAGAGGGAGAAGAGGGAGCAGACTGGGATAGTTGCCAGAAGCTGAAGAAGTAACAGGGTTTAGCAAGCAGGGAGAGTCTGTGGCAGAGAACAGTCCAGAAGCAGACTGAGAAGCAGAGGCTGGAGAGGAGTGGAGCCAAGAGGCAGAGATGAGGCAGGCTGTTGAAGAATCCGGGGCCTCCCCGTCCTGCTGCAACCATCTTCCCTCCCCACTGGTCTCAGAACAAAAGAGGGATGAAAAGAGCAGAGCAGAGACAGACAAGCATAGCTGCCAAGTTTTCCCTTTTCTCGCGAGGAAGCCTATTCAGCATAAGGGAAAATCCCTGTAAAAAAGGGATAACTTGGCAGCTATGCAGACAAGGTGATGAAGTATTGCTTGGGAAAGACCAGGGGTGTGGGTGGGGGGTGGGAAGGAACTGTGGGAAGATGGGGATCTTCAGTCCCTGCAACTGCTTCATAGGGGCAAGATCCAACAGGACTAGTTGCTGTAAACACTAGGCCTGGCCTCCTGAGCTGTCTTGTTTCTTTGAATAAAGAGTTAACTTCATGGGCACCGTGTGAGTTATTGCTGACCTGCCCTTGACAACTGCTTCCGACAGTCGTGCTATTCTCAATCCTAACAACAGCTAACAGTTTTGATAAGGGCCGAACAATGCTAAGCAAAATAACATTTGTATGTTATTCAGGAGTATTCATTCAAAATCGGAATCTTCCCAAATGGCTGATGATTACCCCCTACCTGGTTAAACCAGTTATGCCATGTTATGATATCCTCACTGATAGTAAATGCTTGGTCTGGAGGAACCTGGGGATCAATCTTCCCAACTTTCACTCTTTGAAAGGATTGATTTGAGAAGACAATCCAGTTGGTGACATCAAATCCAGCTACTATCTCCCCATTCTGGTCAAAGGAAATCTTGTCCCCAGCACTGTTGTTAAATGAGATAAGCCTCAGAAAATGGTGGAGCTAGATTGAAAAGGAAATGGCAGTTCAGGAAGGAATAATGTTGCATTGCATATTTAAGGCTGCAGATTCTAAATATCCAATCTGGATAGAAGCCATCTTTTTTCTTTCCTTTTTTACCTAGAAAATGGCAGGCTTTAAATATAAGTATAAAGCCACAAATGTATCACGTTTGGAAGTTCGTTTTCAAATACAGATTGTCAATAATTATGGCATCCTGTTCCTAAAATGCACAAACAACCATAAAAGCACAATTAGGTTATTGAAAGTGATGGCTCTGTGGGTTTCATGGTATATACATTGTGGATTTATATATCATTCTTTCTATATGCCAGGTTTGGAGGTAAATATGGATCCTTATCCATCATCCATGTGCAAAAGGATGGTATGAGCAGGTTTGGGGAAGCCTCAAGATTTGCAGAGGTACAAAAAAAGACTTTAGGGAAGGAAATCCTGAGGAGGGTACAAACCCCCAAACATCCCAATGAGGACTGAGAATATTTAGCAGTCAAATCATGGTTACTGATTGTTAGGGAGGAAAACTGAAAAACTAGGTAGGATAATGGAAATGCCATGGTATTTAATAATAACAAATAAATACACAAATAAATATAATTCATATGTTCGCACACCTCAGTATCTAAGCAAATCCTGAGGTCCTTGAACTCACTATTACCCATAAAGAATGTAGACCAATTTTTTGTGTGGGTCCTTGCCTTACAAGAAAGGGTTTGAGTACATAGAACATACATACACAAACAGGACAATAGTGTACAGCAGGCATGCCCATCTTCCAAGAGACTGCGATCTACTCCCACTATATATATATATATATATATATATATATATATATATATATATAAACTGGCAAATCTTAAAACAATGTAGTATAAATACTGACAACTGGGAGACACTGGCCTTCAAGCGCTCCAGTTGGGCTTTGAAGAAACTCGATCTCAGGACGCAAGGGAGAAACATGCTAAGAGAAAGGCACGCTTGGCAAATCCACACCGTGATCAACTCCCGCCTGGAAACCAATGTCCCCACTGTAGAAGGACGTGTGGATCCACAGTCACTTACAGACCCATTGTTAAAACCGTGTTTATGGAAGACAATCTTACTCGGCTATGAGTGATAGAAGAAGAAGAAGAAGAAGAAGAAGAAGAAGAAGAAGAAGAAGAAGAAGAAGAAGAAGAAGAAGAAGAAGAAGAAGAAGGAGGAGGAGGAGGAGGAGGAGGAGGAGGAGGAGGAGGAGGAGGAGGAGGAGGAGGAGGATTGACCAAAGTTGTTGAGCTTTTTTCTCCCTTTTCTTTTGGAGGGGGGGGGAGATCGATCAGGATCACTAGATCGACCACGATCGACCAGGGACACCCCACAATCAACCAGTAGATCACAATCGACCTGTTGGACATGCCTGGTGTACAGTATCTGTCAGGAAGTACACATTTCAAAATCTTTTTACAATTCCAACAAGTAAGGATGGAGGATAAATACTATTTTGTTTGCATCTTGATAACCAATTCGCTATTTATGAACAAATATGTGAACTGAAATACAATTTTCCTGCCAAATTCAGACTTCTCTGAGTTCATTTGTGAAGGAACTTGTATTATATTTACAGGAAATTGCTTGGGAAAATGTATCTGTTTGCAAAAAATAATAACAATAAGGATTTCACAAATATATATGTGGGTACATCATCTCAGGAATGTGGAGAAGAAAATTTACTTTTTGAACTATAAAGTACATGTTGATGAAGATGGAATGAAGAAGGCAAAGATTAGAACTCAGCTGGAATAAAACTCATCTTTTAATTTTCTCTATATATTTCCACTTCAAATTTCAAACATTCCCTCTTCAGTGGTACACAGTGAAGAGGCAAGCCAAATAACTTCCATGCCTTGTTAAATGAGGATGCTCAGCCCCTTACCTGCCACAGATGCTGATTCTGACGCTTCAGTTCTCTACAGCCTGCCATTGGTCTGTATTTGACTTGAGATGTAGACATGGCATGCAAAGCTTGGGCCACAACATAGACAGCATTGTAGATGTTGTAGCTATGGCTGGTCATGCTCATTTCAAAAAAAGGACCAGGAAGATTCTCCAATCTCTCTTCCCCGGTGCAGATGTCTCCCTCCACATTGCCAGAAATTTGATTTGTGAATACACAACCAAATGCCTGTTGCCAAAAGTCCGTGATAAAACCATCTCCTTTTGTGCTAGAAGGGTTTTTGTTCTCAATAAATTGGTGAAATCCTGGTAGATCACGAGAATGGGCTGTGAAGGAGAGAGCCCCGTGGAGTATTTCTGTATCCCAAGTCCTTTGATAAACAAATGATGTTAGCTCCATCTGGGCTGTCATAATCCACACTTTACCTTTTGGCTTACTTGGCATTTGTTCTCGTTCTGACAGGTATGGCAACCATCTGAAAAAAGGCACAGCATACGATTCCCCATAGACCACAACTGCATTGGCTTTGCTATTAATTATATTATCATGAATTTCTGCCCCCTTGTTAAACAAAGCATTAATTTCTGTGACAAAAGTGTATTTCTGAGTTCTTTCAGTGAAGGCAAAACAGATACCACTCTGGGAGAAAAGGGGAACCACCGTTTGTATAAATCTATCTCCATATTCATCATTGCTGGTAAGGATCCCAATCCACGTCCACCTGAAATGCAGAAGGAAATAGAGAATCCCCTGATACTGGAGGTCTTCCTTGGGACTCATCTGGTAGAATGAAAGTCCTGGGGTTTTATCATTCATCAGTGGTGCAGATCCATATATGAGCTAAAGAGAAATGTGGGGAAGAGAGAAAGTGACAGAAATGATAACCACTTTAACTTGAAACATGTTGCTATATCAGCAATTCTTCCAACAGTGCTACAAAAAAGCTATGGAGAGACAGTGGAAGCAGGGGCAGACTTTTGTAATATGGTGCCCTTAGCAAGGACAAAATTTGTTGCCCCCCGTAAATATTTCTAATTTTCACAATAATTCCTTAATTGTTAATTGTTGTTTTGGACACCCTCAGCTTGGTGTGAGGAAACCACTCGCACCAACCTATATTCCTATGCTGGAGGAAGCAGAGAGAACAGTGTCGTGTGTAAGGATTTTGAATAGATTGAAGGTGTAGGAGATAATTGCAATAACACTGGGGATGTCTTGGCTCAAAAGTCTCACTCTTTAGATACTTAATTGTAAGAACATGAGGTATATGGAATTTGCTGCCAAGGAGTGTGGTGGAGTCTCCTTCTTTGGAGGTCTTTAAGCAGAGGCTTGACAGGCATATGTCAAGAATGCTTTGAGGGTGTTTCCTGCTTGGCAGGGGGTTGGACTGGATGGCCCTTGTGGTCTCTTCCAACTCTATGATTCTATGATTCTATATATATCTTGAAGCAGAGCCAAAAGTTTTCGAGAGATAAGAAGTTCCCTGAATGCTCCGCAAATTGTCATTGCATTGGTTGAAATGAAAAATGTAAACTTCTGCTTCAGGAATAGGCTGCATTTTTCAAATCTCCCATCCAACATTCATGCAAAAAACATGTCCCTCTAGTTATTTGGAATGCACACATTTGTTTTTCCAAACTACATCATCCAACATAGATGTGGTAAATCCCTATTCTGGACACAAAGAGAGAAATATCCCACCTGTGGAACCTTATAGATATCCAATATTGTTGCCACTTGAAGGGAAGTCTGTGAGTCCAGTCCCCCAATGATGGCTAAAAGGTTTTGCTTGATGTGGCAGATGTAGTTGGGGACAAATGTTTCCAGCGTTGATGTAAGTAACATTGTGGCATGGCAGGTCCATTTGGCATTGAAATAGCTGTCATAGATGTGGAAGCCTAGAGTGACATTGGGTAGAATCTGAGGATTTTCATTGATCTCCTTCACTGCAAATTGCAAGGCCAGGATGTTCTGGTAATGTTTAGGCACCACACTAGAAAGAGAGTTGCATTCCTTATCAGAAAAGTATGCCACATTTTGTAAATGCTTCACAACTATGTTGTACATCCAGGACCAGTGCTTGTCACTAGGTCAACTAGGCAGCTGCCTATGGAGCAGACCTCAAAGGAGCAATTATCTCCTCACATGAGAGGAATACTGACCATTTAGAAAACAAGTGATAGATTTCCTACAACCAGGACTTTGTTTCAGCTAGAATTTGCCAGAACTCAGTTCTAGCACCTCTTAGGTGCGTGCCATTGTCATTATAAGAGAATATGGGTGACATTCATGCTGAGTTCCGGCACCTCTTTATCTAGAAAAATAGCAATGCCTGCAATGTTTGTTGTTGTTGTTTAGTCATGTCCGACTCTTTGTGACCCCATGGACCAGAGCACGCCAGGCACTCCTGTCTTGCACTGCCTCCCACAGTTTGGTCAGACTCATGTAGGTAGCTTCGAGAACACTATCCAACCGTCTCGTCCTCTGCCATCCCCTTCTCCTAGTGCCCTCAATCTTTCCCACCATCAGGGTCTTTTCCAGGGAGTCTTCTCTTCTCATGAGGTGGCCAAAGTATTGGAGCCTCAGCTTCACAATCGGTCCTTCCAGTGAGTAAATGAACTCTACTCCATGTCTCAGAAATCTCAGAGGTAACAGAGCATCAGTTTAGAATTAAATTGCAAATAATAAATTTTTATGATATTAACCTAAGTAGCCTGTGCTTTTATTTTATTAAAAAAACATATTTAAATGTGGGGGTTGGGCAAACTACAGCCCCCAAATTGCCATGAAGCCTTGACCAAAGGAGTAGATAATTATCACACGATGTCAGCGCTGGAAAGTGGCAAACATTTTGTATACAGATAAATATAGATTAAGGCTGTATCCACATTCCCAATTACTCTACAACTTGTGCTCTCCCCCCCCCCCCCACTGTTGGTTTGGGACATGATGTACACATGAAATGAGCAGCAGTCCATATCTATCCTGTATGTGCTCCTTTGTGTCATCTTATAGTGTTTTGATGCACTTCCACCCAAACCATTTTTAATCCAAATCAAGAAAAAGCATAATCTAGATTTGTTCTAAAACAGTAACCTCTACACAGCCTAAATCTCCAACAATTTATCTTAGATACAGGATGTGAGGATGGGGCTGAGAAAGAACTGCTGCCAGTAAGAGTTCAAATTGAGCTAATTGGACCAATTATAAAACACAACTTTAACACACTTTCATTGAACTGCGAGATCATCCACATCAGTAGAAAAGTAGATGTTAGAGAGAAATGCAAAGAACTTTGAAATGGTTGTGAGAATAAAAGGGGATCAGAAATCTGTTTTGTTTTTTCAGAAGAGGGTCTATTTTATATACCATATTCTAGAATACTAAATATCATGTTTGCAGAAGGCAAAAAAGAGAATTTAAGTATTTCTAAATATGTGGGCAATTATACATGTGCTATTTTATTACAACATTAATTATGAAAAATGATTGTGATATATATATATATATATATATATATATATATATATATATATATATATAATGAGGTGCAGGAGGAGAGATGGAGCACAAGGCACACAATGGGACAGATTAACCTTGCAGAAACATTTTTGGCAGATAACATGACAGAGGAATTAAAAGTTTTTTTTTTAGATAACCAGAGTCCCCCCCCTTAAAAAAGCCAAGGAGACAACTGTTCTTTTTCCATTCTAATTTGAGTGGTCTAGAAAATGATATGCATTCATTCTTTGCCAAGGACTGAACTCCTATTAAGATGTTGCTACAGTACATGTTGTAGAATGGGAAAACCAGAGATCTGTTCAAGAAAATTGGAGATATGAAAGGAACATTTCGTACAAAGATTACCATAATCAAGGACAAAAGTGGTAAGGACCTAACAGAAGCAGAAGACATCAAGAAGAGGTGGCAAGAATACACAGAGGAATTATACCAGAAAGATATGGAGGTCTCGTACACCTCAGGTAGTGTGGTTGCTGGCCTTGAGCCAGACATCTTGGAGAGTGAAGTCAAATGGGCCTTAGAAAGCATTGCTAATAACAAGGCCAGTGGAAGTGATGATATTCCAGCTGAACTGTTTAAAATTTTAAAAGATGATGCTGTTAAGGTGCTACACCCAATATGCCAGCAAGTTTGGAAAACTCAGCAATGGCCAGAGGATTGGAGAAGATCAGTCTACATCCTGATTCCAAAGAAGGGCAGTGCCAAAGAATGCTCCAACTACCGCACAATTGCGCTCATTTCACACGCTAGCAAGGTTATGCTTAAAATTCTACAAGGCAGGCTTAGGCAGTATGTGGACCGAGAACTCCCAGAAGTGCAAGCTGGATTTCGAAGGGGCAGAGGAACCAGAGACCAAATAGCAAACATGCGCTGGATTATGGAGAAAGCTAGAGAGTTCCAGAAAAACGTCTACTTCTGCTTCATTGACTATGCAAAAGCCTTTGACTGTGTCGACCACAGCAAACTATGGCAAGTTCTTAAAGAAATGGGAGTGCCTGATCACCTCATCTGTCTCCTGAGAAATCTCTATGTGGGACAAGAAGCTACAGTTAGAACTGGATATGGAACAACTGATTGGTTCAAAATTGGGAAAGGAGTACGACAAGGTTGTATATTGTCTCCCTGCTTATTTAACTTATATGCAGAATTCATCATGTGAAAGGCTGGACTAGATGAATCCAAAGCCGGAATTAAGATTGCTGGAAGAAATATCAACAACCTCAGATATGCAGATGACACAACCTTGATGGCAGAAAGCGAGGAGGAATTAAAGAACCTTTTAATGAGGGTGAAAGAGGAGAGCGCAAAATATGGTCTGAAGCTCAACATCAAAAAAACCAAGATCATGGCCACTGGTCCCATCACCTCCTGGCAAATAGAAGGGGAAGAAATGGAGGCAGTGAGAGATTTTACTTTCTTGGGCTCCTTGATCACTGCAGATGGTGACAGCAGTCACGAAATTAAAAGACGCCTGCTTCTTGGGAGAAAAGCAATGACAAACCTAGACAGCATCTTAAAAAGCAGAGACATCACCTTGCCGACAAAGGTCCGTATAGTTAAAGCTATGGTTTTCCCAGTAGTGATGTATGGAAGTGAGAGTTGGACCATAAAGAAGGCTGATCGCCGAAGAATTGATGCTTTTGAATTATGGTGCTGGAGGAGACTCTTGAGAGTCCCATGGACTGCAAGAAGATCAAACCTATCCATTCTGAAGGAAATCAGCCCTGAGTGCTCCCTGGAAGGACAGATCGTGAAGCTGAGGCTCCAATACTTTGGCCACCTCATGAGAAGAGAAGAATCCTTGGAAAAGACCCTGATGTTGGGAAAGATTGAGGGCACTAGGAGAAGGGGACGACAGAGGATAAGATGGTTGGACAGTGTTCTCGAAGCTACGAACATGAGTTTGACCAAACTGCGGGAGGCAGTGCGAGACAGGAGTGCCTGGCGTGCTATGGTCCATGGGGTCACGAAGAGTCGGACACGACTAAACGACTAAACAACAACACAGTACATGTAATGAACCCACTTGCCTGTCATGGTGTATAAGGGATTAAAGTATGAATCAAAGTGGAAAACTGAAATTATTAATTCCTTACTTAAGCTCTTCAGGTAATGCTGGTGGGGGTTCTTGGGTGAAGGTTATTGAATTGGAGATGATGATGCTATGAGAGGCAATGCCACCAATGATGAAGTCCCCATTCTGATGATACTGGTGGAGTGGAGGTTGTGGATCAGGGACATTGCATTTAACAAGGTGAGTCTTGGATATTACATGAGGAAGTAGCATCAACATCAAGACCAACAATGCCACCATCCTTGCTACAAACATTGCCTTAATACTGAAAACAACTATTTCTAACTATGACAGTACCATTGAGAAAAAACATTGGCAATTTAGTATCCTTATATGTATGAAATACAGAGTGCAAGACAATGTTTTGGTTTTTTTAAAACCCTGATCATGCTGGCAGGTCCTTGTCTATTCACATTCCCTAATTCCAGCTGTGATTGCTAGAGATTGCCAGCCTTCTTCAGCACTCTCCATATGTTTTGAATTTCAAGTTCCAGCATCCCCCGCTGATTGGGTCTGTTGAAGTTGTAGTCCGAAACAAGCGGAGGACACTATTTGGGGGAAGATTTGTGTATGTTATCTTTTACAGATGGTCTCATTAGCTTTGATAGTGTCCACGTTTGGGGGGGGGGGTAGAGAAATTGGAGAATTACTGTACTTAAGATAATTAAAGGAAAGATAGTCACCAGCTGAAATCTATCAATTCTCTGAGGAATTGTGAAACTGAATTTGTTTGTCTATCTTAACAGAAGCTATCATTTTCACATAGTTTGGTGAGAGTTGGTCATTTGGGCTTACAGTAATGAAAAACAGAGGAACAATGCTAGAAAGGCCTTTTCATGGGACCTTTTCACTTCATTCACAGGAGAGTCAAATTTCTGAATGTTTTCAGGATAGGAAACCTGACTTTTGTTAACTTTGTGAACTGGTCAATTGATTTTGCACGCACATTTCTTCTGTACTTAAAAGGAAAAGCAAGCCTTTGCCAACACACCCAAGAAAGATGGGTAACAGGTTATATTTATTAAAACTAATGAGGTCCAGGCAGTGAGGTGGATTAATGGGAGGATTTCAAGCCAACTGCCTGTCACATGCTGTGTTTACACAGCAAGGTCCAAGGAAACTCCTTACACCTTACCATGTGCTCTCTCTCTCTCTCTCTCTCTCTCTCTCTCTCTCTCTCTCTCTCTCTCTCTCTCTCTCTCTGTGTGTGTGTGTGTGTGTGTGTGTGTGTGTGTGTACACACACCACATGTGCACAATGGCCCATTGGCCAACGTTCACCCCAAAGTTGCAAGGCCCAAACACCTTTTTTGGCTTTGATTCTAGTTGGATATTATTCTGTAATTTTCCTTAATTGAGCAACTAACAAGGTCCATACATTGCTCCCAGAGTGCATAGAACCTTAAGATGGTATGTAAACATTGACAGAAAGTACTTTAAACGCAGTATCAATAGACAACTGAAAGCTCTGGGGAGAAAGATGCAATTTATTCTATGATACCATGAACAGCTAAAGGCACACAGGGTCCAGCTGTATTGTAAGCTATCTAGGACCTAGTGAGCTGAAAATAAGAGGCAGAAAAAACAGCAGGCAAAACAGAATGTTGCAAAAGCAGGCATAAACATCCTACATATACTTAATCTCTGGAATAAGTGCAATTCAGTGGGACCACAATTTGCACTCTCTTTATATATGCCATAGTAACCTTGCACAAGTGAGGATAGATAAATAAATAAATGGAGGTCAGTAAGCAATTTGTTTTTAATTTCTTTTTGCTTTGATATATTTTATGATGCAGCAGTATATACATATTTTTAATAAATATATGTAAAATAAAACAGTAGCTTTTGCCTAAATGGCAAGTCATATGGCTTCTTTTGTACCTGCAGATGCATAAACATGAGCAGATCGGATAATAGATTGAGAGTGTGTTTGGAGAGCTTTAAGGAAAATCTAACGGCATTCAGAAACATTCAGAACATTACAAGACTAGCAGTGTGAACATGAGAGATGCTGCAAGAGGAACATTCAGACTTATATTGTGTGCAGACAAAAACCCCTCAGATGTGCAATTTATAACAAAATGTACCAAACAGTCATTCAGTTTTCCTCCTCATTAGATGTTCCCTGTTATTCAGCTCAGGCCTCAGCACAATCAGATAACATTTGGGAAGGAAGATGCAACCCAGCAGCCCAGCACTGGAGGATAAGATGCAGAAGATCTCCACTGAAACCATATATTTTCCTTTGGTGCTCAGGTAGGAAGGAACAAAGGATAACCAAACACTGCAGAAGACCAACATACCAAAAGTGATAAACTTGGCTTCATTGAAACTGTCAGGTAACTTTCTGGCAAGGAAAGCTACAGTGAAACTAACAATTGCTAGGAATCCCATGTAGCCAAGAACAGAGTAGAACATCGTTACAGACCCCTCGTTACATTCTAATACAATTTCTGAAGTCAAGGAATGCATGTCAGCATCTGGGAATGGGGAGGAGGTTGCAAGCCATAGAGTACAGATGCCTGCTTGAATAAGAGAAAAGGAAAGAACAATAAAATTGGCCAGTCTTTTCCCCAACCATTTCCTCCCCCCCTTGATCCTGGTGGTGGTGATGATGGAGATTCTTCAGTGAATTCAATTGAATAGACAATAAAGCCACCATAAGAAGCAATCCCTCCAATGATGACGCCTCCTATCTGATGATACTTGTGACGAGGATGGTGTGGATACCGGATCCTGCATTTCACAGTGTGAGCCTTGTATGTCATGTGAGAAAGCAGTATCAACAGCAGCACTGGAACCATCCTACACAAGAATGCAACTATTCCTTCTACATAAATATTTTCCTGTTTCAGTTTATAACATTGCCACAGCAGTCCACATTGAATGCTTAATCATATGGGACTAAATTGCATTATGTTGTAAGGACATTTTTATTAAATCTTAGAATTGTAAAGTTGGAAGAGCAACATGCTGCAGAAGACCAATGTGCTGAAAGTGATCATCTTGTCTTGAACTTACTGTCTGGTAATTTTCTGGCAAGGAAAATCACAGAAAAACTGGCAATGACCAAGAAGCCCATGTAGCACAAGACACAGTAAAACAGACCCCTCATTCATTGTAATACAATTTCTTCAAAAACTGAGTTAATATCAGCATCTAGAATTGCAATGAAGCTTCCCCCTTGTTGATGAATAAGACACAAGGAAACGGATATTAGGTTAATGGTTATTGGGCAAATTTAGGCCACAACTTTATTGGTTACAGAATGTGAGCGGTATTGGCTTAGGCATCGGAATTGACCCGACTATATCTGACTCCTGCCCATCACTCAGGGAGTTCTGTAAGGGTCAAGCATTGGTAGGGGGAGCCCCGTTGATGCAAACCAACTCGAGCTCCCCCTTTGTTCCTGACGGGGTTGTGGCATGGCCCTAGCCCAGCTCCGGACTTCAGACAAGATCCACACCCCCGGATTCCTTTAACAGAATACCTTTAAGCTTGGAGGGGCAGGTGATGGCCACACCTCCCCTTCCCCCATCATAAGCTCAACCAATGCCTAACCACCACCCGAGACAAGAGGAAGCTCTCTGGCTTGCACCACCATTTAAATGGGGCCCGGCCACACACACCCAGTCAGCGGATTGGCTGGCTGGAAATGACATGGCTTGGAACCTGCGGGTGATGCGGGACATAGTCCCCCGCCCCCAGAGGGGAGGGGGTGTCCACATGGTCCACCGCAACTCCTCCCCACTGGGAAGTGGAGCAGATTTGGGGGGAAGGGTGGGTTGAGTAGAGAAGCTTAAGCTGATTCCCAAAGGTTATTCATAAGATAAGAATGTTAAAACTTTGGTAATACACACATTCTGTTTCCAGTTTGGATAATATTTACTGGTGCATTTATAACAGTCATTCATGTCTGAAAGAAGAAAAGATCTACCGTAATCAGACCCAAAAGTATGCCACAAATCTCTCAAAATTTTCTCAGAATTTAATGTATATTTTTCTTCATTGCCCTATTCTTTGCTGATCCTGTAAAATATGTAATGAAAAATGATATACTTATGAGGAGGAAATGCAGACTGGTAATGCCTTTGAAGTTTATTATATATGAGAAATAACGGTTTCCTCCACATGTTTCCCAGCCACTGATATTTAGAGGGATATCAACTTATATACTAGAAATAATGAGTGGCATTCCAATAAGTTTTATATATCTATTGGAATGAATGGACATGACTTCACCAAGATTAATTTCAAAATGCCTACTGTGAGTACAACTTCATTGCATATCATATAAAGCCATACCTTGGAAGTAGAACGGAATCTGTTCCAGAATTCTGTTTGACTTCCAAAATGTTCAGAAATCAAAGCACAGCTTCTGATTGGGTGCAGGAAGCTCCTGCAGTCAATTGGAAGCCACAGAAGCCCCGTCAGACGTTTGGCTTCCAAAAATAGCTCGCAAACCGGAACACATACTTCCGGGTTTGTGGCGTTCAGGTGTCAAAACATTGAAGAACAAAGCTGTTTGAAAACCAAGGTACAACTGTAACTGCACCCTCTATGAAAATAAAATAATAATAATAATAATAATAATAATAATAATAATAATAATTTATTGTTCCTTATACTGGTTTATTCTGTTTGTGTTCTTACTCCCTCTCCTTTCTGATGTAACCGTGATATATTTGTATCTGTTTCCTTCTCTTACTCTTCATTCATATATATATTGAATTTTTTTTAAAAAAATGTGTTTAATCCTTTCTATTAAAAACAGGCCAGCTGACCTGAATGACCATGGGAGGAATCAATACCATAGTAGCCTTGAATGGGCTTGCCAACAAACACCCCAGATGAGAGATGTTGGATATATTTTTTTAAAAAATGGAAGGAACAACACCTTTGATTAACCTATGTATCCTCCCATCCCACCTTTGAAATTCACTAACATTCTCCTCAGACTCTCTCCAATTTCCAGTCTTTTTGCAGCTCAGCCCACTGTTCTGTCCTGTGAGCCCAAATGCAGAACAGAGCAAAGGATTGCCTGTGGCCCCAAATGACTCAGTTGCAGAGATTCCAAAAGCTAGGTTAGCTGGCAGCAACACTCCAATCACATCTGACTTATTAGCCCATTCCACAGTCTCATCAGCCAAAGGGGCAATTAACAGCTGACCACCACCTTAAATAGGCTAGTGGTAGGCTGCTTGCAGCCCCCAAGCCCCTGCCTCTGATTGGGTAAGCGAGCACTGCCTGCCCTTACCTGAGGGCCTGACACGGCTGGAGGTGGGCAGCAACATCCATCACCTCCCCCAGCCATGCTGGAAGATGGCAGCCTCCCTGGACCCACTGCAGCCATGCCATGTGGCAACGGCTGCCCCCAGGTGAGCAGTTACTTTCAGATAAGGGAGTAGTTGAGAGGAAGCCAATGTGATGGATAGAAGCCACCCCTCTCTGAACTAGCTAGGGCCAGCAGCCAAGGCTGAAAAGCTTCAAAGCAAGCTGATAAGCATATATGATCTCATTTTACATATGTTACATGAAACAAAATGGGAAAAAAAATCCTTCCAGTAGCACCTTGGAGACTAACTAAGTTTGTCATTGGTATGAGCTTTCGTGTGCATGCACACTTCTTCAGAGACACTGAAACAGAAGTCACCAGACCCTTATGTATAGCGAGAGGGTGGGGAGGGGTATTTCTCAGAAGGGTGGCGGGAATGGGTGATTGGCTGATAAGAGTGGTAAACCAGTTGATGACTATTAATGACTGCAATTGGTCTTACAGGAAAAAGCAAGGGGTGAAATTGCTAAAAATAGCTTTGTTGTGTATAATGAGAGAAGAATCCAATGTCTCTGTTCAGACCAGGTCTCTCCATGGTTTTAAGTTTGGTAATAGGTTGCAATTCAGCAACTTATATTACATGGTTTGTGGAATGATGAACTGATTCTGGGACCCAAGGCCATGCCAACCCTCACCTTGCCTGCTGCAGTCAATAAAGATTTGCCTGCTTTTATCACATCATCACTGTACAGTCTTGTTATTTGTTGGATCACATAATGCATTTGCCTGGGCAACACAAAAGAGGAAAATGTTCTGTTGGCAGATGTGCAGTTCATATGATGTTATTTAGCTGTATGTATACAGTCATACCTCAGTTTGCGACCACAATCCGTTCCGCGGAGCCGGTTGCGCCCCAAATCGGTTGCTCCCCGAGGCACGCTTCTGCGCATGCACGAAGCACCAATATAATGCTTCTGCGCATGTGCACATTGAGCAGATCACTTCTGTGCATCCAGCACCACGGAACCCGGATGTAAACACTTCCAGGTCCGCAGTGGTCAAAAACCAAAGTGGTCGCAAACAGAGGCGGTCGCAAACCAAGGTACAGCTCTTACCTTTAGTGTTGGCCCCCGATTCTGTATTCAAATAGAATTGATCGTCCTGGCCACTAACTTTGGCTCTGCTTTTCATTAGTTCCATTTACACCTATGGTTGGCCTCTCTGCCATACCTGTTCCAATGAGCATCAACCTCAAGCCACTGATTGTGTCCTGAAACAGGCATAAACAATGTCTTGTGCTCAGTAGGTTTTGGAATCAAATTCCCTTCAACCTCTGTCTGCCTGGTCTGTGGTCAGTTATGATGGAGTTTGGGCAGTCTAACAACTTCTGGAGGATTCACTTTGGGTACCCCTGTTCTGCAGCAGGACAATCCCATGATCAAACACCTCATTTTTTCCTGGCTCTGGACAAATTTCATGTTTGTCACAGCCAATTCAGGTGCTCCTTGAGATCCTTAACGGATTGAAAGAAAAAGTTAATTTCAGACATGAAAAACATGTCTCCAGCAATTCCACATGGAATGCTCCTTGTTGAATTGGTGACTACTTCCCTCTTTAATTATCCAAGGACTCTAATTAACACAGCTACTTTCCAACACTACAGTGCAGTTTACTGTGGATTCCAGAAAAACTAATAGCACAGTTTTTGAATAATTGTATAAATATACCCTCCAGAAATCTAGGACTGAGGTTAGGACTTAAGACTATTAGACAAGAAGCTGTCAGTCTGATTTCTGACCCTATATATTTTTGTCCTGAGCATTTTGAGTTAAAAATAAGAAATCTGCATCTAGAGAAAACATTTCTGCCCACAATGCTGTTATTGTTCATCTTGCTTCTGGTACTGCTTCCTCACATGGTAAGCAAAGCTCACATCATTAAGTGCATGGCTGATGATCCACACCCTCCACTTCATGAGTACCACCAGTCAGGAGACCTAATCATTGGAGCTATCGCTTCCCATACTTTCATCATCTCCAGTGCAATCACCTTCACTGAAAAACCCCCATCACCTTTGCCTGAAGAGCTTGTGTAAGGCCTTAACTAAAATATTTTAAAACTATTATTTGTTATCAGTCTTAATCGTCATTCCATGAATTATTTGTTTTGAAAGGTAATATACTATCCAAAGAAACAACTGAGATGTGTTCTGACATTTGTATGAAATATAATATCCTAAAGATCTTAAATCATACTGTTTATTTTGGGACACTCTGTTCTGAATTGCTACTTTAATGATAAAGAATAGGAAAGTATATGTTATGATGAACAATGGTAATATTTGGTTGTTGTAGTTTTAAAATTTGTATGGACCACCTAAAGGTAAGGTTACCTCAAGAAAGCTTTTATATAAATATGAATAATGAGATGAGATATAGAATCATAGCTGCCAAGTTATCCCTTTTTTTTAAGGGATTTTCCCTTATGCTGAATAGGCTTCCTCGCGAGAAAAGGGAAAACTTGGCAGCTATGTATAGAATACATTATATTTATAACATTTGCAATACTTTTTACAACATGTGGTGGTTCCTTATGATTCAGAATACGACTTACCTTCCAGTGCAGTACCTAAGAATTATCAGCACATCCTGGCCTTGGCATTTGCAGTAAAAGAGATCAATGAAAACCCTCAGCTCTTACGAAATGTCACCTTGGGCTTCCACATCTATGACAGCTATTTCACTGAGAAGTGGACCTACCATGCTACAATACTACTAATATGCACCCTGGGAGTTTTTGTTCCAAATTACAACTGTGATGTCCAAACTAACCTGATTGGGGTCATTGGGGGACTGGACCCGCCAACCTCACTTCAAGTAGCAATACTTGTGGATATTTACAAGATTCCACAGGTATGCTGGGTCTCTTTTTTGTGTCTCTCTCTCTCTCTCTCTGTGTGTGTGTGTGTGTGTTGTTCTATGCATTACTTCTTCTTCGTTTAAGAATAAAAGATGCCAGTACTCAGCATGAGATTGTTACAGGCAATGTCACACTTTTAACATGATGTGAGAGAAAGGTTTCCCTATGTACCATTGAGTATCCCCAGAAAGAAGCACTATTTGTTATTATACAGTTTTTAGTACTTTTTCATCATTATTAATTATTATTATTTGAATATACAGAGAATAATATAAATCCATGGTCATTCCATCCTATAAATGTCAAATATTAGCTGTGAAATAAAACCTCTCTGCTCATTCTTAAATTACTAAAAGAAAAATCCCTAGTTGTTATTTATGCTACTGAGATGTTGGCTGGCTCAGCCACAGGAATCTCTGCTGAAAGGAAAAGCCACTAACATTGCAAGTTTGCTGAAAATATTATTGACAAAATGTGGGTGCATTTTGTCTTTGAACTTTCTGTCTATAGGTGGTATTCAACACTTGCCCCCCTTATATTAAACCATTGAAGTTAATGCATATGTATAACTGAGATTCATTCATTTCAAAAGGTCTACTCTGAGTAGGACTTTCTAACATACAGTTGCCTGCCACCCCACTCTCTAAGCATTTAGGGATCCAAGGGGTTCTAGGCACTTACCCAGGGTTTGTGTTTCCCTTGAAATTGGGTACAGTGGAGACTGTGGAGTCTTTATGATATATGGTTTGCTTATGCATATATATAACCTGAGCCTATGATGGAGAGGTTCCCAGCATTAACACACCAAAAGGCTCTTGCTTCTCCCATAGCTGCAGTCTTGGATTCATTAACACCCCAAAGGGATCTTACTTTTCTTATACTCACAGACTATGATTCAAAAAGAAATCAAGCATGGCTATCTTTCTCTGGCATATCAGGCTACTATTTCCAACTTCTACCTTCTAGCTTACACACACACACACACACACACACACACACACACACACACACACACACACACACACCAACTGGAGAGCCAGTGTGGTGTAGTGGTTAAGAGCGGTAGACTTGTAATCTGGGGAACCGGGTTTGCGTCTCCACTCCTCCACATGCAGCTGCTGGGTGCCCTTGGGCTAGTCACACTTCTCTGAAGTCTCTCAGCCCCACTCACCTCACAGAGTGTTGTGGGGGGGGAGGGGAAAGGAGATTGTTAGCCACTTTGAGACTCCTTTGGGTAGTGATAAAGCGGGATATCAAATCCAAACTCTTCTCTTCTTCTTCAAACTCAGCTTTGTCCTTGGTCATTTCTAACTAACTTCCAATGAGCTGAGGGAAGGGAACACACCCATTTGTAATTAGACACAGACCCTTTCTTACCTCAACAACCCATATTTAGAGGGCTGTTATCAAGAAGCCTGTCCGGCTATTTAACCATTTGAATTCTTCCTTATATTTCAACACTTGCTTGTTCTAGCAGTTAAGACCCTTTTTATATGAGGTCTTATGTATGTAGGCATACAACCTACTTCCTCTCCCAAAGTCATAACAATACAATCCCATTCTTTCCTCTCTGCTCTTTTCTTTAGCTCATCTATGGGCCTGCCCCAGTGATGAATGACAAAACGCCAGGCATCCCATTCTACCAGATGGTGCCCAGAGAAAACATTCAGTTTGCAGGGATTCTTTCTTTGCTTCTGCATTTCAGGTGGACATGGATTGGACTCCTAACTATGGATAACAACAATGGAGAAAGATTTGTGCAAAGTGTGGTTCCACCTTTTTCTCAGAGTGGTATCTGCTTTGCCTTCATAGAAAGAAGCCAAACAGTTACAGTTGTAACTGATATTAATGACATGTTTAACAAGGGAGGCAAAATACATGACAAAATCATAGACAGTAAAGCCAGTGTAGTGGTGGCATATGGAGAATCCTATGGGATTGTGTTCTTGAGATGGTTTCCATATCTGTCAGGACAAGAACATATGAAGGAGAAGTCAAAAGGTATAGTGTGGATAATAACAGCCCAGATGGACCTCACGTCAATGGTGTATCAGAGGACTTGGGATACAGAAATAATCCATGGATCTCTCTCATTTACAATTCACTCCAATCATCTACCAGGATTTCAAGAATTTGTTAGAAGCAAAACCCCATCCAGCACCACAGCAGATGGTTTTATCAAGAACTTCTGGCAACAGGCTTTTGGTTGTGTATTCCCCAGTACAGATGTAGGCAAGATAGATGGTGACATTTGCACTGGGGAGGAGAAGCTGGAGAGTCTTCCTGCGTCTTTTTTTGAAATGAGCATTACCTCCCACAGCTACAGTATCTACAATGCTGTCTATGTTATGGCCCATGCTTTACATGCTATGTCCTCATCTAGTCTCAAACACAGTGAAATAAAGAACAGGGGCATGCAGAAATGTCAGGGCCAATGCCTTTGGCAGGTAATGAATATTAGATATGGAGGGAAATTCATTCTGTGTAAATTTTAATGCATACAAATCCACACTTCCCAAACTAATACAGAAAGTTTAATGCAACCTTCTTCTGAAATCTGAAATTATTCTAATTTTACAATGTTGTTCTCCAGTCAAACAAAAAAGTAACATATATTAGGGGGGTATGTGAGCCCCAAAATGTGCATTTTAATGAAAATAGCATTCAAAATATGTTCTATTTGGGAAACTTTGCAAACATGGAATCTATTTCACTTTTATCATCTTGCATACAAGTTGCAGAATTTTCTAATTCTTGCTCATTCCATTTCAATTCAGCTCCACCGGTTTATGAAAAGTGTCTCATTTAACAATAGTGCAGGGGAAGAAGTTTCCTTTGACCAGAATGGGGAGTTAGCAGCTGGTTTTGATGTCATGAATTGGATTTCCCCCACAAACCAATCCTTTCATAGAGTGAAAGTTGGGAGGCTGGATCCCCAAGCTCCTCCAGACCAAGCATTCACCGTCAATGAGGATGCTATAAGATGGCACAGGGGATTTAACCAGGTACAGAAAGTTTTGGATAATACTGTGCTGCCCCTATGAAATACTGCTTTTTGTGATTGTTGTCTAACTTGCAAAAATTCCCCTGGATTCTAAGGGTTCCAAAATATTTATCATCAAGATTATCATTAACCCATTTCATTTACACATTAGGCACAGCCTCTATCTGTGTGCAGTAAGAGTTGTTACCCTGGTTCTTGGAAGAAAGTGAAGGAAGGCGAGCCATCTTGCTGCTACGATTGCATTCCATGCCCAGGAGGAAAGATTTCAGACCAGAAAGGTAAAAAATGTAATATACAGCATTACCAGACAGAGGCAGCTCAGCTTCATTTTAATTAATTGGACATTGAGACTTGGGTTTCTTTTTGAGCAGCAGAATATCAGCTGAAGAAACACTTTTTCATGCCTTTCAAAACCAGTCAATTCTCTCCCTCAACAGAGTTGAGCTTGATTTCCTTCAATAGATTCTTAGTCCTGGCTTTCTTTTGTGCACCAGTGGATAATTTCTAATGAAACATTCAAAAACATATGGTTGTAGTGTCTTGATACCTTTTTAAATCAGACATTTAAACATTGTAATATACCTGAGATTAGTCTTGAATATTGTTGTGGGTTTGGAGGTCATGGTGCATTGAAAGATTCCATTGAAAACTGAGCAATTGTAAGATAATGTCCTTAGTTTGTCACTTAAGCACCTTCATAAGCATCCCTTTGACTAGGCAATGGCTGTGCTGGGCACTATGACCCCCATCCTAAAATATTCAGACTCCCATCTGAATTACAAGAGCTGCAACTAAGTGATGGTGCCTTCTGAGCAAATGATTGGGCCTTCCTGCACCTCACCTGGCAGGTAGATAGAGAATCATAGCCAATGTGGTGTGTGAGAACTGAGCTGGAGGCATGCAGAAGGCTGAGAAGTGAGAAACAGAGACATGCTGGATTTTTGCTACATCCAAAGCTGTGACCAATGGAGAAATGAGATTCCTTGATGCAGTCAGTGCTGTGAGCCTCACCATCTTCGGACTGTGGGGACAAGTACCTAAGACATTAAAATATTACATGATGCTGTAATTTCTAGCTACACAAAGATTCCATCCTTTATTTCAGATGCAAGGGATTGTCATAAATGCACAGATGAAAAATATCCAAACAAAAGGCAAGACCAATGTATTCTGAAGGATGTCAGGTTCTTGTCTTATGAAGAACCTTTGGGCCTCTGTTTAGCCTCTTTAGCACTTTCATCTTCTATGATCACAACTCTAGTGCTTGCAACATTTATAAAACACCACAATACTCCCATTGTCAAAGCCAACAACCGGGATCTCACCTATACTCTCCTCATCTCACTCCTGCTTTGCTTCCTTTGTGTATTTCTGTTTATTGGAGAACCCCATATGGTGATGTGTCTCTTCCGACAAAGTGCTTTTGGCATCATCTTCTCATTGGCTGTTGCTTGTGTGCTGGCAAAAACCATCACGGTAGTTCTGGCTTTCATGGCCACCAAACCTGGATCCAAAATGAGGAAGTGGGTGGGAAAGAGTCTAGCCAGCTGCATTGTTCTTTCCTGTTCCCTCATCCAAGCACTTATCTGCACTGTTTGGCTTGCAACCTCTCCCCCATTCCCAGATGTTGACATGCACTCCTTCACTTCAGAAATTGTTCTACAATGTAATGAGGGTTCTGTAACTATGTTTTACTGTGTCTTGGGCTACATGGGATTCCTGGCATTTGTCAGTTTCACTGTGGCTTTTCTTGCCAGAAAGTTACCTGGCAGTTTCAATGAAGCCAAGTTCATCTCTTTTAGCATGTTTGTCTTTTGCAGTGTTTGGTTATCATTTATTCCTTCCTACCTGAGCACAAAGGGAAAATACATGGTGGCAGTGGAGATCTTCTCTATTTTAACTTCCAGTGCTGGACTGCTGGGTTGCATCTTTTCCCCAAAATGTTACATAATTGTCTTGAGACCTGAGCTGAACAACAAGGAACAGCTGATCAGGAGAAAACCTCAAAGAATGTAATTGTCCATTTTGTGTTTTTTGGGCGGTTTTCTCCACATTGTTGCAAATTTTAAGGTGAAGACTGAATCAAACGTTTCCTAGGAAACCCACAAATTACATTTCCTTTCATAATACAGTAATACAATATAATATTATTGTCACGTGATTGCTATTGAATACTGGAAGCCATTCTTGTCTCCCTGTGGATGTTTCCTTAGCAGCAAGTGACAACTGGGGTGCCACAGGGTTCTTTTCTGTCTCCATTGGTGCCCATCATTTTTATAAATGTCTTGGATGAGGGAATTAAGGGATGTTCATCAAATTTGCAGGTGACACCTGCGACGGACCACCCCTCTGACTCTCAAATTCCCTCTGTTGTCTTTTGCGCAGTCAGGCGGAGTCCCCCCCAGTCTCCCGAGTGGAATAATGACACAGGACCACGTATTTATTGGATTAAAATTGGCCACAACTTTATTAAAATTCAGATGTAGGAAGACCTTGGCGCAGGCATTGGGCGTATATTCATCCCAGCCCCCAGCCGGGGGTGGGGTGATCTTCAGGGTTGTCCAGCATTAGTGGGGGTTGGGCTAACTCTGGATAACATATGTTCAAGCAGGTAGCCCGCCCCCCCAATCGCCGCCGCTGGAAGGGGAGGGCAATAATCAGCCAAGTGGCATCGCCAAATGCCCCCCCCTTGAGGCCCGATTACGGGAACCCTGTTATTGCCGCCACAATAGGGCGGGGGGGTCACCGCCCCCACGCCCCTCCCCTTTATGTAAATGACTAAAGGATTCCGCCCAAGGCCTGCATCCGCCAAAGTTGTGACGAATTGCTACAGGAAAGGCGAAACCTGCCGATGCAGGGAAAGTCCTTTCCAGCCCTTTAACAGCGACCGGTCGTAGCAGCGCCTGCGTGCGTGTACGCCTGTGGAAGAAAAACCTGAAACGCAAGAAGCCTGTGGAAGTAAATAACCTGTAAAGCAAGCATAAAGTTAGGGAGTGGAGGGTGGGAAAGCTCTGAATCCGTCGGCTGCTTCCAAAGAATGGCTCCTCTTCTTTGTGTGCAGGTAAGCCTACCTGATCCTACCTGGCCGATCCCCCTGGCACGCCTCCCTTCGGCCGGATTGGTCGGCTGACTGAGTGGGAGGCGACTCCAGCCTCCAGCCTCAGGTAGGCAGTGCCAGCCTCCAAACTTCCAGGACTGCCTCAGGGATCCCAGGGATGGCTGCACGCGACTGCGCAAAATGTGCCTCCCCTTTATGTTGGGGAAGCGGTCATTATTTCTCTGTGGTGAAGATCGGGACCTTCTTAAACTCCCTTCTACATCAGACTCTTGAGGTCCGCCTAAATTAGGAATTTCCCTTTTCTCTAAGGGTCTCTTAACAACAAGGGAACACCTATCCAGCTACCGTGGCCAGTTGCAAGCTTGGCTCTGGGTTACTGGGAATAAAGCTCCTTTTTGCCTTCAGTCCAGGGCTTCCCTCACTTAGGGTCCCTCCCTGTTACTGTTACCTCAGCACACAGGGCAACAATTGGCACTCCTGAGCTTTTTCGTCCCTTCACCCCTCTTTTGGCTGACTCAAGGACCTGACTTATCACCTTGTCAGTCATAGTGTCCCTTTCTTCGAGTTCACCACCTTTTGAGCCCGCCCACCCTGCTGGATCAAACAGTCGACGATATTTCTTAGCACAACAAGAACTAAGCTTTATTTATTATATAACATAACTGTTTCAGTATTTCATTTGTTTACAGTATGCTTTCTTCATTCAGATGTATAACTGTAATTCCTACTTGTTCTCTCCTAACCACCACTACCCTGGCCCCACACCCTCTGCTTCCAGTCACCACTCTCCCCCGCCCTCTCCTCCTGACCAATGGCTGCTGCCTCCTTTTAAAGAGCGGAATGTCCCGCCTCTCTGCAGCCAACTGTCACTCTAACGGAGAGAGGGTAACTTAACTCTTAACACCCTGGAGATATTCCCAAACCCTTAAACTAAGATCAATCCGTCACAACACCCAACTGAGAGGGGTAGCTAATTAGGATTCAAGATGGCCTTCATAGATTGGAGAACTGGGTCCACATTTGGAAAACGAATTTCAGTTGGGACAAATGTAACACTTACAAAGATCCAGATGCACTGAAAGGACTCAATCCGATGGATTCGAATTACAAGAAATGAGTTTCTGACTCAACATCAGGAAGAGCTTTCTGACAATAGGAATTGTTTGACACTGGAATGGACTCCTTTCTGAGGTTATGGAGTTTCCTTCATTGGAGGTTTTTAAGCAGAGGTTGGATATCCATCTGCCATGGATGCTTTAGCTGAAAGCATCTGTCAGTTTATCCATGGAAGCTGGCAGAGTTTGGGTTGGTGTACTGGCAGAGGTAACCACTTCTTCCAGTTTTGTTCAGGACTCTATGGGAAGTGCTACTATTGAAATAGCAGATGAGTGTGAGCCCTAGCTTTGAGGTTTTTATGATCAAACAGTATATAAATTTCATGCAATAAAGAAATAAATACATACATTGGATGAGGGCATTATATGTCTGACTTATCCGACAATGCATTTAACTCAAATCCAAAGGTTTAAAAAGTCTGAGGAATTTATGAAATTCATGAAGAATTTGAAAAAGAGTCTTGAGGAATGTGAGTTGGTAGAGATACATAAAGCTGTTTCTTACAGCAACACATGATAATACATTATATAAATGCAACAAACACCACTGTATCATAGGCAATAAACAAGACACAGACAAGTACATTCTTTAAGACTTTCTTCTTATTAGCAGGCCCCTATCATTCAGCTCAGGCCTCAACAAAATAATGTAACATTTTGGAGAAAAGATACAGCCCAGCAGCCCAGCACTAGAGGTTAAGATAGAAAAGATCTCCACTGCTACCATGTATTTCCCTTTAGTGCTCAAGTAAGTTGGAACAAAAGATAACCAAACGCTACAGAAGACCAGCATACTGAAAGTGATAAACTTTGCTTCATTGAAACTGTCAGGTAACTTCCTGGCAAAGAAAGCTACAGTGAAACTGACAGTGGCCAGGAAGCCCATGTAGCCAAGAACACAGTAAAACATAGTCACAGACCCCTCATTACATTCTAGTATAATTTCATCAGACACAGAGTGCATGTCAACATTTGGGAATGGAGGATTGGTTGCCAGCCACACAAGGCAGGTGCCTGCTTGAATGACAGAACAGGAGATCACAATGGAATAGGCAAGGCTTTTCCCAATCCATTTCTTCACCCTCGATCCTGGCTTAGTGGCCATGAAAGCCAGGACAACTGTGATGGTTTTTGCCAGCACACAAGAAACAGCCAGTGAGAAAATGATGCCAAAAGCAGTTTGCCGGAGGAGACATGTCACCTTCCAAGGTTTGCCAATGAATAGCAATGCACAAATGAAGCAGAGTAGGAGGGAGATCAGGAGAATGTAGGTGAGGTCCCGGTTGTTGGCTTTGACAATAGGGGTGTCATGGTGCTTCATAAAGGTCACCAGGACCAGAGCTGTGATCAAACAAAATGAAAGAGACAAACATGCTAAAGTGAACCCCAAAGGTTCTTCAAATGTCAGGTAACTTACATTCTTGGGAATACACCAATCTCTGTTTTTGTTTGGATAATTCTCATCTGTGCATTCATGACAATCACTCATATCTGGAAAAAAAGTTATTTCCCTTTGATTAAAGTGGTACACATCTCACCAAAGATAGATAGATAGATAGATAGATAGATAGATAGATAGATAGATAGATAGATAGATAGATAGATAGATAGATAGATACAGATCGATAGATCGATAGATAAGAGATAGGTGATAGAGGTCCAGTTTTCTAAGTGTAGCTTTTTCAAGATACAAGTTCATAATGAGTTTATTATTTATACCTAACACTTATATTTAAATGAGTTGAGGTAGCTTACAGCCAAAAGAATAATGTGTTTGTGTGTGTAAAAGAGATATAGGGAGTAGACATCATCGCACTGAGAGCAGGAAGGTTCAATCCTGTGGTGTTCAGCTTCTTAACAAGGGTGCTCCGAACAGAGAAGCCCCTAGTGAAGGAGCAGTATGTAGGATTCAATCTTCAACTTAGTAAAGGATCTGATTTGCATGGAGCATATTATTCCTCTTGCACAAGTACCTCCCTGGAAGGGATGACTCATAGGAAGGAGGAGCAACCCAAACCCTGTAGGGTGGAATCACTTGCTTACCAGTTCCTAAGTGAAGGATTTCATTCTGCTTGGTATTGCATCAAGGGGTGGGGCGGTGAGCATGAAGAGGGAGATAATAGCCAGGAAAGAGAAGCTAAATGAGAAAGCCTGCACCCCAAATTCCAACTCCTTCTCCATCCCGTCCCACTCCTACCTTCACTGGGGAATACATGAACGGCCAAGTAGATCCAGCCTACTTTATTTATGCAGTATCTCCTTCTTCCCCTCTAACTCCTGCCTTTCCTTCCTGCCTTAAGCCTTTCCTTCAGGCAGCCCTGGGTTATTCTGGGTCACCAACCTTCAACAATCCAAAGCTGTCTCAAGCCAAGTTGAGTGACACCCAGAACACCCCAAATCTGCCAGGTGTGGGTCAGCTGAATCACATGCACAGCTGTAGTAATAGACTTGTTAGTGTATATCTGAGAAACCAACATGAAATGGGAAAAACTCAATTCATCCCATTCTAGTGATGTGTACATGCATTTGTTGGTATGCTTACAAGTACCGGTATCCTCGTGATCAGGAATGGGGCCTTATCAGAGCTCCTCTTCACAAGGAGGCTTATAAACATGTTCTGGCAAATGGACTGACAAGGCTCCTTCAGACTTTTCTTTTGATCACACAAAAGTCAGGAGTGGAGGAGGTGTGGCTAGTGATATTTCGGGGGAAGGGATATTGCACATGCCTATCTCCATATACCTGTTTGCGTTCATGTATCCTGGCTGAACACCCAATGAAGGCTATTTGAATATGAGTAATATAATATACATGGTTCTCCAGAGATACATTACAAATTATTTTTTATTCTTCTGTAGGTTCACATCCAGTCCAAACAGAATAAAACAAAACAAGTTTGTATGCTATGTCGGGTTGCATCCAATCTCTATTTCTTACCATCCTGAGCTGAAATCTTCCCTTCTGGACATGGGATGCAATCATAACAGCAAAATGGCTCCCCCTCCTTCACTTTCTTGCTGGAACCAGGATGGCAACTTTCAGTACATACAGAAAGAGGTTGTGTCTAGTCATAAAAAATAAAGAAGACTTTTACTGGACGTGCATACATCCATGGGATTCATTTTTTCATGGCTTCATCCCATACTACAGTAAAACCTCGGTTTACACCTACCTCGGCAAGTGACAGCTTCGGCGAGCAACTGCCATGGACCTGAAAGTGTTTACATCCGGGTTCCACGACGTCGGATGCGCAGATGCAATCTGCGCAGCGCGCACATGTGCAGGAGTATGTCTTCAGCGAGCGACTGCCTCCATGAAACAGATTGCGGTCACAAACCGAGGTACCACTGTACTGTGCTACTTTTGGGATAAAACAGCTGAGGCCCATCATATATTTAAAATAAATAATAATTTTCCAATGGTCAGTTGTAAAAAACTGCGCTGATCAATTAGCAGAGGTCCTGACAAAGATTTTTAACATCTCCCTGCAGGCTGCTTGTGTACCATCATGTTTGAAAGCAGCCACCATTGTCCCAGTCCCAAAGAAACAGCAATTAACTCCCTAAATGACTACAGACCCATGGCATCAACATCTGTAGTGATGAAATGCTTTCAGAGACTGGTTCTTCAACACCTTAAGACATGTTTTCCACCGGATTTTGATGAACACCATTTCACTTATAGGAGAAATAGGTCAACAGATGATACCATAGCCACAGCTTATCACCTTGCAGCGAGTCATCTCGAGAGACCGGCGAATTATGTCAGAATGCTGCTTATTGATTATAGCTCGGCTTTTAATACCATCCTTCCAGGCATTCTTATTTAAAAGCTGATGGACCTGGACCTTTCTTCCACCATCTGTGATTGGATTAAAGACTTTCTGAGGGATCACACACAAATAGTGAGGATTGGGCCTGCTACATCTACCTCTCTGAAGCTCAGCACTGGCACCCCACAGGGATGTGTGCTGAGTCCCTACCTGTACTCATTGTATACATATGACTGCATTTCATCCAATCCATCCCCTGTAATTATTAAGTTTGCAGATGATACCACCATAATGGGTCCAATTACAGGTGGAGATGAATCAGCGTATAGGGAGGAGGTTAAAAAAGTCTCAACATGGTGCCTAGAGAACAACTTGCACCTAAATATCAGTAAGACAAAGGAGATGGTGTTGGACTTTCGTAGCAAGAGAGGGGAACTAGCCCCGTTGTATATCAGGGGGAGTGCTGTGTGGAGAGAGACTCTTCCTTTAAATTCCTGGGAGTTTACCTTAGTGAAGACCTCACCTGGAAAATCAATACAACCCAGGTGGTTAGAAAGGCCCAACAGAGACACCATTTCCTCAGGGTCTTGCGTAAGAACAATGTCAAACAAAAAATTGCTGATCTCTTTCTACCGGTCAACAATAGAAAGTGTCCTTTCATACTATATTACAGTGTGGTACGCTGGTTTGACAGCCACCGACAGGAAGTCCCTACAGAGGGTGATGAATACAGCACATGATATCATGGGCTGTCCCCTGAGTTCACTAGATGACATCGCAGGAGACCACTGCCTCAGGAGAGTGAGAAAAAATTCTCAGGGATGACTCACACCCCAGCCAGCACATCTTTAATCTCCTACCTTTGGGCAGGAGATACAGAAGTATAGTCAGCCACACCAACAGGTTAAAGAACAGCTTTTATCCATGGGCTGTTGGGCTGCTGAATAAAAAAGAAATAGTGGTGCAATTGACTTCCGACAAGCACACAAAGTGCGAACAAGACTGAATGTATGGGGGGGGGCTTGTTTAATTTCACTGTACACAGGTGGTGTAGTGACAATAAAAAGGTTTATTGTTATTATTAGTTGATATAAGTTTCCATACATTTCTTGTGTTTCTATTCACATTACAGTAGTACCTCTACTTACGAATAACTCTACTTACAAATGTTTCTACTTAGGAATGGAGCTCCGTCCGCCATCTTGGATGTGGTTTAGATAGGATTTTTTTCTACTTACGAATTTTTAGATAGGGTTGCTTCTACTTACGAATTTTTTCTCCCAATGCATTCCTATGGGATTCAACTTACAATTTTTTTCGACTTACAAATGTGCGTTTGGAACGCATTAAATTCGTAAGTAGAGGTACCACTGTAATTACCTTTTTTGGAATTTGCCCTTATTTAGCAAAATTTTAAAAGTACACAGAGACACACATACATACACAAAGACAGTGACCTTCTTCTCCTACAAGTTTTAAAGAATAGATACCAAATTGCTGACTGGTGAATCTTACCTGGTTAAACCAAATGTGCCATGTTATGGCATCTTCATTGATGGTAAACACTGGGCCTAGGTGAGACTTGGGATCCATCCTCCCAACTTTCACTACAGGTTCGTCTCCAGAATTAACCCAGTTGGTAACATCAAATCCAGCTACAAACTGTTATTGTCAAAGGAAACCATTTCCCCCACGCTGTTGTTAAATGAGATACTTCTCAGGAAATGATGGAGCTACATTGAAAGGGATACCAAAGAACATTGGTAGCAGTTGTCAAAATAAAGCAACCTCACAATGTAGGTCACAGTCAAAAGTCTGTGTTGTTGTTTAAACCCATTAATGCTTGAACATTTTTTCCTGATCATGGGGTTTTTCCTGAGTGATGGGGTTGGATCTTTCAAACTAAATAGTTTGAAATACAGTGGTGCCTCGCTTAACGAATGCCCTGCTTAACGAAATTGCTGCTTAACGATAGGATTTTTCGAGTGGAGCTTGCCTCGCTAGACGAATGCATTTTACGAAGAATTCGCCTAGCGAATCACGGTTTCCCATAGGAATGCATTGAAATTCAATTAATGCATTCCTATGGGCAAAAAAAAAATTCAAAAAAAAATTCAATGCATTCCTATGGGATTCGCTAGACGAATTTTTCGCTATAAGAAAAGACCCGTGGAACGAATTAATTTCATCTAGCGAGGCACCACTGTACTTTGAATAGCTGTGCACATTTCACCAACCCGTTCACCAATTTAAGCTATTGAAATAACACTAGTTCATTGCTGTGAAGATGTGGGAAGATGGAGTCTGTCCATCACTGCACTAAACAACACAGGAGGTGATACAATGTGAGCCAAAGCTGCAGCAGTATGATCTGGGCTGATGTTAACCTCATAGGCCCCAGGAAGAAGAGACAAGATTGCTGAATGAAATATGAACTCCCCCCCCCCTTCATTCTGGATTGCGGGAGCTAGAATTAAGATGAAAATGTGAGATCATAAAGAACTTAGCAAACATTTTGTTTGCACATTATGACCTATTATTTCATTCAAAATATTCTGCTCGTCTACAAGAAAACTTTAAGTTACTTACCTGCAATGACAGTCGTTTTTGATGTTTCAGTCCATCTTCCTCCATCACTGCACTTCGCTTGAGTCTAGTGAAGGACATTTTATGCAAAGCATTGGCGACAACATAGACAGCATTGTAGATGCTGTAGCTATGGCCAGTCATGCTCATTTCAAAAAAAGAATGAGGGAGGCTCTCCAGCTTCTCCTTCCCAGTGCAAAAGTCCCACTTCTCCTCATCCAGAGCATGCATTGGAAACCCACAGCCAAAGGCATTTTGCCAGAAGTCCCAGATAAAACCATCTCCTGCCCTGCTGAATGGATTTATGCTCTCAACAAACTCATGAAACCGTGGGACATCATTAGAGTGAATTCTGAAGGCGACAGCACCGTAGAAGAGTTCATCATCCCATGACTTTTGAAAAACAAATGAAGTATGTTCTACCTGCGCCGTTCCTATCCAGACTTTACCTTTGGATTTACTTGACTTGTGTTCTTGTTGTGATATATATGGAAGAAATCTAAAAAATGCCAAGGAATAAGATTCCCCATAGGCAACCAATACATTGGCTTTGCTGCCCATCACTTCATCATGTATTTCTGCGCCCTCTTCTAGCACATTCTTAATGTCAGCAACAAAAGTCAATATTGGAATTCTTTTTATGAAAGCAAAACAGACCCCATTCTGGGAAAACAGTGGAACTACAGTTTGCACAAATCTTTCTCCATCTGAGGTATCCATAACAACAAGCCCAATCCATGTCCACCCAAAATGCAGAAGTAAAGAAAGAATCCCTATATACTGAATGGCTTCATTAGGGACCATCTGGTAGAAGGGAAGGCCTGGAGTTTTATCATTCATCACTGGAGCAGGGCTGTATGTTAGCTAAAGATAAATGGAAAGTGGAAATGGAAAATAAGATGCTTATATTTCTGCAGTAACTTATGTCAATTGTCCTTATCATCAAACTGTAAATTAGATGTAGACTGGAAATTGTTTTTCTACGTATTTTTGAAGGGGTTGCGTAGCTATCCAACAAGACATTCTCAGATGTTTTGCCTGAACCTGAATCTCTTGATTTGGACATTTCTGGTTATATACCTTTGAACTACCTATCCCTTAGTCCAGGCATCCCCAAACTGCACCCTCCAGATGTTTTGGCCTAGAACTCCCATGATCCCTAGCTAATAGGACCAGTGGTTGGTGAAGATGGGAATTGTAGTTCAAAACATCTGGAGGGCCAAAGTTTGGGGATGCCTGTCTTAGTCCAAGTGGCCACAAGCTGCATTCAGGGGTTTGGTGGTGCGTCTGTACAATTAAATATAACACAACACAGAATATTACAATTGGCACACAACACAGAAAAACTATTAAGTGGTTTGCCAAGATCCATAGCAATTGTCAGTGACTTGGAACCACTGCCCCATTCCATTTACTTACTGCAACTAAACCAAAGTATGTGTTACTCTAATACTCACATATTAATCCTCTACCTATTATCTATGCTACCATTTCACTATTTGCTCTGTTGCTTCCCTGCTCTATTTTGTTATACTGTATGTTCCTGGTATAAGACTACTTTTTAACCCAGGAAAATCTTCTCAAAAGGTGGGGGTCGTCTTATACGCCGGGTCGTATTTCTTATACAGCGAGTGTATCCCAACCTCTATATTTTAACTGGAAAAGTTGTGGGTTGTCTTATACACCCAGTCATCTTATATGCCGGAATATACAGTATTTTAGTTGCCTTGGGGTGGGAACCTGCCATATCTGTTCTTACTAAGGTGTCATGCACATAAATTGAGCTTAATAAAAATAATAGTGCTTTAAAAAAAATATGTTTAGGGGTACTCTCATTTTCCTACTCATATTGAAATAATGCCCTTCAATGAGGCCAAACTTGGATTCAAAAAATGTTTAGCGGCATGCATCCCCCTGTGTCCCCCCAGAAAAAAAAGCAATGGCAATAATATCAACAATATCAACACACATGTACATCCTACCTGTGGAATCTTGTAAATATCCAAGGCATTTGCCACATGAAGGGAGATTTCGGAGTCCAGTCCCCCAATAACGGCTATTAGATTATTCTGAATATTGCATATGTAATTGGGGACAAATTTCTCCAGAGTTGACGTAAGTAGTATAGTGGCATGATAGGTCGCCTTGGCATTGAAATAGCTGTCATAAATGTGGAAGCCCAAGGTGATATTGGGTAAGAGCTGAGGGTTTTCATTGATCTCCTTTACCGAGAAGGCCAAGGCCAGGATGTGTTGGTAATTATTAGGTACTATACTAGAATGATAGTTTCATTGTGTATCAGAAGGATATAAGAAGAACAAGAAGATGCCACTCTGATCTGCCTATTCATCACCAGGATTATTTCAGTATAGAGGCTTATTTGAATGCAAATTACTGTACAAAAATATTAAACAGCTGACAATATCACTGTTTATAATTAAAAATGCAACACTGATACATCTCTGGTAAAGTCCTATTTAGAGTAGAATGCACTAAAATGATCCATGCGTTTGAAATCAATTTGAAAATGTGATTTAATGCAGTTTCAAACATATCCACTCTTTGCAATGGTATTCTAATACAATACTCTTTCTACTGATAACATTCTTTCAGGATTCATCACCCAATGTCTTACCTTTTGCTCTTTTTATTTACCTTTCATAGACAGGTATTTATACATATTTGTAACAAAATAAAAAGTTTAATTCAACAGATTTGTACAAGAAGAGGAAATAAAACAGAGGATGGAGGAACTAATATAATTTAATTAAATAATATCACACTTCCATTGGCTGATAGATTCCTATTATTTTGATCAAACTAAAGAAACAAATTGTGAAGCAATCTCATTTACTTTCTACAGCATAGGAAGGAATATTTACAGAGGATGAATGCATAAGGTGAGAAAGGAAGGTGTAAGATGGGACAATGTGTAAGTGAATTGGAGGAACTTGGTGACATGCAGGAATTGATAAAATAGGATAAGATAGTGCTTTAAACAGTTCTAGCATAGCTACTCCATTCCAATGATTAATTGGATCCCCCTCCATTGAGCATTAATATGAGGCCAAAGCCAGTGCCATGGACCCATCATTATCAGGCATAAGGTGACTTCTGTGGCCATATAAAATTAAATCAGTTTCTCCCCCCCTCTTTTTTGCATTGATTTAATTGTATTAGTGGGATGCGGGTGGCGCTGTGGTCTAAACCACTGAGCCTAGGGCTTGCTGATCAGAAGGTTGGCAGTTCGAATCCCCGCGATGGGGCGAGCTCCCGTTGCTCGGTCCCAGCTCCTGCCCACCTAGCAGTTCGAACGCACATCAAGTGCAAGTAGATAAATAGGTACTGCTCTGGTGGGAAGGTAAATGGTGTTTCCGTGCGCTGCTCTGGTACATTACCCGGAAGCTGTCTGCACACAAACGCCGGCTCCCTCGTCCAGTAAAGCGAGATGAGCGCCGCAGCCCCAGAGTTGTCTGCAAATGGACTTAACGGTGAGGGGTCCCTTTTCCTTAATTGTTTTAGCATTATTACAATCTAACACCATAATTCACTACTGGGAGCCTGATGCTCCAAAAACTGATCTTACTGCAATACCTCCCCTCCCAAAAGAAAAGAAAGGGGACAAAAGGAAAGGAAGGAATTGGATTTTTTAAATTAAAAAAGTCAGCACTTCCTCACATTAAGTCTTCATTCAATGTTGGAGGCGGCTGTTCAGTGAAGTCTATTGAGCTAGACAGAATGAAACTTTGAGAAGCAATGACACCAATAATGAATTCTCCATTCTGATAGTATTTGTGAACAGGCTGAGGTGGGTGCTGGACCCTGCACATACGAATGTGAGTTTCAGATGTTATATGGAGAAGCAGTACCAGCAGCAAAACCACTAATGCCATTATGCTGAGTAGTAATGCTCATTATTCTTCTATATTTGTAGGTTCTTCTTCTTTTTATATATGACACTATCCAGAAGGAATATGATTTTAATGGCCTGACCAGAATGTTCAGACAGTTTTCTAAGAAACCTGAAATCAAGATCCCTGAACACAAATATCAGTAATCATAGTTATGTTCCTGTTTCGGGTGCCTAAATCTTTCTCTGAATGCAAGAAGGTATATTTATGACATCCTTCACATACTATATGATTTCTTGATTTTAATTTTAAGCAGTAGAATTGATTACAGTCTTTATGATAATTAATAGGTGAAGTAATTCCCAAGCCAAAGACAGGAGACTGTGGATTTGAAGAAGATTATATTTATTGTGTGTTAGCAGAAGTTTTGAACCTATTTGAACAGAAATAATCATGGTGGGCTTGGACTGGCCTATGGCAAGGAAGGAACTATGGAAATACAAGTCTTTGGTGTGGGACTAGATATAAGATTCATGTTTTAAAAGTTTTGATTGATTTTATAAATGGAAAGATTGAAAATAAGAGTGCTTCAACTCCTTGAATGAGAGGGAGTCCTGGCAGATTCTCATTCACAAATGCAAACATATTGCTCACAATTGTGATTCATAGGCATTCCGTAGCAGCAGCACTAAACTAGAGGGCTTAGAAGATGTTCTACAAGTATCTTCTTTAGAGTGGGAGATGTGGAAAAAGAGCATACAAAATGTCTAAGCCCTTGCTCCAGATCAGGGTTCCCCAAACTAAGGCCCAGGGGCCGGATGCGGCCCAATCGCCTTCTAAATCCAGCCCACAGACTGTCTGGGAATCAGCATGTTTTTACATGAGTAGAATGTGTCCTTTTATTTAAAATGTATCTCCAGGTTATTTGTGGGGCCTGCCTGGTGTTTCTACATGAGTAGAATGTGTCCTTTTATTTAAAATGCATCTCTTGGTTATTTGTGGGGCATAGGAATTCATTCATTATTATTTTTTCAAAATATAGCCCACCCCACCACAAGGTCTTAGGGACAGTGGACCGGCCCCCTGCTGGAAAAGTTTGCTGACCCCTGCTCCAGATGGTTATCAGTCCCTCCACTCAGATTGTTAGAGTGCGGTTGGTGCAGCTATGTTTCTTAGTACCATTGCAAAGCCACTTCCACCCTGAAGAGGAGGTGTAGTTGCGGGCTGTCACAACTCCACCACGCATGCAGGGGCTGGGAGCTCAGCCCCTGAGTGATAGGTGGGATTGCCGCCCACGCTGCGACCAGGCCAGCCAATCCGGTTGTTCTGGGGGCGTGTCCTGTGCTACTTAAGCAGGGCGTGGGCGGGAATTCCCGTCTTTTGTCCCTGCGAAGTGGTATGTGAAGGTCATCCTGACGCTGACGCCCGAGGTATCATGTTAAGGGACGTAACCTTGACCAGTTCTCACTTACTTGTGCATATTCAACACTCAAAAACAGACCAAAGGGGGAAGGGAGCCTTGTTGCGACTGGACATAAGGGGCCCTGCCCGGTGAAAGATACTAGGCGATTCCTTTATTTAAGGTCAGCTGGTCCGGGTCCATTACTAATTCACCAGGATGGCTCCCGGCTCACGCGCCACCAGTTCACATGCGTGATGTCCAAGGCTATCGCCAACAGTGGATTCCAGCCTGACGAGTTTGCTGCCAACTCCTTTAGAATTGGTGCTGCTACCATGGATGTACATCTTGGGTTATCAGCCAAAAGGATTAAGGATTTAGGGCGGTGGAAGTCAAACACTTACAAGGGGTACGTTCGGACCTCCTGGTAATCAACCTGCAATCCTCCTGACCTTCGTTGTTCTTCCTATTACTTTCAGATAACCAGTTATTGCATGTGTGGATATGCGGTCCCAGCATAGTCCACTGGGCGCGGGCGATCGATTCTGGTCTTGGTTGCGGTCTCAGCCTTCCGGGAAAAGTCAGGGTATCCTGAATCGCTAGAAGTGTAATGTATTGGGATGAACTCTTACCAGTTGTGAAAGCCAGGGCTGTCTCGCAAGGTCCCCCTGATGTTTTGCTTGGCAAAAATGACTTGGCCTATAGGAAATCCGTTGATTTGAACTGGAAGATATACAAGGACTTTGATGAACTGCTTGCCTCTTTCCCAAACCTGACGCTCATATGGTCATCGCTGTTTCAGAGGCGCGTGTGGCGAGATAGGCATCACCCTCTCACTTTTAACAATGCAAGAAGGCTATTGGACTCTGCTGTGGCGCACAGGGTGATAATGCTGAAGGGTCAGGTTATCCGGCACCCTGCCATTAGATCTCATGAGGTGCACCTTTACCCCAACGATAGCGTGCATCTTTCAAATGCAGGAAACGATATTTGGCTGTCTGATAAAATCAAGGGTATCAGGTATTGGTTCCAGGTGTGAGGGTATTGGCGGCAAGCCCTTTAGGCTCGAGTGGTGGTTAGGCATTGGAATATTAATGTTGAAGTCAGGAGGAGGGGAGGTAGCGCCATCACCTGCCCCCAAAATAGAGGGGTATTCCGTTAAAGGATTCCAGGGGTGTGGCCCTGCCCGAAGCCTAGGGAGGTCAGGGCCTAAGGCACGCCCCTATCGATGACCCCAGGGGGGGGGAGTTCCTTGTCAATATGCATCACAGGGCTCCTTGGCTGGTGGTTAACACTTCCCAGACTCACAGCACACGGGCTGGGGCTGGATATAGCCAGTTAGGGTCCAATGGCTAAGCCAATACCGCTCAACATCCATAACCAATAAAGTTGTTGCCTTTTCTGCCCATTAACCCTAATTGGTGTCTCATGTGTCATTATTTCCATGGGGGAGGGGGGGAGGGACATTGCCACGCAACTGATGCTGGTCACAATAATGAAAGCAGTTTCTCAAAAATAATCCTCCCATTTAATAGCTTTTAAGCGTTCATGCATAAATTAATAAATAAATTAGGGTGAATGAAAGGGTCCATGAACATTGTCATTGCTTATTCCAGATAAATACATGGAAGGGAGGAATCAAACATACAGAAAATACTTTATGTAGAGAATGTTGAAATTGCAAATTTAGTAAGTGGCACCACAAAGCCAAAAATAGGAATGGAAAATATAGGATTGCCATATTTCAAACAGTGAACATCCAGACAGAAAAGAAATTCTTGAGCTTCTTTTATGCTCAATTAGATCTTTTTTGGAAAAAATGCAAAGAAGTTTGCTGTTTTTGAGGTTTTTTTATGGAAAATTGGCAAAATCGGCAGTGCTGACATGGGCTGGCTGCATTTTCCTGGACTTGTTTTGCGGTGGGGGCAATTTCCACCAGGAAACTGCTGACAAATGATGTATTCAGGATGAATGGCAATCCTAGGAAAATACCTCTACTAAATATTTAATGTATCAGTTTTTATCACTGAGGTTCATTCATATGAGAGATTCATTGGTCCCATTGTTACTGCTTTGACAAAAAGTGAATTCTATTGTATATGAGAATGCCTCTGAGAGTTTCCTTCTAAGATATCTTTTATCAGATTTTCAGAACTGAAAAACAATTAATGTATCTCAAAAAGATCCACTGAAGGGACAGAGACTCATTTTTTCAGTTCATTCTTCTTATGAACAGTTCCATATTGCTTAGTTCTGGCATGTAGGTAAAGGTAACATTTTGGAGAAAAGATGCAACACAGCAAGCCAGCCCTGGTAGGTAAGATAGAAATTTTTTTCACAGCAACCATGAATCTTCGTTTGGCACTGGGATAGGTTGGAATAAAAAATAACCACACATTGCAGAAGACCAACATGCTGAAAGTGATCATTTTGTCTTGAACTTGATGTCTGGTAATTTCCTGGCAAAGAAAATCACAGGAAAACTGGCAATGACCAAGAAGCCCATGTAGCACAAGACACAGTAAAACAGACCCCTCATTCATTGCAATGCAATTTCTTCAACAACTGAGTTAATATCAGCATCTAGAATTGCAACAAAGCTTCCCCCTTGTTGATGAATAAGACACAAGGACACGGATATTAAGGGGTTAATGGTTATTGGGCAAACTTAGGCCAAAACTTTATTGGTTACAGAATGTGAGCGATATTGGCTTAGGCATCGGAATTGACCTGACTATATCTGACTCCTGCCCATCACTCAAGGAGTTCTGTGAAGGTCAAGCATTGGTAGGGGGAGCCCCGTCAATGCAAGCGGTGAGATGGCTAAAAATAGCTTTATCGTGTATAATGAGATAAGAATCCAATGTCTCTATTCAGACCAGGTCTCTCCGTGGTTTTAAGTTTGGTAATAAGTTACAATTCAGCAACTTATGTTACATGGTTTGTGGAATGATGAACTGATTCTGGGACCCAAAGCCATGCCAACCCTCACATTGCCTACTGCAGTCAATAAAGATTTGGCCTGCTTTTATCACATCATCACTGTACAGTCTTGTTATTTGTTGGATCACATAATGCATTTGCCTGGGCAACACAAAAGAGGAAAATGTTCTGTTGGCAGATTTGCAGTTCATATGATGTTATTTAGCTGTATGTATACAGTCATACCTCGGTTTGCGACCGCAATCGGTCGCTCCCCGAATCGGTCACTCCCTGATGCACGCTGTAAGCACTTCCGGGTCCGCAGTGGTCGGAAACCAAAGCAGTCGCAAACGGAGGCGGTCGCAAACCAAGGTATGACTGTACAGCTCTTACCTTTATTGTTGGCCCCCCAATTCTGTATTCAAATAGAATTGATCGCCCTGGCCACTAACTTTGGCTCTGCTTTTCATTAGTTCTATTTACACCTATGGTCGGCCTCTCTGCCATACCTGTTCCAATGAGCACCAACCTCAAGCCACTGATTGTGTCCTGAAACAGGCATAAACAACGTCTTGTGCTCAGTAGGTTTTGGACTCAGATTCCCTTCAACCTCTGTCTGCCTGGTCTGTGGTCAGTTATGATGGGGTTTGGGGTCTAACAACTTCTGGAGGGTCACTTTGGGTACCCCTGTTCTGCAGCAAGACAATCCCATGATTAAACACCCCCTTTTTCTTTGGCTCTGGACAAATTTCTTGTTTGTCACAGTCAATTCAGGTGCTCCTTGAGACCTTAACGAATTGAAAGAAAAAGTTAATTTCAGACATGAAAAACATGTCTCCAGCAATTCCACATGGAATGCTCCTTGTTGAATTGGTGACTACTTCCCTCTTTAATTATCCAAGGACTCTAATTAACACAGCTACTTTCCAACACTACAGTGCAGTTTACTGTGGATTCCAGAAAAACTAATAGCACAGTTTTTGAATAATTGTATAAATATACCCTCCAGAAATCTAGGACTGAGGTTAGGATTTAAGACTATTAGACAAGAAGGTGTCAGTCTGATTTCTGACCCTATATATTTTTGTCCTGTGATTTTTGAGGTAAAAATAAGAAATTTGCATCTAGAGAAAACATTTCTGCCCACAATGCTGTTATTGTTCATCTTGCTTCTGGTACTGCTTCCTCACATGGTAAGCAAAGCGCACATCATTAAGTGCATGGTTGATGATCCACACCCTCCGCTTCATGAGTACCACCAGTCAGGCGACCTAATCATTGGAGCTATCGCTTCCCACAGTTTCATCGTCTCCAGTGCAATCACCTTCACTGAAAAACCCCCATCACCTTTGCCTGAAGAGCTTGTGTAAGGCCTTAACTATAATATTTTAAAACTATTATTTGTTATCAGTCTTAATTGTCATTCCATGAATTATTTGTTTTGAAAGGTAATATACTATCCAAAGAAACAACTGTTTTTTTAAAAAAATAGAGATGTGTTCTGACATTTGTATGAAATATAATATCCTAAAGATCTTAAATTATACTGTTTATTTTTGAACGCCCTGCTCTGAATTGCTACTTTAATGATAAAGAATAGGAAAGAATAGAAATGTTTTGATGAACAATGGTAAAATTTGGTGGTGGTTGGTTCAAAATTTGTATGGTTAAGGTTACCTCAAGAAAGTTTCTATATAAATATTAATAATAATAATAATAATAATAATAATAATAATAATAATAATAAATAAATAGACTATATACAGAATACATTATTTTTATAACATTTGCAATACTTTTTACAACATGTGGTGGTTCCTTATGATTCAGAATACAACTTACCTTCCAGTGTAGTACCTAAGAATTATCAGCACATCCTGGCCTTGGCATTTGCAGTAAAAGAGATCAATGAAAACCCTCAGCTCTTACGAAATGTCACCTTGGGCTTCCACATCTATGACAGCTATTTCACTGAGAAGTGGACCTACCATGCTACCATACTACTAATATGCACCCTGGGAGTTTTTGTTCCAAATTACAACTGTGATGTCCAAACTAACCTGATTGGGGTCATTGGGGGACTGGACCCGCCAACCTCACTTCAAGTGGCAACACTTGTGGATATTTACAAGATTCCACAGGTATGCTGGGTCTCTTTTTGTGTGTTTGTGTAATACAGTGCTTTTTTGTTTTGTTTTTAAGAAAAAAAGGTGCCAGCACTCACCATGAGATTGTTATAGGAAATGCCGCACTTTTTAATATTTGGAAAGAAAAACGGTTCACCTATGTACCATTGAGTACCCCCCCCCCCAAAAAAAAAGCACTGGTTCTATGTGTACTTATACAGTTTTAGTACTTTCTCACATTTCCTTTTTTATCTTTTTTTAGTATGCTGCACAGTGAATAATATAAATTCATGTCCATTCCTTCCTATAAATGTCAAATCTACATTGTGAAATCTCTGTGCATGTTCTTAAATTACTAAAAGAAAAACCCCTGGTTGTTATTTATGCTACTGAAAAGTTGACTGGCTCGGCCATAGGAACCTCTGCTGAAAGGAAAAGCCACTAACATTACAAGCTTACTGAAAATATTATTGACAAAATGTGGGTGCATTTTTTTCTTTGAACCTTCTGTCTATAGGTGGTACGTATTCAACACTGGTCCTACTTATATTAAACCATTGACGTTATTGCACATGCATAACTGAGATTCATTAATTTCAATGGATCTACTCTGAGTAAGACTTCATAAAATACTGTTGCTTGGCACCCCAATCTCTGAGCAGTTTGAGATCCCAGGGGTTCCAGGCACTTACCCAGGGTTTGTGTTTCCCTTGAAATGGGGTACAGTGGAGACTGCGTAGTCTTTATGATACATGGTTTTATGCATATATACAACCTGAGCCTATAATGGGGAGGTTCACACTCTTGCTTCTCCCATAGCTGCAGTCTTGGATTTATAAACACCCCAAAGGGGTCTTACTTCTCCTATAGGCACAACCCCAGATTCAAAAATCAATCAAGCATGACTATCTCTTTCTGGCTTCCCAGCTTGCTAATTCCACTTCACACACACACACAACTCAGCTTTGTTTTTGGCCATTTCTAACTAACTACCAATGAGCTGAGGGAAGGGAACACACCCATCTGATGCAAGGCCACATCCATATATAACAACTTGGATCCTTCCTTCTATTTCAACACTTGCTGGTTCTAGCAGGACAGCTCCCCTTTTTGGGGGGGCGGGGGTGCATTGTGGGAGGGGTTCTAGGACCTCGCAGTGACCCAGCAGTGGGTGGAGGGATGCTGCTCACGTCATTAGGACACCCAGCCAGGTCAGCCCCCGGCTGACAAATTGGGTTAGCCGGGGGCATGGCCACGTGCTGTTTAAACTGCAGGATGCCTGGGAAGTCAGCTTCCATTCATCTCCTTCGTCAGACCTCGACGCTAGTTTTCCTCGTCGTTTCCTGCTCTAGACATCTTTGTTTTGTTTCATCGTTGCTGTCTTCCCCAACAAAGCTTTGTACACAGAAAGGTTTAAATGTGGCAAGGTGGCTTCCCTTGCCCAGGTGCCCGCATCGAATGCTTTGCAAAGCCCTAGAGCAGGAGTAGGCAACCTAAGGCCCGTTGGCCAGATGCGGCCCAATCGCCTTCTCAATCCGTCCCACGGATGGTCCGGGAATCAGTGTGTTTTCAGATGAGTAGAATGTGTGCTTTTATTTAGCATGCATCTCTGGGTTATTTGTGGGGCATAGGAATGCGTTCATATTTATTTTTTTCAAAATAGGGTCTGGCACACCACATGGTCTGAGGGACGATGAAAAAGGTTGCTGACCCCTGCCCTAGAGGATCAGGCAGCATGTTTCTTTGCTGCTGAAAGGAGCTTGGCCATCGGGCACACATACGCTTCTTTAAAGGATTTGGCGAGATTGTGTTGGAATACCCCCATTTTCTTTTTCAAAGACTTTATGTGCTGCATGTGTTTGTTCCCCTTGTTATTTAAGTCATTTCATTTTTATGTGTGCTTGGCAGCCTCCCCCTTGGAGATTGGGTGTGAATGTGCTTGCTTTTGTGTTGTTGCAATTCTTGTTTGGCTTTGACTAGCTGTGTGCCTTCTATTCTGTAGCTTGGGATGTGTGGACAGGCTGACCATTACCCCTTCTTTTTGCCTTGAGCTTTTGTGGGTTTACTGTGGAGAAGCAGCCTTCCCGGCAGTTTGGAGCATGTCTGGGTCCCACTCCCCTTAATTTAAGTTTGTTCTCCACAGTGAACAGCACTTGGGGGGTCTGCTTTTTAGGGGCAAACAGGCGGGCACGGCACACCTGGGCGGTGTGCTCTACTTTTCTGCAATGTCGGCATTCTGCGTTGCAACAATGGCAAGTCCTCCAGTCGTGGATCTCCCCGCAGCTTGCACAGTTCCCCTCTTCCAGATGAGGCTGTCGTGGTGGGTGTGCGGCTTGTGTGCACTGCTGCACTCGGTGCATGTCCTCCCAGTCAGATTCTGAGTTGTCAGTGAGGTCCTCGTGGTGGACCTTCTGTTGGGACAACATGTTTGACTGGAATCCTTGCACTGACCTCTTGGTGGCTTCAGTTGCTAGAGCCTCCTCTAGGGCGACCTGGAACGTCAGGTCCTTCTTGGCGGAGAGGCACCGCTGCAGCTTCTCATCCCTCAGGCCCCCCACGAGGCGGTTGTGGAGCATGGCTGGAAGTGGGGAAGCAATTGAGAGATCCCCGGCCATGCGCCTGCTTAAATGTAGCAGGCCACACCCCCAGGCCGACTGGATTTGCCGGCCTGGTTAGTGACGTGGCCAGGATTCCCCCAATTGCACAGGGACTGAGAATGTTTCTTCTCCACAGACGCTGAAGAAGGTCGCCCTCTTCTTGGCTGCATCAGTGACATCCTTTGCCTCCGGGGGGAACTGGAAGCGGGTGGCATATCCTTCCCAGTCTCCTGAGGCTGGGATGAATGGCATGAAACTGTTGTCTGTTGCCATTCTGGGTCCTTGGGTCCTAGAGCTGTAGCCTGGATGCACGGTGCGATGCTGTGTTGCCTGTGGCGGCTGTGTGCGGTGCGTGGCGGACAGCTCAGCAGAATCCCACCCTCATCACCAGTGAAATATACTCAGAGTCATGTAGTGATTTCATGCTCTTTATTGCAGCTTGTAAATCAGTGAATGAAACTTTCCCCAAACGTCTGCTATATATACATTATTTACAGGGCCGTCTTAAGCGTCCCCGGCGACGTGGAGTGACTGATGCCTCCGCCCCCCCGCCCCATTTCCCAGCGCGGTGGGCGGGCGGGTGCAGCGTGCAGCGCGGCTGCCACAGGCACTGCTGTGTGGCACCGCGGCAGGCGGGCAGGCACAGCGTGGTTGTCGAACCGGCGAACCGGGCAGGCGCAGCTCACGGCCCCCTCCTGGCGGGCCGGCGCCGTGGTGCCCTGCGCCACCGGGGGTCTACCTAGAGCCGGCCCTGATTATTTACACAATGGGCCCCGCGTGATTGGCTAATTCTGGGCTGCTCCTGCAAACAGGTAGCTGATTCACTTCCACGTGGAGCTGGATTTGGTGGCTCCTGCAGATAAAGTCCCTCAGCTTCGGGAAGAGGTAGACTCCACCATGGGAACAGGGCTGAGGCGGGAGAGTGCTAGAGTCCTGTCTAGTCCAGTTGTGTGGGATCAATTCCAATCTGTTACCTCCGAGGATGTGGACAGGCTGCTTGGACGAGTGAAACCAACCACCTATCTCCTTGATCCTTGTCCATCCTGGCTTATAAAAGCTAGCAGGAAGGGCTGAGCGATGGGCTTCGCGGGTTGGTGAATGCTTCTCTCTGTGAGGGAGCCTTTCCAGACCCGCTGAAAGAAGCGGTTATTAAACTGCTTCTTAAAAAACCATCTTTAGATACGGCCAACTATCGCCCAGTCTAAAATCTTCCATTCTTGGGCAAGGTGATTAAGCGGGTGGTTGCTGAACAACTCCAGGCATGCCTGGAAGAAGCGGACCATTTGGATCCCTTCCAGTCGGGATTCAGGCCTCATCATGGGACTGAAACTGCCTTGGTCGCACTGGTTGATAATCTCCGGCGGGCTAGGGACAAAGGTGAGAGTTGTTTCCTAGTTCTGCTGGATCTCTCAGAGGCTTTTGACACCATCAACCATAACATCCTTCTGGACTGTCTAGAAGGGTTGGGAGCTGGGGGCACTGTCATACAGTGGTTCCGCTCATTCCTCCTGGGCCGTGTTCAGAAAGTGGTGGGGGGGGGTGAGTGTTTGGACCCCTGGGCTCTCACTTGTGGGGTGCCTCAGGGTTCTGTCCTCTCCCCCATGCTTTTTAACATCTACATGCAGCCGCTGGAAGAGATCATCAGGGGGTTTGGGCTGGGTGTTCATCAGTATGCGGATGATACCCAGCTCTTCCTCTATTTCAAATCAGAACCAGTGAAGGCAGTGAAGGTCTTGTGTGAGTGCCTGGAGGCGGTTGGAGGATGGATGGCGGCTAACAGATTGAGGTTGAATCCTGACAAGACAGAAGTACTGTTTGTGGGGGACAGGAGGCGGGCAGGTGTGGAGGACTCCCTGGTCCTGAATGGGGTAAATGTGCCCCTGAAGGACCAGGTGTGCAGCCTGGGAGTCATTCTGGACTCACAGCTGTCCATGGAGGCACAGGTCAATTCTGTGTCCAGGGCAGCTGTCTATCAGCTCCACCTGGTACGCAGGCTGAGAACCTACCTGCCTGCAGATTGTCTCGCCAGAGTGGTGCATGCTCTAGTTATCTCTCGCTTGGACTACTGCAATGCGCTCTACGTGGGGCTACCTTTGAAGATGACCCGGAAACTACAACTAATCCAGAATGCGGCAGCTAGAGTGGTGACTGGGAGCGGCCGCCGCGACCACATTACACCGGTCTTGAAAGATCTACATTGGCTCCCAGTACATTCCGAGCACAGTTCAAAGTGTTGGTGCTGACCTTTAAAGCCCTAAACGGCCTCGGTCCTATATACCTGAAGGAGCGTCTCCACCCCGATTGTTCAGCCCGGACTCTGAGGTCCAGCTCCGAGGGCCTTTTGGCGGTTCCCTCATTGCGAGAAGCCAAGTTGCAGGGAACCACGCAGAGGGCCTTCTCGGTGGTGGCGCCTGCCCTGTGGAACGCCCTCCCACCAGATGTCAAAAAGGAAAACAGCTATACCAGATTTTTAGAAGACATCTGAAGGCAGCCCTGTTTAGGGAGGCTTTTAATGTTTAAGAAATCAGTGTATTTTAATGTTTCTGTTGGAAGCCACCCAGAGTGGCTGGGGAAACCCAGCCAGATGGACGAGGTATAAATAATAAATTATTATTATTATTATTATTATTATTATTATTATTATTATTATTATTATTCAGACTGCTGCATTCTGGATCCTATTGTTCTGTCGGTGTAGTCATTATTGATAATATGTCCCGCTTCCTGTGGGGGGGGGGGTCTTACTTGTTATTGTGGTTTGTGTTGCTGCCAGTCAGTGCAGACAATGTTGAGCCATGTGGCTGCTCGTCAGCATAGATTTATTGATACTCTGGTGCATGCTGTCCATTACTCTACACAATGCAGTGTTACCTCGGGTTACAGATGCTTCAGGTTACAGACTCTTCAGGTTACAGACTCCCCTAACCCAGAAATAGTACCTCGGGTTAAGAACTTTGCTTCAGGATGAGAACAGAAATTGCACAGCAGTGGTGGCGCGGCGGCAGCAGCAGCAGCGGGAGGCCCCATTGGCTAAAGTGAGGCCCCATTGGCTAAAGTGGTACCTCAGGTTAAGAACAGTTTCAGGTTAAGAACGGACCTCCGGAGCGAATTAAGCTCCTAACCCGAGGTACCTCTATACTGATTGGTGTTGCTGCAGTTCAGTGAGGGCAATATTGGTTTGCAATTTTATCTATTTGATTTGAACCACATGGTTAAGAACCTTCTAAGGCTCTTATGCACTTCCACCCCCAAATTCATAACAATACAATCCCATTCTTTCCTCTCCGCTCTTTTCTTTAGCTCATCTATGGCCCTGCCCCAGTGATGAATGACAAAACGCCAGGCATCCCATTCTACCAGATGGTGCCCAGAGAAGACAGACAGTTTGCAGGGATTCTTTCTTTGCTTCTGCATTTCAGGTGGACATGGATTGGACTCCTAACTATGGATAACGACAATGGAGAAAGATTTGTGCAAAGTGTGGTTCCACCTTTTTCTCAGAGTGGTATCTGCTTTGCCTTCATAGAAAGAACCCAAACATTGACCGTTGTCACTGATATTGATGACATGTTTAACAAGGGAGGTAAAATACATGACAAAATCATAGACAGTAAAGCCCATGTAGTGGTGGCATATGGAGAATCCTATGGGATTGTGTTCTTGAGATGGCTTCCATATCTGTCAGGACAAGAACATATGAAGAAGAAGTCAAAAGGTATATTGTGGATAATGGCAGCCCAGACTGACCTCACTTCACTGGTCTATCAGAGGAATTGGGATACAGAAATAATCCACGGATCTCTCTCATTTACAGTTCATGCCAATGATCTCCCAGGATTTCAAGGATTTGTTAGAAGCAGAAACCCATCCAGCACCACAGGAGATGGTTTCATCAAGGACTTCTGGCAACAGGCCTTTGGCTGTGTATTCCCAAATACAAATGCAGTCCAGGCGGATGGTGATGTTTGCAATGGGGAGGAAAAGCTGCAGAACCTTCCTGCATCTCTTTTTGAAATGAGCATGACCTCCCACAGCTACAGTATCTACAATGCTGTCTATCTTATGGCCCATGCTTTACATGCTATGTCTACATCTAGTGCAATGCAGAACAGAGGCATGCAGAAATGTCAGGGCCAATGCCTTTGGCGGGTAATGAATACTAGAAATGGCAGAAAACTCGTTCTGTGTAAATTTTAATGCATGCAAATCCACATTTCCCAAACTAATACAGAAATTTAAACGCAGCTATCCTCTGAAATCCAAAATTCTTCTAATTTTACAATGTCATTCTCCAAACGAATGTGAACAAAAAAGGAGCATGTATTAGAGGGGGATGTGAGCCCCCAAATGTGCATTTTAATGAAAATAGCATTCAAAATATATTCTATTTGGGAAACGTTGCAAAAATGGAATCTATTTTACTTCTATCATCTTGCATACAAGCTCAAGTTGCAGAATTTTCTAATTCCTGCTCTTTCCCTTTCAATTCAGCTCCACCGGTTTATGAAAGGTGTCTCATTTAACAACAGTGCAGGGGGGGAAGTTTCCTTTGACAAGAATGGGGAGTTAGCAGCTGGTTTTGATATTATGAATTGGATTTTCCCCACAAACCAATCATTTCATAGAGTGAAAGTTGGAAGGTTGGATCCCCAAGCTCCTCCAGACCAAGTGTTCAAAATAAATGAGGATGCAATAAGATGGCACAAGGGATTTAACCAGGTAGAGACAGTTTTGGACAATACTCTGCCTTGTTGTTTAGTCATTTAGTGGTGTCTGACTCTTCGTGGCCCCATGGACCATAGCACACCAGGCACTCCTGTCATCCACTGACATGGTCAAGAACATGGTCTAGCCATGTTAACGAACACTGTCCATCCATCTCATCCTCTGTCATCCCCTGGAACTCGCAAGAGTCTCCTCCAGCACCATAATTCAAAAGCATCAATTCTTCGGCGATCAGCCTTCTTTATGGTCCAGCTCTCACTTCCATACATCACTACTGGGAAATCCATAGCTTTAACTATACGAACCTTTGTCGGCAAGGTGATGTCTCTGCTTTTTAAGATGCTGTCTAGGATTGTCATTGCTTTTCTCCCAAGAAACAGGCGTCTTTTAATTTTGTGACTGCTGTCACCATCTGAATTGATCATGGAGCCCAAGAAAGTAAAATTTCTCACTGCCTCCATTTCTTCCCCTTCCCCTGGTATTTGCCAGGAGGTGAGGGGAGCAGTGGCCATAATCTTGGTCTTTTTTGATGTTAAGGTTCAGACCATATTTTGCGCTCTCCTCTTTCACCCTCATTAAAAGGTTCTTTAATTCCTCCTCACTTTCTGCAATCAAGGTTGTGTCATCTGCATACCTGAGGTTGTTGATATTTCTTCCGGCAATCTTAATTCCGGCTTGGGATTCATCTAGTCCGGCCTTTCGCATGATGAATTCTGCATATAAGTTAAATAAGCAGGGAGACAATATACAGCCTTGTTGTACTCCTTTCCCAATTTTAAACCAATCAGTTGTTCCATATCCAGTTCTAACTGTAGCTTCTTGTCCCACATAGAGATTTCTCAGGAGACAGATAACCAGGCACTCCCATTTCTTTAAAAACTTTCCATAGTTTGCTGTGGTCAACACAGTCAAAGGCTTTTGCCTTCAATGAAGCAGAAGTAGATCTTTAAACTACCACTATTAAATGCTGGATTTTGTGATTTGTGTGTGTGTGTGTGTGTGTGTGTGTGTGTGTGTGTGTGTGTAACTTTTGAAAATTCCTCTGGATTTTAAGGGTTTCAAGCTCTTTATCATCTAGACTATCATTAACCCATTTCATTTACACATTAGGCACAGCCTCTATCTGTGTGCAGTGAGAGTTGTTACCCTGGTTCTGGCAAGAAAGTGAAGGAGGGTGAGGCATTTTGCTGCTATGATTGCTTTCCATGCCCAGAAGGAAAGATTTCAGACCAGAAAGGTAAAATATGTTATATACAGCATTACCAGACGGATGTAGCTCAGCTTCCTCTTAATAATTAGACATTGAGACTGGGGTTTCTTTTCAGCAGAATATCAGCTGAAGAAACACTTTTTCATGCCTTTTGAAACCAGACATTTCTCTCTCTCAACAGAATTGAGCTTACTTTCCTTAAATAGATTGTTCTGGCTTTCTTTTGTGCACCAGTGGATAATTTCTAATGAAATTATTATTCAAAAACATACGTTTGTAATCTCTTAATGCCTTTTTAAACCAGACATTTAAGCATTGTAATATACTTGAGCTTAGCCTTGAATATTGTTGCGGGTTTGGAGGTGGTGGTGTGTTGAAAGATTCCATTTCTAACCGGGTAAAGGGACCGCTGACCGTTAGATCCAGTCGCAGATGACTCTGGGGTTGCATGCTCATCTCCCTTTACTGGCCGAGGGCACCGGCGTACAGCTTCTGGGTCATGTGGCCAGCATGACTAAGTCACTTCTGGCAAACCAGAGCAGCGCATGGAAACGCCCCTTACCTTCCCACCAGAGCAGTACCTATTTATCTACTTGCACTTTGACGTGCTTTCGAACTGCTAGGTTGGCAGGAGCAGGGACCGAGCAACGGGAGCTCACCTAGTCACGGAGATTGAAATCGCCAACCTTCTGATCGGCTAGGCCTAGGCTCTGTGGTTTAACCCACAGCATCACCCGCGTCTCTTAGTGTGTCACTTAAGCACCTTCATAAGCATCCCTTTAGTTAGGCAATGGCTGTGGCTGGGTACTATGACCCCCATCCTAAAATAATGATTTGAATTACATGAGCTGCAACTAAGTGATGGTGCCTCCTGGGCAAATCGTTGGGCCTTCCCGCACCTCACCTGGCAGGTAGATAGAAAATCATAGCCAATGTGGTGTGTGAGAACTGAGCTGAAAGCAGGTGGAAGGCTGAGAAGCTGAGAAACAGAGACATGCTGGATTTTAGCTACATCCAAAGCTGTGACCAATGGAGAAATGAGATCTCTTGATGCAGTCAGTGCTGTGAGTCTCGCCATCTTAGGACTGTGGGAACAAGTACCTTTGCTTTGAATGCCCCTGAATACCAAACCCACAACAAAATTCAAGGCTAAGCTCAAGTATATTACAATACCGAAATGTCTGATTTGTAAAGACATTAAAATATTACAGCCATATGTTTATTGCATGATGCTGTAATTTCTAGCTACACAAAAATTCCATCGTTTATTTCAGATGCAAGTGATTGTCATAAATGCACAGATGAAAAATATCCAAACGAAAGACAAGACCAATGTATTCCCAAGGATGTCAGCTTCTTGTCTTATGAAGAACCTTTGGGCCTCTGTTTAGCCTCTTTAGCGCTTTCATCTTCTATGATCACAACTCTAGTGCTTGCAACGTTTATAAAACACCACAATACTCCCATTGTCAAAGCCAACAATCGGGATCTCACCTATACTCTCCTCATCTCACTCCTGCTTTGCTTCCTTTGTGTATTTCTGTTTATTGGAGAACCCCATGTGGCGATGTGTCTCTTCCGACAAAGTGCTTTTGGCATCATCTTCTCATTGGCTGTTTCTTGTGTGCTGTCAAAAACCACTACAGTGGTTCTGGCTTTCATGGCCACCAAACCTGGATCCAAAATGAGGAAGTGGGTGGGAAAGAGTCTAGCCAGTTGCATTGTTCTTTCCTGTTCCCTCATCCAAGCACTTATCTGCACTGTTTGGCTTGCAACCTCTCCCCCATTCCCAGATGTTGACATGCACTCCTTCACCTCAGAAATTGTATTAGAATGCAATGAGGGATCTGAGATCATGTTCTACTGTGTGCTTGGCTACATTGGATTCCTGGCATTTGTCAGTTTCGCTGTGGCTTTTCTTGCCAGAAAGTTACCTGGCAGTTTCAATGAAGCCAAATTCATCACTTTCAGCATGTTTGTCTTTTGCAGTGTTTGGTTATCATTTATTCCTTCCTACCTGAGCACAAAGGGAAAATACATGGTGGCAGTGGAGATCTTCTCTATTTTAACTTCCAGTGCTGGACTGCTGGGTTGCATCTTTTCCCCAAAATGTTACATAATTGTCTTGAGACCTGAGCTGAACAACAAGGAACAGCTGATCAGGAGAAAACCTCAAAAAATGTAATTGTCTATTTTGTGTTTTTTTCGGGGGTTTTCTCCACATTGTTGCAAATTTGAGGTGAAGACTGAATCAAACATTCCCTAGGAAACCCACAAATTACATTTTTTTTCCTTAATAGTACAGTATAATATTATTGTTACGTGATTGCTATTGAATACTGGAAGCCATTCTTGTCTCCCTGTGGATGTTTCCTTATCAGCAAGTGACAATTGGGGTGCCACAGGGTTCTTTTCTGTCTCCATTGATGTTCCTCATTTTTATAAATGACTTGGATGAGGGAATTCAAGGGATGTTCATCAAATTTGCAGATGACACCTAACTGAGAGGGGTAGCTAATTAGGATTCAAGATGGCCTTCATAGATTGTAGAACTGGGTCCACACTTAGAAAACGAATTTCAGTTGGGACAAATGTAACACTTACAAAGATCCAGATGCACTGAAAGGACTCAATCCGATGGATTCAAATTACAGGAAATGAGTTTCTGACTCGACATCAGGAAGAACTTTCTGACAATAGGAATTGTTTGACATTGGAATGGACTCCCTTCTGAGGTTATGGAGTTTCCTTAATTGGAGGTTTTTAAGCAGAGGTTGGATATCCATCTGCCATGGATGCTGAAGCTGAAATTCCTGCATTGCGTGGGGTTGGATTAGATGACCCTTTGGGCCCTTCCAACTCTACAATTCTATGATTCTATGAAATTCGAAAATAATACATTTTGGCACCATTAGAGGAAAAAGAAGGTGAAATTTCACAGGAATTGTTGCAGGAACCACCTCCAAAAGGGAGACTTTTTCAATCTGAGTTCTTCAATGCTATGGTAGCCAAAGCAAAAAAATTTTAGAACTACATGAGGAAGTAGCATCAACATCAGGACCAGCAATGCCACCATCCTTGCTACAAACATTGCCTTAACACTGAAAATAACTATTTCTAACTATGACAGTAGTCTCCTTATATGTACGAAATACAGAGTGCAAGAAAATGGTTTTTTTAAAACAACAACAACAACCCTGATCATGCTGGCAGGTCATTGTCTATTCACATTCCCTAATTCCAGCTGTGATTGCTAGAGATTGCCAGCCTTCTTCAGCACCTTCTGTATGTTTTGAATTTCAAGTTTCAGCATCCCCTACTGGTTGGTTCTGTTGAAGTTGTAGTCCAAAACACGTGGAGGACACCATTTGGGGGAAGATTTGTGTTTGTTATCTTTTACAGACTATCTCATTAGCTTTGATAGTGTCCAAGTTCATGGGGAGGGGGGGAATAGAGAAATTGGAATTACTGTACTTATGATAATTAAAGGAAAGATAGTCACCAGATGAAATCTATCAATTCTCTGGCGAATTGTGAAACTGAATTTGTTTGTCTATCTTAACAGAAGTTATCATTTTCACATAGTTGTGTGAGAGTTGGGCATTTGGGCTTACAGTAATGAAAAACAGAAACAATGCCAGAAAGGCCTTTTCTTTTCTTTTTCTTTTTAATATACTTTTTATTGATTTTACCACTATATACATTACCAAATCACATAAAAAAGAAGAAAAAGTTGTTTCATACAAATAAATGGAAAAAGTGCCACAGGTATCCGATTGTAACATTTATCAAATAAAATATTCTTTCATACCAGTTGTCAACCTAGGCTTGTATCTCAAATCATTACATTTTTCTTCCTATTCTTTGTTGTTGTTTTTTTCCCCCTCATTTTCCCCCACTTGACTTCCTCCTCTCTCTCTTTGGTTTTCTTTCCCTTCAGTTAATTTCGTCCCTTACATACTCCACCAGATAACTTTTTTCCAATTATGTTTCCACTCGATTTGTTATACGTCCTGGTTTTTTACCTTCTTGTTGCATTTTATAGTAATAATCTACTAGTTTTCCTTTTCTCCTTGGTCTATCTTTGTTTAAATTTTGCAATAGTCTTTCTTATAAGTTATAAATTTTTCCCATTCTTTTTGAAACTTTTGTTGTTTTTGATCCCTGATTCTCCCCGTTAACCTGGCCAGCTCTGAGTATTCTACCAGCTTCTCCCTCCAGTCCTCTATCGTAGGCATTTCTATTGTCCGCCACTTTTGAGCTAAAATAACTCTTGCAGCCGTGGTGGCATACATGAAAAGTTTGTGGTCTTCTTTCTTTATACTTCTACTTAAGATACCTAACAACATTTCTTCAGGTCTTTTTGGGAACGTATATCGTAGCAATCTTTTTAATTCATTATATATTTGCTCCCAATAGATCTTAACCTTGCCACAAAGCCACCACATATGGTAGAAGCTCCCTTCTTCGATATTACATTTCCAGCATTTTTTCTTGTTAGACTTGTTGATTTTTGCCAATTTGACCGGCGTAAGGTGCCATCTGAACATCATTTTCATGATGTTTTCTTTTAAAAGAGTGCAGGCAGTAAATTTAATTTGATTTTTCCATAGGTTTTGCCATTGATCGATACTAATATTATAACCTATGTCCACTGCCCATTTGATCATGCACTCTTTGGTTGCTTCATCCTTCGTGTTCCACTCTAGGAGGAGGTCATACATCTTAGTTAGCAATTTTTCTTTACCTTCCAATATTTCTGATTGAAATTTAGACTTCGTACGCTCGAATCCGTGATTTTTATAATCTTGTTTAAACAGGTCATGTATTTGGTGGTATTGTAACCAGCCTATGCCCCTTCCCTTCAGTTGGTCGTAGGTTAAGATTTTCCAGCCCTCTTCAGTTTCTACAAGAATATCTTCATAGCATAACCAATTCGTTTCCATGTTCGTTTTTTTAATTGTTAAGATTTCAGTTGGCAACAGCCACCTTGGGGTTTTCCTTTCTATTAGACTTTTGACTCTAATCCAGACCTCATATAGCGGCCTCCTGAACACATGTGATAAGAAGCCTCTATGTGATTTGACTTTCTCATGCCAAAGGTAGCTATGCCAAGTGAACCTATTATTAAAGCCTTCCAGGTCTAGAAGTTCAGGGTCATTTAAAGTTGCCCATTCTTTTAACCATACCATACCAGAGGCTTCATAATAGATCTTAAGATCTGGTAACGAGAAACCACCTCTCTCTTTTCTGTCTGTTAAGATCTTATACCTTATTCATGGAGGTTTCCCCTGCCATATAAATCTGGAAATTTCTTTCCTCCATTCCTCAAATATGGTGACGCCCTTCACTACCGGGATCATTTGAAACAGAAACAAAAGCCTTGGTAGTATATTCATTTTCACTGTGGCAATCCTACCCCACAGAGAGAGATACAGTTTTTTCCATGTTGCTATGTCCTTTTTAATATCATTCCAAATTTTTATGTAATTGTCATTGAAGAGATTTATATTCCTTTCTGATAACCATATTCCTAGGTATTTAACTTTCTTCACTATCTCGATACCGTACTTTCTTTGCAAGTCCTCCCTCTCTTTCTTTGTCAGATTTTTAATTATCATTTTTGTTTTGTTTTGGTTTAATCTAAATCCAGCTACGGCTCCGAATACGTCCATATCCTTCAATAATTCTGCTATGCCAATTTCAGGATCTTCCATGGTTATCACAAGGTCGTCGGCGAAGGCCTTCTGTTTATATTCTCTACGTCTGATCTTTATTCCCCTTATCTCCTCATTATCCCTTATCTTGTCCATCAGAACTTCCAATGCTAATATGAATAATAACGGAGATAGGGGGCACCCTTGCCTTGTTCCTTTCCTGATGTTTATTTCCTCTGATAGTGTGTTATTTATTATCAGTTTGGCCCTCTGCTTAGTGTAAATTGCTTCTATACTTTGTCTAAATTTCTCTCCCATATCTCTTCTTTCCATTATCTTTTTCATGAATTCCCAGGATATATTGTCGAACGCCTTTTCGGCGTCGACAAATATCAACGCTGCCTTTTTGTCAATTTTTAACTCTAGGTATTCAATAATAGGCCTTTTCATGGGACCTTTTCACCTCATTCACAGGAGAGTCAAATTCCTGAATGTTTTCAGGATAGGAAACCTGACTTACTTTTGTTAACTTTGTGAACTGGTCAATTGATTTTGCACACACACACTTCTTCTGTACTTAAAAGGAAAAGCAAGCCTTTGCCAACACATCCAAGAAAGATGGGTAACAGGTCATATTTATTAAACTAATGAGGTCCAGGCAGTGAGGTGGATTAATGGGAGGAATTCAACTTTCCCAGTTCCCAAGCCAGCTGCCTGCCACATGCTGTGCTTACACAACAAGTCCAAGGAAACCTCTTACACGTTACCATGTGCTTTCTGTGTGTGTGTACACACACACCAGATCTGCACCATGACCCATTGGCCAATGTTCACTCTGATGTTGCAAGACCCAAACACCCATTTTTCTGTAAAAAGGTAAAGATAAAGGGACCCCTGACAGTTAAGTCCAGTCTCAGACAACTCTGGGGTTGCGGCGCTCATCTCACTTTACAGGCCAAGGGAGCTGCCGTTTGTCCGCAGACAGTTTTTCCAGGTCATGTGGCCACCATGACTTAGCCACTTCTGGCGCAACAGAACAATGAAACCAGAGCAGCGCATGGAAATGCCATTTACCTTCCCGCTGGAGCAGTACCTATTTATCTACTTGCACATTTTGGCGTGCTTTCGAACTGCTAGGTTGGCAGGAATTCTTCTATAATTTTCCTTAATTGAGCCTCTAACAAGGTCCATACATTGCTCCCAGGGTGCATAGAGCCTTTAAGATGGTATGTAAACATTGAAAGTATTTTAAACTAGACAACTGAACCACTAAAGCTCTGGATAGAAAAATACAAATTACAGTCGTACCTTGGATCCCGAACACCTTGCGAGTTGAAAGTTTTGGCTCCTGAACGCTGCAAACCTGGAAGTGAGTGTTCTGGTTTCTGAATGTTCTTTGGAACCCGAACGTTTAACCTGGCTTCCGCAGCTTCTGATTGGCTGCAGGAGGCATTCGACCCCTCATTACATTCTAATACAATTTCTGAATTCAAGGAATGCATGTTAGCATCTGGGAATGGGGAGGAGGTTGCAAGCCATAGAGTATAGATGTCTGCTTGAATAGGAGAACAGGAAAGAACAATAAATTTGCCCAGTCTTTTCCCCACCCACTAGTTTGGTAGCCATGAAAGCCAGAACTACTCTGATAGTTTTTGCCATATGAAGCTGGCAGAGCTCTCCCCCCCCCCAATTAAGCTTTAATGGTGTTTTTTTTATTTTTATTATGCAACAGGAATACTTTCTTAACTTGAAATCACAATGTAACATTTTGGGTTTTTTTGTTGAACATATACCGTATTTTTCTGTCTATAAGATCGCCTATGTATAAGATGCTGCCTATCTGTGGGGATTCAGATTTAAGAAAATGGGGTGAGATGGCCCAGAGTATAAGACGCCCCCTAATTTTTGACATTATTATTAGGGGAAAACCTAGTCTTATGCATGGGAAAATATGGTCATTCTAAATCATAATAAAGAAAAACAAAGATATATCCTTATTCATTTGATTCATTGATACTCTAATAACCACTGGTTTCCTTCCCCTTCTTTCTTGGGTTTTTAAGAGTTCTTCATTGAATGCATATAGTCAGATGGCCATCATGGCTACTCTAGAGTAACTCCACTTGAGCCCAGTTTGTCTTTATAGACTTATATTGTGCAAGATATTTACAGTGCAGAGACAGCTTAAAACATGACCTCTCATTCCGAATCAGAATCCGGCAACGGCGTACGTCTGTTCTTACACCAGCAAAGTAGTCGGGGCACCCCCAAACGCCTCACCCTTGACCTGCGTCACGGTGCTCTCCTTAACTCTTGCGCCGGAAGGAGTGATGCCCTCTCAGTTTCCTCCATGAGCTTGCGGTGGCAGGGCTCTCCAGCATCCCTGAGCCCTGGCCTGCAACTCTCCGAATTTCTAACGAATTTCTACATAGGGTTGCTTCGACTTACGATTTTTTCCGTTTCCAATGCATTCCTATGGGAAATCGGGTTTCCAATGGTGTTTTTCGACTTACGAATTTTTGGACCTACGAAGGTGCCTTCAGAATGGATTAAATTGGTAAGTTGAGGCACCACTGTACACAATTGGTTCCGTAAGTCTGTACTTAACCTGAAGCGTACTTAACCTGAAGCGAACTTTCCCATTGAAAGTAATGGAAAGTGGATTAATCCATTCCAGATGGGTCCGTGGAGTACTCAACCTGAAGCGTACTTAACCTGCGGTGGCAGGGCTCTCCGGCATCCCTGAGCCCTGCCCTGCACCTCTCTGCCCCCGAGCTTTCCCATTGTTCCGCAAGCTGGTTTCGCTCTCCCTCCTGTAGGGAGTCACCCTTACACATATCATGATAAATCTAGGTTGTTGATAATCAGCTTTTTCCTCTACTATTTAATATTTCTCATTACAAGGGTTAATCTAAAGCAGTAAAAAAAAAAAAGTTCTCCACAGTGGTCTTTCTTTAAATATACTCCAGTCATTACTAAAAAATTTTTTTCTCTTGATCCCTTATCTTCCCTGTCAGTTTATGCATGGAAGCTGGCATAGTTTAAGTTGGTGTAACTTCTACTGGCAGAGGTAACCACTACTCCCAGTTTTGTTCAGGACTCTATGGGAAGTGCTACTATTGACATAGCAGATGAGTATGAGCCCTAGCTTTGAGGTTTTTATGATCAAACAGTATATAAATTTTATGCAATAAATAAATAAATACATTGGATGAGGGCATCATATGTCTGACTTATCCGACAATGCATTTAACTCAAACTTCTATGAATCCAAAGGTTTAAAAAGTCTGTGGAATTTATGAAACTCATGAAGAATTTGAAAAAGAGCCTTGAGGAAAGTGAGTTGGTATACGTACATAAAGCTCTTTCTTACAGCAACACATGATAATACAGTGGTACCTCTACTTATGAATTTAATGCGTTCCGAACGCACATTTGTAAGTCGGAAAAATTTGTAAGTCGAATCCCATAGGAATGCATTGGGAGAAAAAAATTGTAAGTCGAAGCAACCCTATCTAAAAATTCGTAAGTAGAAAGAATCCTATCTAAACCGCATCCAAGATGGCGGACGGAGCTCCATTCGTAAGTGGAAACATTTGTAAGTAGAGTTATTTGTAAGTAGAGGTACCACTGTACATTATATAAATGCAACAAACACCACTGTATCATAGGCAATAAACAAGACACAGACAAGTACATTCTTTAAGACTTTCTTCTTATTAGCAGGCCCCTGTCATTCAGCTCAGGCCTCAACAAAATAATGTAACATTTTGGAGAAAAGATACAGCCCAGCAGCCCAGCACTAGAGGTTAAGATAGAAAAGATCTCCACTGCTACCATGTATTTCCCTTTAGTGCTCAAGTAAGTTGGAACAAAAGATAACCAAACACTACAGAAGACCAGCATACTGAAAGTGATAAACTTGGCTTCATTGAAACTGTCAGGTAACTTCCTGGCAAAGAAAGCTACAGTGAAACTGACAGTGGCCAGGAAGCCCATGTAGCCAAGAACACAGTAAAACATAGACACAGACCCCTCATTACATTCTAGTATAATTTCATCAGACACAGAGTGCATGTCAACATCTGGGAATGGAGGATTGGTTGCCAGCCACACAAGGCAGGTGCCTGCTTGAATGACAGAACAGGAGATCACAATGGAATAGGCAAGGCTTTTCCCAATCCATTTCTTCACCCTCGATCCTGGCTTAGTGACCATGAAGCCAGGACAACTGTGATGGTTTTTGCCAGCACACAAGAAACAGCCACTGAGAAGATGATGCCAAAAGCAGTTTGCCGGAGGAGACATGTCACCTTCCAAGGTTTGCCAATGAATAGCAATGCACAAATGAAGCAGAGTAGGAGGGAGATAAGGAGAATGTAGGTGAGGTCTCGGTTGTTGGCTTTGACAATAGGGGTGTCATGGTGCTTCATAAAGGTCGCCAGGACCAGAGCTGTGATCAAACAAAATGAAAGAGACAAACAGGCTAAAGTGAACCCCAAAGGTTCTTCAAATGTCAGGTAACTTACATTCTTGGGAATACACAAATCTCTGTTTTTGTTTGGATAATTTTCATCTGTGCATTCATGACAATCACTCATATCTGGAAAAAAATAGTTATTTCCCTTTTATAAAAGTGGTACACATCTCAGCAAAGATTGATAGATGATGATAGATGATGATAGATGATGATGATTGATAGATAGATGATAGATAGATAGATAGATAGATAGATAGATAGGTGATAGATAGAGAGACAGACAGACAGACAGACAGACAGACAGATATACATAAATAAATAAATAAATAAATAGAGGCCCAGTTTTCTAATTGTAGATTTTTCAAGATAAAAGTTCATAATGAATTTATTATTTATATTTGACACTTATATTTAAAAGAATTGAGGTAGTTTATAGCCAGAAGAATAAATGAAGTATGTTCCACCTGTGCTGTTTGTGTGTGTAAAAGAGATATAGGGAGTAGACATCATCATTCTGAGAGCAGGAAGGTTCAATCCTGTTGTGTTCTGCTTCTTCACAAGGGCTCTGAGAAACCAACATTCGAATGATGTGTACATGCATTTGCTGGTATGCTTACAAGTATCCTCATGATCAGGAATGGGGCCTTATCAAGGCTTCCCTTCACAAGAAGACTTATAAACATGCTCCGGCAAATGCACTGACTAGTGGCTAGTGATATTTGGGGGGAGGGATATTGCATATGCCCAACTCCATATACGCGTTTGCCTTCATGTATCCCAGCTGAACACTGAATGATGGCTATTTGAATATGAGTAGTATTAGGAAGGGCACATGATTCCCCAGAGAAGTACAAATTATTTATTCTTCTTCAGGTTCACATCCAGTCCCAACAGAAGAAAACAAAAACAAGTTTGTATGCTATGTCAGGTTGGACCTAATCTTTGTACAGTCTATATTTCTTACCATCCTGGTCTGAAATCTTCCCTTCTGGACATGGGATGCAATCATAGCAGCAAAATGGCTCCCCCTCCTTCACTTTCTTGCTGGAACCAGGATGGCAACTCTCAGTACACACAGAAAGAGGTTGTGTCTAGTCACAAAAAAAAAAGACTTTTACTGGGCGTGCATACATCCATGGGATTTACTGTTCCATGGTTTCATCCTAAAATACTTTGCTACTCTTGGGATGAAAAGACCCTGATGTTGGGAAAGATTGAGGGCACTAGGAGAAGGGGACGACAGAGGACGAGATGGTTGGACAGTGTTCTCGAAGCTACGAACATGAGTTTGACCAAACTGCGGGAGGCAGTGCAAGACAGGAGTGCCTGGCGTGCTCTGGTCCATGGGGTCACGAAGAGTCGGACACGACTAAACGACTAAACAACAACAACAACAACTATTGGGATAAAACAGCTGAGGCCCATCATATATTCAAAATAAATAATCATTTTCAAGTGGTCTGTTGATATATGTTTCCATACATTTCTATTTATTGTGTTTCTATTCACATTCATTACCTTTTTTGGAGTCTGCCCTTATTTAGCAAATATTTAAGAGTACACACAAACACGCATACATACATACATACATACATACACAAAGACAGTGACTTTCTTCTCATTCAAGTATGAAAGAATAGCTACCAAATTGCTGACTGGTGAATCTTACCTGGTTAAACCAAATGTGCCATGTTATGGCATCTTCATTGATGATGAACGCTGGGCCTGGGTGAGCCTTGGGATCCATCCTCCCAACTTTCACTACAGGTTCGTCTCCAGAGTTAACCCAGTTGGTAACATCAAATCCAGCTACAAACTGTCTGTTATTGTCAAAGGAAACCATTTCCCCAAAGCTGTTGTTAAATGAGATACTTCTCAGGGAATGATGGAGCTGCATTGAAAGGGATACCAAAGAACATTTGTAGCAGTTGTCAAAATAAAGCAACCTCACAATGTAGGTCACAATCAAATGTCTTTGTTGTTGTTGCAGTTGTTTATTTTTTATTAAATTTTTATTCACTTTTTTATCATTACATGCATCTCATATCAATAACATTTATGTTACATAATTTACTCCCTCTCATCCTGGGCTTCCCCCAACTTCCACTTCTGGATGTAAGTATGGATGTAAGTATATATGACTTTTGACATGATTGAGAATCGCACAGCCAGGGATGGAGAACTTTGAATGCTAAAATCAGAATGTGGAAAATAGGAGAACAAGAAGAAGAAGTCAGGAACGAGATATGGAAGATATTCTCCAAGAGGTCCAGACTATAAGAAGCCCGAAAAAAATTAATAATTAATTATTTGGATTACAATTTGGTCTTTTTTATTTTAGTTTATTGTTTTTAATTGGATTATGATTATATGTTAATTGGCTGTTTTTATTGGAAAATTAATAAAAATTATTTTTAAAAAGGAAGAAAGTTGAACTTTTTTCCGCCATTCTGGATTGCAGGAGCTAGAATTAAGATGAAAATGTCAGATCACGAAGAATTTAGCAAACATTTTGTTTGTACATTAAACATTCCCTGTTTAGGGAAGTTTTTAATCTTTAAGAAATTAGTGTATTCTAATATTTCTGTTGGAAGCCGCCCAGAGTGGCTGCGGAAACCCAGCCAGATGGGCGGGGTATAAAAAATTTATTATTATTATTATTATTATTATTATTATTATTATATTTATCATCTATTATTTCACTCAAAATATTCTGCTCATCTACAAGAGAACTTTAAGTTCCTTACCTGCAATGAAAGTTGCTTTTGATGTTTCAGTCCTTCTTCCTCCACCAATGCACTTCGCTTGAGTCTAGTGAAGGACATTTTATGCAAAGCATGGGCCACAACATAGACAGCGTTGTAGATACTGTAGCTATGGCCAGTCATGCTCATTTCAAAAAAAGAATGTGGAAGGCTCCCCAGTTTCTCCTTCCCAGTGCAAAAGTCCCCCTTTTCCTCATCCAGAGCATGAATTGGAAATTCACAGCCAAAGGCACTTTGCCAGAAGTCCTTGATAAAACCATCTCCTGTCCTGCTGAAAGGATTTATGCTCTCAACAAACTCGTGAAACCATGGGACATCATTAGAGTGAATTCTGAAGGCGAGGGCACCGTAGAAGAGTTCATCATCCCATGACTTTTGATAAATAAATGAAGTATGTTCCACCTGTGCTGTTCCTATCCACACTTTACCTTTTAATTTACCTGACATATGTTCTTGTTGTGATATATATGGAAGAAATCTAAAAAATGCCAAGGAATAAGATTCCCCATAGGCAACTAATACATTGGCTTTGTTGCCCATTACTACATCATGTATTTTTTCTCCCTCTTCAAGCACATTCTTAATGTCAGCAACAAAAGTCAATATTGGAATTCTTTTTATGAAAGCAAAACAGACCCCATTCTGGGAAAACAGTGGAACTACAGTTTGCACAAATCTTTCTCCATCTGAGGTATCCATAACAACAAGCCCAATCCATGTCCACCCAAAATGCAGAAGTAAAGAAAGAATCCCTGTATACTGAATGGCTTCATTAGGGACCATCTGGTAGAAGGGAAGGCCTGGAGTTTTAACATTCATCACTGGAGCAGGGCTGTATGTTAGCTAAAGATAAATGGAAAGTGGAAATGGAAAATAAGATGCTTATATTTCTGCAGTAACTTATACCAATTGTCGTTATCATCAAACTGTAAATTAGATGTAGACTTGAAATTCTTTTTCTACATACATGAAGGGGTTGGGTGGCTACCCAACAAGCCATTCTCAGATGTTTTGCCTGACTCTAAATCTCTTCATTTGGATATGCCTAGTTATAAACCTTTGTTTATAAACAGTGGTGCCTCGCAAGACGAAAGAATTCATTCTGCGAGTCGCTTCGTTTTGTGATAATTTCATCTTGCGAAGTACTGTTTGCCATGACAAAAAACAAACAAAATGAAAAAAACCACCAAAAAACGTCGTCTTCCGAAGCGCGGCCATAGAAAACTTTGTCTTGCGAGTCACCAAAAACATCGCAAAACGCTTTCGTCTTGCGTTTTTTCGTTTTTTCATTGTGCGAGGCATTCATCTTGCGAGGTACCACTGTATAGTGTAAATATGATTCTATTAACAATGACTTCTTATAGAATCATAGAAGGGACCCCAAGGGTCTTATAGTCCTGCATTAAATAAAACATCCATGGCAGATGGTCATCCAACCTCAGCTTGAAAACTTACAATGAAGGAGAGTCCTTCATGTTAGCTTTGTTTAATGTTAGTGTGATGTTACCAACCCACCCACATACAGTTAGGAACTGGAATTTCATTTGCAGGTCAATGTCATGGTTCCAATATCATTTTCAAGTTGCTTGGTTGTCAAAACATTCTGGTTGCCTTCCACACACTGGGGCTCATATGGATAATATTATTTACTTTACTAGTTGTATATATAGCTGTACAGTATAGTATTTATACCCCTTGACTGATATATTTGGGCCACTCCAGCTACAACTCACTCCAAGACTAAACTAAAATCATGCTTTCACAATTTCTAGAATGCTCTTGTTCATTGATGGGGAAATTGTGGTTCTCCAGATGCTGTTGTACTTCAGCTTTCATCACCCAAACCATTCGTAATTGTAAGGCAGATATTGGGAGTCAGGATCCAACAACATCTAGAAGGCCTTAGTTTCCCCATCCCTGCTCTTGGTGAGTAGTACACAATGACACCCTCATTCAGTTAACTTTCTGTTCTTCAGATCAAATTCATTCTTCAGATCACAAAACTGAAGCTTGAATCATACAATGCTCATGATTAAATGAGAAGTCTGATTAAATATAAGATTGAGGCCTATATACTAATTACTAGACTACAACATGGCTTGCTTTGATTGTTTCATTGTTTCTAAGGCGTCCTTGAGAATGATGCTAGACTGTGAGCCTGTTTTGCGAAGAGAGTCATGCCAAGCTTCATGAGCAAAGAAGGTCAGTTTGCTTCTTTTAAAAAGCTTCTCAAGTAACTGTTGGCGACCTCATACTTTTAACATGATAGATGCAAGCCTCTGCTCCCAAGCCACAATACTTCTTCACATCCATGCAACCATCTTCCTTGTTTTCTTTACCTGCCTCCTCAAAATTTTACATTTCTAGGAAGCCTTTCAACTACCTATCCCTTAGTCCAAATGGCCAAAAGCTGCATTCTTACTAAGGTGCCGTGCACATAAATGGAACTTAATAATAATAATAATGGCAATGATATCAACACATACATACAACAATATCAACACACACACACACACACACACACACACACACCCTACCTGTGGAATCTTGTAAATATCCAAGGCATTTGCCACATGAAGGGAGATTTCGGAGTCCAGTCCCCCAATAACGGCTATTAGATTATTCTGAATATTGCATATGTAATTGGGGACAAATCTCTCCAGAGTTGAAGTAAGTAGTATAGTGGCATGATAGGTTGCCTTGGCATTGAAATAGCTGTCATAAATGTGGAAGCCCAAGGTGATATTGGGTAAGAGCTGAGGGCTTTCATTGATCTCCTTTACCGAGAAGGCCAAGGCCAGGATGTGTTGGTAATTATTAGGTACTATACTAGAATGATAGTTTCATTGTGTATCAGAAGGATATAAGAAGAACAAGAAGATGCCACTCTGATCTGCCTATTCATCACCAGGATTATTTCAGTATAGAGGCTTATTCAAATACAAATTACTGTACAAAAATATTAAACCGCTGACAATATCACTGTTTATCATAAAAAATGCAACACTGATACATCTCTGGTAAATTCCTATTTATAGTAGAATGCACTAAAATGATCCATGTGATTTAAATTAATTTGAAAATGTGATTTAATGCAGTCTCAAACATATCCGCTCTTTGCAATTGTGTTCTAATACAATACTCTTTCTACTGATAACATTCTTTCAGGATTCATCACCCAATGCCTTACCTTTTGCTCTTTTTATTTAACCCTTCATAGATAAGTATTTATACATATTTGTAACAAAATAAAAAAGTTTAATGAAACAGAATTGTACAAGATGATAAAATAAAAGAGGATGGAGGAACTAAAATGATAATTAAAGAATATTACATATGAAGAATTAAACTAAAGCAGTCACTTTCATTGGCTGATAGATTCCTATTATTGCAATCAAACTAAAGAAACAAATTTTGAAGCAAACTCATTTACCTTCTACATTAAAATTAAATCAGTGTCTCCTTCCCCTCTTTGTTTTGCGTTGATTTAATTGTATCAGCAATTTTACAATCTAACACCATAATTCACTACTGGGAGCCTGACACTCCAAAACTGTTCTCACTGCAATACCTCCCCTCCCAGTAAAAATGAAAAAGAAAAGAAAAGTGACAAAAGGAAAGGAAGGAAATGGATCTTTTAAATGGAAAAAAGGCAGCACTTCCTCACATTAAGTCTTCATTCAATGTTGGAGGTGGCTGTTCAGTGAAGTCTATTGAGCTAGAGACAATGAAACTCTGAGAAGCAATGAAACCAATGATGAATTCTCCATTCTGATAGTACTTGTGAACAGGCTGAGGTGGGTGCTGGACCCTGCACATACGAATGTGAGTTTCAGATGTTATATGGGGAAGCAGTACCAGCAGCAAAACCACTAATGCCATTATGCTCAGTAGTAATGCTCATTATTCTTCTATATTTGTAGGTTCTTCTTCTTTTTATCTATGATACTATCCAGAAGGAATGTGATTTTAATGGCCTGACCAGAACGTTCAGACAGTTTTCTAAGAATCCTGAAATCAAGATCTCTGAACGCAAATATCATTAATCATACCAAAGTTCTTGTTTCTAGTGCCTAAACCTTCCTCTGAATGCAAGAAGGTATATTTATGACATCCTTCACATGCAATATGATTTCTTGATTTTAATTTTAACTTCAATGCCTTAGGGCTTTTTTTTTTTTTACAAGCAGTAGAATCGATTACACTCTTTATGATAATTAATGGGTGAAGTAATTCCCAAGCCAAAGACAGGAGATTGTGGATTTGAAGAAGAAAATATTTATTGTGTGTTAGCAGAAGTTTTGAACTTATTTTATTTGAACAGAAATAATCATGGTGGGCTTGGACTGGCCTATGGCAAGGAAAGAACTATGGAAATCAGCATGTTTTTACATGAGTAGAATGTGTCCTTTTATTTAAAATGCATCTCTTGGTTATTTGTGGGGCATAGGAATTCGTTCATATTTTTTTTTCTTCAAAATATAGTCTGGCCCCCCACAAGGTCTGAGGGACAGTGGACCGGCCCCCTGCTGAAAAAGTTTACTGACCCCTGCTACAGAGGGTTGTCAACATAGCTGCCAAGTTATCCCTTTTTTAAGGGAAATTCCATTATGCTGAATAGGCTTCCTCGCGAGAAAAGGGAAAACTTGGCAGCTATGGTTGTCAATCCCTCCACTCAGATTGTTAGATAGAGCGTGATTGGTGCAGCTATGTTTCTTAGCACCATTGCAACTGATGCTGGTCACAATAATGAAAGCAGTTTCTGAAAATAATCCACCCATTTAAGTGTTCATGCATAAATTAATAAATAAATTAGGGTAAATCAGACTTCCTCAACCTCGGTCCTCCAGATGTTTTTGGCCTACAACTCCCATGATCCCTAGCTAGCAGGACCAGTGGTCAGGCATGATGGGAATCGTAATCTCAAAACACCTGGAGGGCAGAGGTTTAGGAAGCCTGGAAATGAAAAGGGCCCTTGAGCATTGTCATTGCTTATTCCAGATAAATACATGGAAAGGAGGAATCAAACATACAGAAAATACTTTAGGTAGAGAATGTTGAAATTGTAAATTTAGTAAGTGGCACCACAAAGCCATGAATAGGAATGGAAAAAATAGGATTGCCATATTTTCAAACAGTGAACATCCAGACAGAAAAGAAATTGTTGAGCTTTTCTAAGGCCCAAGTAGATTTTTTTTGGGGGGGGGGGTGCAAAAAAGTTTGCTGTTTTTGAGGTATTTTTTTATGGAAAATTGGCAAAATCAGCAGTGCTGACATGGGTTGACTGTATTTTCCTGGACTTTTTGGGGGATGGGGGCAATTTCCACCAGGACACTGCTCACAAATGCTAGGTTGCTAGGTTGGCAGAAGCAGGGACCAAACAACAGGAGCTCATCCTATCGTGGAGATTTGAACCACCGACCTTCTGATTGGCAAGCCCTAGGCTCTGTGGTTTAGACCACAGCGCCACCCGCATCCCTGTCTTGAACTTACTGTCTGGTAATTTCCTGGCAAAGAATGTGACAGAAAAACTGGCAATGGCCAGTAAAACAGACCCCACATCACATTACATTACATTACAATTTCTTCAACAACTGAGTTAATATCAGCATCTGGAATTGGGGGGAGGGTGGGTTGAGAAGAGAAGCTTAAGCTGATTCCCAAAAGTTATTCAAAAGATAAGAATGTTAAATCTTTGGGAATACACACATTCTGTTTTCAATTTGGATAATCTTTACTGGTGCATTTATAACAGTAAGATGTAATCAGACACAAAAGTATGCCACAAATCTCTCAGAACATACAGTAGTTGCTTTTCTCAGAGTTGTATGTATATTTTTTTCCCCATTGCTCTATTCTTTGCTGATCCTGTAAAATATGTAATGAAAAATGATATGAGGAGAAGATGCAGACTGGTAATGCCTCTGAACTTTATTATATATGAGAAAAATATAGTTCTTTTTTTTAAAAAAAATGTAGTAACAGTACAATCACTTAACAAATATAACATTTTAAAATAGCAAAGAAAAAAGAACACAAAAAGAGCAGACAAAGGCACATATAGGGCTGTATTCTCTTTGCATGTCCAATCAAATACCTATACTCTATGAAGCTCACGAATAGGAATCGAACACAATAACTGTTTCCTGTTCTTGTTCCCAAGCCACTGATATTTAGAGGGATATCAGTTTAGAGAGTAAAAATAATGAATGGCATTCAGTCAAGTTTTATTCAAAGTACCAGTCGACCTATTGGAATTAATGGACGTGACATCACCAAGATAATTAATTTCAATATGCCTTCTGTGAATACAACTTCATTGCATATCATATAAAGTTGTACATGCGAACTCAAACAGAATCCGTTCCAAAATTCTGTTTGACTTCCAAAACATTCGTAAACCAAAGTATGCCTTCTGATTGGCTGCAGGATGCTCCTGCAGCCAATTGGAAGCCATGGAACATTACATTACATTACATTCGACCTCCAAAAATAGTTTGCAAACCGGAACACACACTTCCAGGTTTGTAGCATTGAGGAGCCAAAACCTTTGAGAACTAAGCTGTTCGAAAACCAAGGTACGACTATAACTTCATCCTTCTTGAAAATTATTATTATTATTATTATTATTATTATTATTATTATTATTATTTACTGGTGTTTCTTATACTGTTTTTTTAGGGACACGGGTGGTGCTGTGGGTTAAACCACAGAGTCTAGGGCTTGCTGATCAGAAGGTCGACGGTTCAAATCCCCATGACGGGGTGAGCTCCCGTTGTTCGGTCCCTGTTCCTGCCAACCTAGCAGTTTGAAAGCACATCAAAGTGCAAGTAGATAAATATGTACCGCTCCGGCAGGAAGGTAAATGCCATTTCTGTGCACTGCTCTGGTTCGCCAGAAGCGGCTTAGTCATGCTGGTCACATGACCCGGAAGCTGTATGCCGGCTCCCTCGGACAACAAAGCAAGATGAGCGCCGCAAACCCAGAGTCTTTCGCGAGTGAACCTAATGGTCAGGGGCCCCTTTACCTTTACTTTTACACTGGTTTATTCTCTCTCTCTCTCTGTGTGTGTGAATTCAACTCTTGCCTTTATTGTTGCCGCCCCGCCCCCCGGATTCTGTATTCAAATAGAATTGATCATCCTGGCCACTAACTTTGGCTCTGCTTTTCATTAGCTCTATTTCCACTTAGTTGATTTCTCTGCCATACCAGTTCCAATGGACACTAACTTCTAGCTACTGACTGTGTCCTATCAACCTCTGTCTGCCTAGTCTGTGGTCAGTTATGATGGGGTTTGGGGTCTAACAACTTCTGGAGGATTCACTTTGGGTACCATTGTTCTGCAGCAAGACATTCCTATGATCAAACACTCCCTTTTTCTTTGGCTCTGGGCAAATTTCTTGTTTTTCACAGCCAATTAAGGTGCCCCTTGAGCTTCTTAACTGATTGAAAGAAAAAGTTAATTTCAGACATGAAAAACATGTCTCCAGCAATTCCACATGGAATGCTCCTTGTTGAATTGGTGACTACTTCCCTCTTTAATTATCCAAGGACTCCAATTAACTGAGCTACTTTCCAACACTACAGCGCAATTTACTGTGGACTCCAGCAAAACTAATAACATAGTTTTTGAATAATTGTATAAATATACCCTCCAGAAATCTAGGACTGGTTTAGGAATTAAGACTACTGTATTAGACAAGTATATGTCAGTCTGATTTCTGACACTATATATTTTCGTCCTGAGCTTTTTGAGTTAAAAATAAGAAATCTGCATCTAGAGAAAACATTTCTGGCCACAATGCTGTTATTGTTCATCTTGCTTCTGGTACTGCTGCCTCACATGGTAAGCAAAGCACACATCATTAAGTGCATGGCTGATGATCCAAACCCTCCACTTCATGAGTACCACCAGTCAGGAGGCCTAATCATTGGAGCTATCACTTCCCACACTTTCATCATCTCCAGTGCAATCACCTTCACTGAAAAACCCCCATCACCTTTGCCTGAAGAGCTTGTGTAAGGCCTTAACTATAATATTTTAAAACTATTATTTGTTATCAGTCTTAATCGTCATTCCATGAATTATTTGTTTTGAAAGGTAATATACTATCCAAAGAAACAACTGTTTTTTATAAAAAAAATAGAGATGTGTTCTGACATTTGTATAAAATTTAATATCCTAAAGATCTTAAATTATATTGTTTATTTTGGAACACCCTGCTCTGAATTGCATTGTTTTGATGAACAATGGTAATATTGGGTTGTTGTAGTTTTAAAATTTGTGTGGACCACCTAAAGGTAAGGTTACCTCAAGAAAGCTTTTATATAAATATGAATAATGAGATGAGATATAGAATACATTATTTTTATAACATTTGCAATACTTTTTACAACATGTGGTGCTTCCTTATGATTCAGAATACAACTTACCTTCTAGTGCAGTACCTAAGAATTATCAGCACATCCTGGCCTTGGCATTTGCAGTAAAAGAGATAAATGAAAACCCTCAGCTCTTACAAAATGTCACCTTGGGCTTCCACATCTATGACAGCTATTTCACTGAGAAGTGGACCTACCATGCTACAATACTACTAATATGCACCCTGGGAGTTTTTGTTCCAAATTACAACTGTGATGTCCAAACTAACCTGATTGGGGTCATTGGGGGACTGGACCCGCCAACCTCACTTCAAGTGGCATCACTTGTGGATATTTACAAGATTCCACAGGTATGCTGGGTCTCTTTTGTGTGTGTCTGTGTGTGTTGGTTGTTCTATGCACTACTTCTTCTTCTCCTTTTTCACTGTATCTGAAGAAGTGTGCATGCACACGAAAGCTCATACCAAAATAAAAACTTAGTTGGTCTTTAAGGTGCTACTGAATGAATTTTTTTATTTTACTTCGACCCAGACCAACACGGCTACCTACCTGTAACCACAACTACTTCTTCTTCGTTTAAGAATAAAAGATGTTAGTACTAGGCATGAGACTTTTACAGGAAATGCCACACTATTAACATGAGGTGAGAGAAAGGTTCACCTATGTACCATTGAGTATCCCCAGAAAAAAGCACTGGTTCTATTTGTAATTATACAGTTTTTAGTACTAAACAAGTATTAAACACTTGTCCCCCTTATATTAAACCATTGAAGTTAATGCATATGTATAACTGAGATTCATTCATTTCAAAAGGTCTACTCTGAGTAGGACTTTCTAACATACAGTTGCCTACCACCCCAATCTCTAAACATTTAGAGATCTTAGGAGTTCTAGGCACTTACTCAGGGTTTGTGTTTCCCTTGAAATTGGGTACAGTGGAGACTGTGGAGTCTTTATGATATATGGTTTGCTTATGCAAATATATAACCTGAGCCTATGATGGAGAGGTTCCCAGCATTAAGACACCAAAAGGCTCTTGCTTCTCCCATAGTTGCAGTCTTGGATTCATTAACACCCCAAAGGGATCTTACTTCTCGTATAGCCACAGACTGTGATTCAAAAAGAAATCAAGCATGGCTATCTTTCTCTGGCTTCTCAGGCTGCTATTTCCAGCTTCTAACTTCTAGCTTACACAAACACCCACACCCACACACACACCTCAGCTTTGCCCTTGGTCATTTCTAAGCAACTTCCTATGAGTTGAGGGAAGGGAACAGACCCATTTGTAATTAGACACAGACCCTTTCTTACCTCAATGGCCCATATTTAGAGGGCTGTTATCAAGGAGCCTGGCTATTTAACCATTTAAATTCTTCCTTTAATTTCAACGCTTGCTAGTTCTAGCAGTTAAGACCCTTTAAGTGTCTTACTGGTATGTATTGTAGGCATACAACCTACTTCCTCCCCCAAAGTCATAACAATACAATCCCATTCTTTCCTCTCTGCTCTTTTCTTTAGCTCATCTATGGCCCTGCCCCAGTGATGAATGACAAAACGCCAGGCATCCCATTCTACCAGATGGTGCCCAGAGAAAACATTCAGGTTGCAGGGATTCTTTCTTTGCTTCTGCATTTCAGGTGGACATGGATTGGACTCCTAACTATGGATAACGACAATGGAGAAAGATTTGTGCAAAGCGTGGTTCCACCTTTTTCTCAGAGTGGTATCTGCTTTGCCTTCATAGAAAGAAGCCAAACATTGACCGTTGTCACTGTTATTAATGACATGCTTAACAAGGGAGGTAAAATACATGACAAAATCATAGACAGTAAAGCCCATGTAGTGGTGGCATATGGAGAATCCTATGGGATTGTGTTCTTGAGATGGTTCCCATATCTGTCAGGACAAGAACAAATGACGAAGAAGTCAAAAGGTATAGTGTGGATAATAACAGCTCAGACTGACCTCACTTCAATGGTCTATCAGAGGACTTGGGATACAGAAATAATCCATGGATCTCTCTCATTTACAATTCATGCCAATGATCTACCAGGATTTCAAGAATTTGTTAGAAGCAAAAACCCATCCAGCACCACAGGAGATGGTTTTATCAAGGACTTCTGGCAACAGGCTTTTGGTTGTGTATTCCCCAGTACAGATGTAGGCAAGATAGATAGTGACATTTGCACAGGGGAGGAGAAGCTGGAGAGTCTTCCTGCGTCTTTTTTTGAAATGAGCATGACCTCCCACAGCTACAGTATCTACAATGCTGTCTATGTTATGGCCCATGCATTACATGCTATGTCTACATCTAGTCTAAAGCACAGTGCAATGCAGAACAGAGGCATGCAGAAATGTCAGGGCCAATGCCTTTGGCAGGTAATGAATATTAGAGATGGAGGAAAATTCATTCTGTGTATATTTTAATGCATACAAATCCACACTTTCCAAACTAATATAGAAAGTTAAATGCAACCTTCTTCTGAAATCTGAAATTCTTCTAATTTTACAATGTTGTTCTCCAATCAAAAAATGTGAACAAAAAAGGAACATATATTAGGGGGGAATGTGAGCCCCAAAATGTGCATTTTAATCAAAATAGCATTCAAAATATGTTTTATTTCAGAAACTTTGCAAACATAGAATCTATTTCACTTTTATCATCTTGCATACAACTTCAAGTAGCAGAATTTTCAAATTTCTGCTCTTTCCCTTTCCATTCAGCTCCACCGGTTTATGAAAAGTGTCTCATTTAACAACAGTGCAGGGGAAAAAGTTTCCTTTGACCAGAATGGGGAGTTAGCAGCTGGTTTTGATGTCATGAATTGGATTTTCCCCACAAACCAATCCTTTCATAGAGTGAAAGTTGGGAGGCTGGATCCACAAGCTCTTCCAGACCAAGCATTCACCATCAATGAGGATGCTATAAGATGGCACAAGAGATTTAATCAGGTAGATAAAGTTTTTCATAATACTCTCTGCCCCTATGAAATACTGCTTTTTGTGATTGTTGTCTAACTTGCGAAATTCCCCTGGATTCTAAGCGTTTAAAAATACTTATCATCAAGGTTATCATTAACCACTTTCATTTACACATTAGGCACAGCCTCTATCTGTGTGCAGTGAGAGTTGCTACCCAGGTTCTTGCAAGAAAGTGAAGGAAGGCGAGCCATCTTGCTGCTACGATTGCATTCCATGCCCAGAAGGAAAGATTTCAGACCAGAAAGGTAAAAAATGTAATATGCAGCATTACCAGACAGATGTAGCTCAGCTTCCTTTTACTAATTGGACATTGAGACTTAGGTTTCTTTTTGAGCAGCAGAATATCAGCTGAAGAAACACTTTTTCATGCCTTTCAAAACCAGACATTTCTCTCTCTCAACAGAATTGAGCTAAATTTCCTTCAATACACTCTTAGTCCTGGCTTTCTTCTGTGCACCAGTGGATAATTTCTAGTGCAACATTCAAAAACATATGGTTAAAATCTCTTCATGCCTTTTTAAATCAGACATTCAAGCATTGTAATATACTTGACCGTAGTCTTGAATATTGTTGCGGGTTTGGAGGTGGTGGTGCGTTGAAAGATTCCATTGCAAACTGGGCAAGTGTAAGATAATATCCTTAGTGTGTCACTTAAGCACCTTCATAAGCATCCCTTTGACTAGGCAAGGGCTTTGGCTCCACACTATGACCCCAATCCTAAAATAATGATTTGAATTACATGAGCTGCAACTAAGTGATGGTGCCTCCTGGGCAAATTGTTGGACCTTCCCGCACCTCACCTGGCAGGTAGATAGAGAATCATAGCCAATGTGGTATGTGAGAACTGAGCTGGAAGGAGGCAGAAGGCTGAGGAGCTGAGAAACAGAGACATGCTGGATTTTAGCTACATCCAAAGCTGTGACCAATGGAGACATGAGATCTCTTGATGCAGTCAGTGCTGTGAGTCTCGCCATCTTAGGACTGTGGGAACAAGTACATTTGCTTTTAATGCCCCTCCATACCAAACCCACAACAAAATTCAAGGCTAAGCTCAAGTATATTACAATACCCAAATGTCTGATTTGCAAAGACATTAAAATATTACAGCCATATGTTTATTGCATGATGCTGTAATTTCTAGCTACACAAAGATTCCATCCTTTATTTCAGATGCAAGTGATTGTCATAAATGCACAGATGAAAAATATCCAAACAAAAGTCAAGACGAATGTATTCTGAAGGATGTCAGCTTCTTGTCTTTTGAAGAACCTTTGGGCCTCTGTTTAGCCTCTTTAGCACTTTCATCTTCTATAATCACATCTCTAGTGCTTGCAACGTTTATAAAATACCACAATACTCCCATGGTCAAAGCCAACAACCGGGATCTCACCTATACTCTCCTCATCTCACTCCTGCTTTGCTTCCTTTGTGCATTTCTGTTTATTGGAGAACCCCATATGGTAATGTGTCTCTTCCGACAAAGTGCTTTTGGCATCATCTTCTCATTGGCTGTTTCTTGTGTGCTGGCAAAAACCATCACGGTATTTCTGGCTTTCATGGCCACCAAACCTGGATCCAAAATGAGGAAGTGGGTGGGAAAGAGTCTAGCCAGCTGCATTGTTCTTTCCTGTTCCCTCATCCAAGCACTTATCTGCACTGTTTGGCTTGCAACCTCTCCCCCATTCCCAGATGTTGACATGCACTCCTTCACTTCAGAAATTGTATTAGAATGCAATGAGGGATCTGAGATCATGTTCTACTGTGTGCTTGGCTACATGGGATTCCTGGCATTTGTCAGTTTCACTGTGGCGTTTATTGCCAGAAAGTTACCTGGCAGTTTCAATGAAGCCAAATTCATCACTTTCAGCATGTTTGTCTTTTGCAGTGTTTGGTTATCATTTATTCCTTCCTACCTGAGCACAAAGGGAAAATACATGGTGGCAGTGGAGATCTTCTCTATTTTAACTTCCAGTGCTGGACTGCTGGGTTGCATCTTTTCCCAAAAATGTTACATAATTGTCTTGAGACCTGAGCTGAACAACAAGGAACAGCTGATCAGGAGAAAACCTCAAAAAATGTAATTGTCCATTTTGTGGGTTGTTGTTTTTTTTAATAAAAAAAAAACTCCTTCACATTGTTGCAAATTTTAAGGTGAAGACTGAATAGAATGGAGTTAAGTGACAGATTATTTTCATAAAGAAAGTATGAACTCGAAGTGGGTGATTTGCCTAGATTAGGACCCATAAGATATTTATGGATAAAAACAAATGTTAGGATAGAAAGAGTTAGGATATGATCGAAGGGAGAAGCTTGGTAAGCTGTATATTTCAGTAGGGAACGTACATTAAAATGCTTGGAAGTCGATTGCATGTTTTATTTTCTCTTTATTTTTTCTTTATTCTTTACTGTCTTTTCTTGTATTTATGGTTTGTGTTTTGTATTCATGGTTTGTGTTTTGTATTTATGGTTTGTGTTTTGTATGATCTTATGATTTGTTGATTTTGTATGATTTATGGTGTTTTTGTGTTTTGTGTTTTCTAATAAAGATGATTTAAAATATATATATATAAATTATGTCCATCATTTTTATAAATGACTTGGATGAGGGAATTCAAGGGATGTTAATCAAATTTGCAGATGACACCCAACTGAGAGGGGTAACTAATTAGGATTCAGGCTGCTTGTCAGTGTAGACTATTCCTCTGTAAAAAGGCTATTCCTCTGTAAAAAGGTAAAGATAAAGGGACCCCTGACAGTTATTATATTTTTCGCTCCATGACACAGACTTTTTTCCTTCTAAAAAGTAAGAGGAAATGTCTGTGCGTCTTATGGAGTGAATGCATGGTCCCTGGAGCCGGATTGCTCAGGGGCGAAAAGCAGACCGTGCTTTTTCTTTTTGTGAAGAGCTAAAGGCTAACAAGAGGGAAAGAGGGAGTTGAAAGGTACCCGCTCAGCAGGTGATTGCAAGAGATTGGGGAGGGAGATAAGGGACGCTAGCTCCCTTCCAGGCCCTGCCCCCTTGTTCAGGCCTCCATTGTTGAATGTTCTGCAGAGGGAGGCTACAGTGACATATGACTGGCTGATTAGATTATCTGTCTGGAAACTGTAGAAATGGCTCCCTTTCCTTTACTAGAGAAAATGCAGAACTGTGAGTTGAACCCCATAAAAACAGGATTCTTTCCCTTTGCAAGGTAAGCTCAGCAACTTTGAGCTGATCCTCAAAAATGGAGCTTTCTCCCTTTGCGAAAAAAAGCTGCAGAACTGTGAGCTGATCCACCCCAAAAGGGGGCTTTTCCCATTTGCAAAAGAAGCTGCAAGAAGCTGCACAACTTTGAGCTGATCCCAAAAAAGCCAGGGCTTTCCCCCTTTCCTCCTCTAAAAATTAGGTGCGTCTTTTGGTCAGGTGCGTCTTATGGAGCAAAGAATACGGTAAGTCCAGTCTCAGACGACTCTGGGGTTGCGGCGCTCATTTCACTTTACAGGCCAAGGGAGCTGGTGTTTGTCCGCAGACAGTTTTTCCAGGTCATGTGGCCAACATGACTTAGCTGCTTCTGGTGCAATGGAACAATGAAACCAGAACAGTGCACGGAAATGGCATTTACCTTCGTGCCAAAGCAGTAGCTATTTATCTACTTGCACTTTTTGGCATACTTTCGAACTGCAAGGTTGGCAGGAATTCTTCTATAATTTTCCTTAATTGAGCCTCTAACAAGGTCCATACATTGCTCCCAGGGTGCATAGAGACTTTAAGATGGTATGTAAACATTGAGAGAAAGTATTTTAAACCAGACAACTGAACCACATAAAGCTCTGGCAAGAAAGATACAAATTATAGTCGTATATTGAATCCCGAACGCCTTGCGAGTCGAACATTTTGGCTCCTGAACGCTGCAAACCTGAAAGTGAGTGTTCTGGTTTCTGAATGTTCTTTGGAACCCGAACGTTTGACCTGGCTTCCGCAGCTTCCAATTGGCTGCAGGAGGCATTCGACCCCTCGTTACATTCTAATACATAACATTCTAATACAGTGGTACCTCGGTTTAAGTACAGTGGTACCTCGACTTACAAAAGACTCAACCGAATTTTCCGACTTATTAATGGGGCTGATGGCCGCGCGCTTACGAATGTTTGGACATCTGAAAGGAGGTTTTAGATAGGGATTTGACTAACGAATTTCTACATAGGGTTGCTTCGACTTACGATTTTTTCCGTTTCCAATGCATTCCTATGGGAAATCGGGTTTCCAATGGTGTTTTTCGACTTACGAATTTTTGGACCTACAAAGGTGCCTTCAGAATGGATTAAATTGGTAAGTTGAGGCACCACTGTACACAATTGGTTCCGTAAGTCTGTACTTAACCTGAAGCGTACTTAACCTGAAGCGAACTTTCCCATTGAAAGTAATGGAAAGTGGATTAATCCATTCCAGACGGGTCCGTGGAGTACTCAACCTGAAGCGTACTTAACCTGCGGTGGCAGGGCTCTCCGGCATCCCTGAGCCCTGGCCTGCACCTCTCTGCCCCCCGAGCTTTCCCATTGTTCCGCAAGCTGGTTTCGCTCTCCCTCCGAGTCCCCCCCCCGGCTGCTTCAGACCCACTGCTGCTCCCTGTGCTTGGCGAGGTGGACGTCAGGATGATGGGGGCTGGCTCCCTGTAGGGAGTCACCCTTACACATATCATGATAAATCTAGGTTGTTGATAATCAGCTTTTTCTCTACTATTTACTGTTTCTCATTACAAGAGTTAATCTAAAGCAGTAAAAAAAAAAAAAGTTCTCCACAGTGATCTTTCGGATATTGTTTAAATATACTCCAGTCATTACTAAAAAAAACTTTTCTCTCGATCCCTTATCTGCCCTGTCAGTTTATGCATGGAAGCTGGCATAGTTTAAGTTGGTGTAACTTCTACTGGCAGAGGTAACCACTACTCCCAGTTTTGTTCAGGACTCTATGGGAAGTGCTACTATTGACATAGCAGATGAGTATGAGCCCTAGCTTTGAGGTTTTTATGATCAAACAGTATATAAATTTTATGCAATAAATAAATACATTGGATGAGGGCATCATATGTCTGACTTATCCGACAATGCTTTTAACTCAAACTTCTATGAATCCAAAGGTTTAAAAAGTCTGTGGAATTTATGAAATTCATGAAGAATTTGAAAAAGAGTCTTGAGGAAAGTGAGTTGGTATAGATACATAAAGCTCTTTCTTACAGCAACACATGATAATACATTATATAAATGCAACAAGCACCACTATATCATAGATAATAACCAAGACACAGACAAGTACATTCTTTAAGACTTTCTTCTTATTAGCAGGCTGCTGTCATTCAGCTCAGGCCTCAACAAAATAATGTAACATTTTGGAGAAAAGATACAGCCCAGCAGCCCGGCACTAGAGGTTAAGATAGAAAAGATCTCCACTGCTACCATGTATTTCCCTTTAGTGCTCAAGTAAGTTGGAACAAAAGATAACCAAACACTACAGAAGACCAGCATACTGAAAGTGATAAACTTGGCTTCATTGAAACTGTCAGGTAACTTCCTGGCAAAGAAAGCTACAGACCTCATAAAGGTCGCTAGGACCAGAGCTGTGATCAAACAAAATGAAAGAGACAAAAAGGCTAAAGTGAACCCCAAAGGTTCTTCAAATGTCAGGAAACTTACATTCTTGGGAATACACAAATCTCTGATTTTGTTTGCATAATTTTCATCTGTGCATTCATAAAAATCACTCATATCTGGAAAAAAAGTCTTTCCCCTTTTAGAAATGTGGTACACATCTGCCAGTAGAATTTACACCAACCGAACTATCCCACCTTCCATGGATAAACTGACAGATGCTTTCAGCTTCAGCATCCATGGCAGATGGATATCCAACCTCTGCTTAAAAACCTCCAATGAAGGAAACTCCATAACCTCAGAAGGGAGTCCATTCCAATGTCAAACAATTCCTATTGTCAGAAAGTTCTTCCTGATGTCGAGTCAGAAACTCATTTCCTGTAATTTGAATCCATCAGATTGAGTCCTTTCAGTGCACCTGAATCGTTGTAAGTGTTACAATTGTCCCAACTGAAATTCATTTTCTAAGTGTGGACCCAGTTCTCCAATCTATGAAGGCCATCTTGAATCCTAATTAGCTACCCATCTCAGTTGGGTGTCATCTGCAAATTTGATGAACATCCCTTGAATTCCCTCATCCAAGTCATTTATAAAAATGAGGAACATCAATGGGGACAGAACAGAACCCTGTGGCACCCCAATTGTCACTTGCGGATAAGGAAACATCCACAGGGAGACAAGAATGGCTTCCAGTATTCAATAGCAATCACGTAACAATAATATTATACTGTACTATTAAGAAAACAAATGTAATTTGTGGGTTTCCTAGGGAATGTTTGTGTCTTCACCTTAAAATTTGCAACAATGTGGAGAAAAACCCCGAAATAAAACTCAAAATAGACAATTACATTTTTTGAGGTTCTCTCCTGATCAGCTGTTCCTTGTTGTTCAGCTCAGGTCTCAAGACAATTATGTAACATTTTGGGGAAAAGATGCAACCCAGCAGTCCAGCACTGGAAGTTAAAATAGAGAAGATCTCCACTGCCACCATGTATTTTCCCTTTGTGCTCAGGTAGGAAGGAATAAATGATAACCAAACACTGCAAAAGACAAACATGCTGAAAGTGATGAACTTGGCTTCATTGAAACTGCCAGGTAACTTTCTGGCAAGAAAAGCCACAGTGAAACTGACAAATGCCAGGCATCCCATGTAACCAAGCACACAGTAGAACATGATCTCAGATCCCTCATTGCATTCTAATACAATTTCTGAGGTGAAGGAGTGCATGTCAACATCTGAGAATGGGGGAGAGGTTGCAAGCCAAACAGTACAAATAAGTGCTTGGATGAGGGAACAGGAAAGAACAATGCAGCTGGCTAGACTCTTTCCCACCCACTTCCTCATTTTGGATCCAGGTTTGGTGGCCATGAAAGCCAGAACTACTGTGATGGTTTTTGCCAGCACACAAGCAACAGCCAATGAGAAGATGATGCCAAAAGCATTTTGTCGGAAGATACACATCACCATATGGGGTTCTCCAATAAACAGAAATGCACAAAGGAAGCAAAGCAGGAGTGAGATGAGGAGTGTATAGGTGAGATCCCGGTTGTTGGCTTTGACAATGGGAGTATTGTGGTGTTTTATAAACGTTGCAAGCACTAGAGTTGTTATCATAGAAGATGAAAGTGCTAAAGAGGCTAAACAGAGGCCCAAAGGTTCTTCATAAGACAAGAAGCTGACATCCTTGGGAATACATTGGTCTTGTCTTTCATTTGGATATTTTTCATCTGTGCATTTATGACAATCACTTGCATCTGAAATAAAGGATGGAATTTTTGTGTAGCTAGAAATTACAGCATCATGCAATAAACATATGGCTGTAATATTTTAATGTCTTTACAAATCAGACATTTGGGTATTGTAATATACTTGAGCTTAGCCTTGAATTTTGTTGTGGGTTTGGTATTCAGGGGCATTCAAAGCAAAGGTACTTGTTCCCACAGTCCTAAGATGGCGAGACTCACAGCACTGACTGCATCAAGAGATCTCATGTCTCCATTGGTCACAGCTTTGGATGTAGCTAAAATCCAGCATGTCTCTGTTTCTCAGCTCCTCAGCCTTCTGTCTGCTTCCAGCTCAGTTCTCACACACCACATTGGCTATGATTCTCTATCTACCTGCCAGGTGAGGTGCGGGAAGGCCCAACGATTTGCCCAGGAGGCACCATCACTTAGTTGCAGCTCTTGTAATTCAGATCATTATTTTAGGATGGGGGTCATAGTGCCCAGCCACAGCCATTGCCTAGTCAAAGGGATGCTAATGAAGGTGCTTAAGTACACACTAAGGATATTATCTTACAATTGCCCAGTTATACAGTTACAGGTAGGTAGCTGTGTTGGTCTGACATAGTCGAAACAAAAAAATAAAAAAAATTCCTTCCAGTAGCATCTTAGAGACCAACTAAGTTTGTCATAGGTATGAGCTTTCGTGTAAATGCACACTTCTTCAGATACTGAAGAAGTATTTTATTTATTTATTGTTACAATTGCCCAGTTCACAATGGAATCTTTCAACACACCACCACCTCCAAACCCACAACAATATTCAAGACTAAGGTCAAGTATATTACAATGCTTAAATGTCTGATTTAAAAAGGCATTAACAGATTTCAACCATATGTTTTTGAATGTTGCATTAGAAATTATCCACTGGTGTACAGAAGAAAGCCAGGACTAAGAATCTATTGAAGGAAAATTAGTTCAATTCTGTTGAGAGAGAGAAATGTCTGGTTTTGAAAGGCATGAAAAAGTGTTTCTTCAGCTGATATTCTGCTGCTCAAAAAGAAACCTAAGTCTCAATGTCCAATTAATAAAAGGAAGCTGAGCTACATCTGTCTTGTAATGCTGCATCTGTCTGGTAATGCTGCATATTACATTTTTTACCTTTCTGGTCTGAAATCTTTCCTCCTGGGCATGGGATGCAATCATAGCAGCAAGATGGCTCGCCTTCCTTCACTTTCTTGCAAGAACCAGGGTAACAACTCTCACTGCACACAGATAGAGGCTTAGCCTAATATGTAAATGAAAGGGGTTAATGATAATCTTGATGATAAGTATTTTGGAACCCTTAGAATCCAGGGGAATTTTCACAAGTTGCACAATGATTAGAAAAAGCAGCATTTTATAGGGGCGGAGAGTATTATCCAAAACATTATCTACCTGGTTAAATCCCCTGTGCCATCTTATAGCATCCTCATTGATGGTGAATGCTTGGTCTGGAGGAGCTTGAGGATCCAGCCTCCCAACTTTCACTCTATGAAAGGATTGGTTTGTGGAGAAAATCCAATTTATGACATCAAAACCAGCTGCTAACTCCCCATTCTGGTCAAAGGAAACTTTCTCCCCTGCACTGTTGTTAAATGAGACACTTTTCAAAAACTGATGGAGCTGAATTGAAAGGGAAAGAGCAGGAATTAGAAAATTCTGCAACTTGAGCTTGTGTGCAAAATGGTAAAAGTGAAATAGATTCCACTTTTACAAAGTCTCCAAAAATCCAAACATATTTTGAATGCCATTTTCATTAAAATGCACATTTTTGGTGCTCACATTCCCCCCCCTCAAATATATGCTTCTTTTTTGTTCACATTTTTTGATTGGAGAACAACATTGTAAAATTAGAAGAATTTTCGATTTCATAGGAAAGTTGCATTTAACTTATTATATTAGTTTGGGAAGTGTGGATTTGTATGCATTAAAATATACACAGAATTAATTTTTCCTCCATCTCTAATATTCATTACCTGCCAAAGGCATTGGCCCTGACATTTCTGCATGCCTCTGTTCTGCATAGCACTGTGCTTTAGACCAGATGTAGACATAGCATGCAATGCATGGGCCATAAAATAGACAGCATTGTAGATACTGTAGCTGTGGGAGGTCATGCTCATTTCAAAAAGAGATGCAGGAAGACTCTCCAGCTTCTCCACCCCAGTGCAAATGTCACTATCTATCTTGCCTACATCTGTACTAGGGAATTCACAACCAAAAGCATGTTGCCAGAAGTTCTTGATAAAACCATCTCCTGTAGTGCTGGATGGGTTTCTGCTTCTAACAAATCCTTGAAATCCTGGTAGATCGTCGACGTGAATTGTAAATGAGAGAGATCCATGGATTATTTCTGTATCCCAAGTCGTCTGATAGACCAGTGAAGTAAGGTCAGTCTGGGCTGTTATTATCCACACTATACCTTTTGACTTCTTCATATGTTCTTGTCCTGACAGATATGGAAACCATCTCAAGAACACAATCCCATAGGATTCTCCATATGCCACCACTACATGGGCTTTACTGTCTATGATTTTGTCATGTATTTTACCTCCCTTGTTAAGCATGTCATCAATATCAGTGACAACTGTAACTGTTTGGCTTCTTTCTATGAAGGCAAAGCAGATACCACTCTGAGAAAAAGGTGGAACCACACTTTGCACAAATCTTTCTCCATTGTCGTTATCCATAGTTAGGAGTCCAATCCATGTCCACCTGAAATGCAGAAGCAAAGAAAGAATCCCTGCAAACTGAATGTTTTCTCTGGGCACCATCTGGTAGAATGGGATGCCTGGCATTTTGTCATTCATCACTGGGGCAGGGCCATAGATGAGCTAAAGAAAAGAGCAGAGAGGAAAGAATGGGATTGTATTGTTATGACTTTGGGGGAGGAAGTAGGTTGTATGCCTACATACCTAAGACCTCATATAAAAAGGGTCTTAACTGCTAGAACCAGCAAGTGTTGAAATATAAGGAAGAATTCAAATGGTTAAATAGCCAGACAGGCTTCTTGATAACAGCCCTCTAAATATGGGCCGTTGAGGTAAGAAAGGGTCTGTGTCTAATACAAATGGGGGTGTTCCCTTCCCTCAGCTCATTGGAAGTTAGTTAGAAATGACCAATGACAAAAAACCCTGGGTAAGTGCCTAGAACCCCTCGGATCTCTAAATGCTTAGAGATTGGGGTGGCAGGCAACTGTATGTTATGAAGTCCTACTCAGAGTAGACCTTTTGAAACGAATGAATCTCAGTTATACATGTGCATTAACTTCAATGGTTTAAGGACAAGTGTCCTTAAGGACAAGTGTCCTTAAGGACAAGTGTTTAATACCACCTATAGACAGAAAGTTCAAAAACAAAATGCACCCACATTTTGTCAATAATATTTTCAGTAAACTTGCAATGTTAGTGGCTTTTCCTTTCAGCAGAGGTTCCTGTGGCTGAGCCAGCCAACATCTCAGTAGCATAAATAACAACTAGGGATTTTTCTTTTAGTAATTTAAGAACGAGCAGAGAGGTTTTATTTCACAGCTAAGATTTGACATTTATAGGATGAAATGACCATGGATTAATATTATTCTCTGTATATACAAAAATAATAATAATAATTATGAAAAAGTACTAAAAACTGTATAATTACAAATAGAACCAGTGTTTTTTTCTGGATATACTCCATGGTACATAGGTGAACCTTTCTCTCACCTCATGTTAAAAGTGTGGCATTTCTTGTAATAATCTCATGCTGAGTACTGGCATCTTTTATTCTTAAACGAAGAAGAAGTAATGCATAGAACAACACACACACACACACACACACACACACACACACACACACAGACATAAGAGACCCAGCATACCTGTGGAATCTTGTAAATATCCACAAGTGTTGCCACTTGAAGTGAGGTTGGCGGGTCCAGTCCCCCAATGACCCCAATCAGGTTAGTTTGGACATCACAGTTGTAATTTGGAACAAAAACTCCCAGGGTGCATATTAGTAGTATGGTAGCATGGTAGGTCCACTTCTCAGTGAAATAGCTGTCATAGATGTGGAAGCCCAAGGTGACATTTCGTAAGAGCTGAGGGTTTTCATTGATCTCTTTTACTGCAAATGCCAAGGCCAGGATGTGCTGATAATTCTTAGGTACTGCACTAGAAGGTAAGTTGTATTCTGAATCATAAGGAACCACCACATGTTGTAAAAAGTATTGCAAATGTTATAAAAATGTTGTATCCTATATCCCATCTCATTATTCATATTTATATAAAAGCTTTCTTGAAGTAACCTTACCTTTAGGTGGTCCATACAAATTTTAAAACTACAACAACCCAATATTACCATTGTTCATCAAAACATATAATTTCCTATTCTTTATCATTAAAGTAGCAATTCAGAGCAGGGTGTTCCAAAATAAACAGTATAATTTAAGATTTTTAGGATATCATATTTAATACAAATGTCAGAACACATCTCTATTTTTTTTATATAAAAACTGTTGTTTCTTTGGATAGTATACTACCTTCCAAAACAAATAATTCATAGAATGATGATTAAGACTGATAACAAAAAATAGTTTTAAAATATTATAGTCATGGCCTTACACAAGCTCTTCAGGCAAAGGTGATGGGGGTTTTTCAGTGAAGGTGATTGCACTGGAGATGATGAAAGTGTGGGAAGTGATAGCTCCAATGATTAGGTCTCCTGACTGGTGGTACTCATGAAGCAGAGGGTGTGGATCATCAGCCATGCACTTAATGATGTGTGCTTTGCTTACCATGTGAGGAAGCAGTACCAGAAGCAAGATGAACAATAACAGCATTGTGGGCAGAAATGTTTTCTCCAGATGTTTACCTCAGGACGAAAATATATAGGGTCAGAAATCAGACTAACACATTCTTGTTAATTCCTAAACCAGTCCTAGATTTCTGGAGGGTATATTTATACAATTATTCAAAAACTATGTTATTAGTTTTGCTGGAGTCCACAGTAAACTGCACTGTAGTGTTGGAAAGTAGCTCAGTTAATTAGAGTCCTTGGATAATTAAAGAGGGAAGTAGTCACCAATTCAACAAGAAGTATTCCATGTGGAATTGCTGGAGACATGTTTTTCATGTCTGAAATAAACTTTTTCTTTCTTTCTTTCTTTCCTTCAGTTAAGGCGCTCAAGGGGCACCTGAATTGGCTGTGACAAACAAGAAGTTTGTCCAGAGCCAAAGAAAAAAGGGGGTGTTAGATCATAGGAATGTCTTGCTGCAGAACAGGACAGGGGTACCCAAAGTGAATCCCCCAGAGGTTGTTGGACACAGTCAGTAGCTAGAAGTTGGTGTCCATTGGAACTGGTATTGCAGAGTGACCAACTAAGTGGAAATAGAGCTAATGAAAAGAAGAGCCAAAGTTTGAAAGTTTGAAAAGCAGAGCCAAAGTTTTCAAACAGTGAACATCCAGACAGAAAAGAAAATGTTGAGCTTTTCTAAGGCCCAAGTAGATTTTTTGGGGGGAAAGTGCAAAAAAAGTTTGCTGGTTTTGAGGGTGTTTTTTTTACGGAAAATCAGCAAACACAGCACTGCTAACATGGGTTGGCTGTATTTTCCTGGACTTTTTGGGGGGATGGGGGCAATTTCCACCAGGACACTGCTGACAAATGCTAGGTTGCTAGGTTGGCAGGAGCAGGGACCAAGCAACGGGAGCTCACCCTATCGTGGAGATTTGAACCGCCGAACTTCTGATTGGCAAGCTCTCTTCTGAGATTATGGAGTTTCCTTCATTGGAGGTTTTTAAGCAGAGGTTGGATATCCACTTGCCATGGATGCTTTAGCTGAAATTCCTGCATTGCAGGGGATTAGATTAGATGGCCCTTCGGCCCTTCCAACTCTACAATTCTATGATTCTATGAAATACGTGATTCTATGAAATACGTGAAATAATACATTATGGAACCTTTAGAGGAAAAAGAAGGAGAAATCTCAGGGGAATTGTTGAAGGAACCACCTGCAAAGGGGAGACTTTTTCCGTTTGAATTCTTCAATGCTATGGTAGCCAAAGCAGGAAATGTTTAGAACTTCCAGACAAACAACAGCACCTGCTATAATTGAAGCTAATGCATCACAGAAATATCATGAATGATAGTGGGTCAGAATGATGAAGAGATGAGTTTGTGATAAGAATTTACTCCTAAACCAGCTCTTAACGGTCTATGCCCAGGTGAGATATAACACCTTAAGGAAAAACACAACCAAGAGAGATTTAGAAGCTCAGCATCCCATAGGGACCCAGTTTATTAGAGGAGCTATTGAAATAGGGCAGCCTCCCTAAACCAGTTGTTCAGAGATCTACCAGTTAAACAAAGTTTTAATGGGGTTTTTCAAGCACAATACATCATTAAATCATATTACACATGCATGCATGAACAGGGGTCACAGATCAAGGGATTAAAACTGTCTTGCTTCACTGCCTTATCTTCCTTCCTACATTATCTTGTGTACCCCAGTATTCTGGAGTCTTAGGAATCATGCTTCACCCACCTATCGTCCATCTTCCTTGACCATCACTCCTACAAAACCTCATTAGCATATCATTCTTCTTGCAGTTTCCTACTATTTGGGGAATCTCAATGAAGCTTGTAGCCTGAACGTCCTGATCTTTTTATGCCCTCCTGCTATGCAAACAACACTTCAGAGATAGATAGGCAAGGAATTTTGTAGTTCAGAGTTTTGCATAAGGAACCATAAAGATACAGAGAAAGAAGAATCAAACCATTAATTTATACATAGCTTCTATTGAGAAAATATTTGTATTTATCATAAGACACATAACTATAATGAGTGGCTAAAACAATTTGTATGTACTGTATCAAGTTGGTAATGTGCAAAGCACATAAAATGCCAACATAAGAGCTAAACTGAAAGAGAATGGCCTTAAAGGAATGGCACATAGCTGGATTGATGAACATTTTTTATATCAATGTTAAGATTTTGAAAATATAACATAAAATTAAGGAAAACAGAAACAGCCTTCATTTGGTGGTACAAAACTCTGTGGTAAGAAAATGTTGTACAGTAATACAGTTTACAGATAATCTCCAGCTACAGATATGGCCACCAGCTCTTTATGAAGAAAACCACATTTATTTAGGATTTATTTAGGATTTGAGCTCCTAGGAGTCATCATTCCACACAGATGAAAAGGAAATAGAGAGAAATAGAAATACTCATTCTGATTGAGTTATTGTGAAAGAGACAGATAGAAATAAATTTATTCAAGCTCTACAAGCAATGGTGGGGGTGTTTGTGGGTGAAGTCAACTGAACTGGAGATGATGAAGCTGTGCAAAGCAATGCCACCTATGATGAAGTCTCCTTTTTATGATATTCATGAAGTGGATGGTGTGGATTATGGACATGGTGTTTGGCAATGTGTGCACTGTATACCATGTGAGGAAGCAAATGCAGCAGTGTTAATGAAGTTCTTTCAGCATAAATTCTCCAATATCCAACTATTTTCATTTTTGAATGCTCAAGTCTAATGTGTAAAATATCATAGAGCAGCCAGCATATCTCTCTCTCTAACTGTAACTCTAAATGTTCTAATTTATATACAGTCATACCTCAGTTTAAGTACGCCTCGGTTTGAGTACTTTCAGTTTAAGTACTCCGCGGACCCATCTGGAATGGATTAATCCACTTTCCATTACTTTCAATGGGAAAGTTCGCTTCAGGTTAAATACGCTTCAGGTTAAGTACGGACTTCCAGAACCAATTACACCAATTGGTAAACCAATTACACTCATACTTGGGTTAAGTACGCTTCAGGTTGAGTACTCTGCGGACCCGTCTGGAATGGATTAATCCACTTTCTATTACTTTCAGTGGGAAAGTTCGCTTCAGGTAAAGTACGCTTCAGGTTAAGTACAGACTTCCGGAACCAATTTTGTACTTAAACCGAGGTACCACTGTAATCCATCGCAGCATGCTAAATTTTCTAGTGGTGGTTGCTAACATACTGATGAATTTGACAAGCCTTTTTGGTAATAAGAAGTGAAGTTAAACACCCACTCAAAATTTGTTATTCCCTGTGAAAAGAAAATATATTTGTCACCTCTGAAAAGAATTTCCCCCTCCAATTTACTTGGATCAGAAGGGACAGGGGCTTACGTTGAAAAAGTGCAGTATGTTATGAAGTTTGGACTTAGTGGATCTTGGAGTTTCCTCACCCAGAAGGGCTGTGCTAGTATAATTCTTTCAACCTGGCTGAACTAGGGATCAGCTGCTGTAACTTAAACTGGCATAAATCCAAAAAGGGTGTGTTTGGGGTAGTGGTGGTGTGTAGGACAAGGAGAGGCTTGCATCTATTTCCAACTCCATTCATCTCAGTCATGTCATCTAGGGCCCAATTCTCAAAATCCAGGCCCACACTCATCTGATGTCTTACCTGACAGTAAGCTCCTGAACAGAGTTTTGAATAAGGATAACTTACACTGACATATTGGTATAAATACCAGCTTGCTATAGCTTGTTTTCAGAAGTCCAAGGTGTTGCATTAGAGTCAGAGAAGAAGTAAATATGTTTAACACTAGAACTGCTCTGTTTAGGAACATATGTTTGTATTTTGAAGATGTATATATAGATCGTCAGTGAAAATCCTTATGCGAGGTGATATGAAAGAGTAAAAACAAAACAGCAGGAACATCAGGTGAAGGAAAATCCATAATATTCATCAGGAGATTTCAACTCAATTCAACATTATTATATAGTGTGATGCTGTGGCAGATAAAAAGAACGTTACTAGATTGAATATCTTTCATGTTTACCTCTTTGTGGGCATGTGCTGTTTTTAGTATTTATGGTTCCGAGTAAAGAAAATGTGTTCATTGTTTGTCATGTTTTATTCTACCTAATCCCAAAGATTTCACATAGTCAGAGGTTTCATTCACGCACAGTAAGCTCCATGCTGCAGACTATAGCTAAATGCAAGACATTTTAGTTATTCAAGTTTTCCTTCTTATTAGCAGTTCCCTGTCATTCAGTTCAGGCCTGAGCACAATGATGTAACATTTCGGTGCAAAAATGCAACCCAGCAAGCCAGCACTAGAGGCCAAGATAGAGAAAATCTCCACTGCAACCATGTACTTTCCCTTGGAGCTCAGGTAGGATGGAATAAAAGACAACCAAACACTGCAAAAAACCAACAGGCTGAAAGTGATGAACTTGGCTTCATTGAAACTGTCAGGTAGTTTCCTGGCAAAGAAAGCCACAGTGAAGCTGACGATGGCCAGAAAGCCGAGGTAGCCCAACACACAATAAAACATAATTACAGACCCCTCGTTACACTCCAGTACAATTTCCTCAGCAAATGAGTGAATGTTTGTGTCTGGGTATGGGGGAAAGGTTACCAACCAAACAGTACAAATTCCGTTTTGGGGAAGGAAGCAAGATAACATAATGGAATTGGTCAGTCTTTTCCCCACCCACTTCCTCATCTTAGATCCTGGCTTGGTGGCCATGAAAGCCAGAATCACTGTGATAGTTTTTGCCAACACACAAGAAACAGCCACAGAGAAGATGATACCAAAAGCAGTTTGTCGGAAGAGACATGTCACCTTCCCAGGTTGGCCAATAAATAGCAAAGCACACAGGAAACAGAGCAGAAGGGAGATGAGGAGAGTGTAGGTAAGGTCCCGGTTGTTGGCTTTGACGATGGGAGTGTTGTGGTGCCTCACAAACATTCCTAGCACCATAATGGTGATCAAAGATAGGGCAGAAGCCAAACCGGATAGACTGATCCCCAAAGGTTCTTCGAAAGACAAGAAGGTTATAGCCTTGGGAATGCATGCATCTTGGTTTTTGTTTGGATAGTCTTCATTGCTACATTCATAGCAGTCATTCTGGTCTGAAAAAAGGGGTTTTAAGCTTAAAAAGTCATGAACTGCACCAACACATTGATGCTCTGAAGTGTCTGTTATCAATTGTTTTAGAATTTTATGGTTTATAGTAGCAACTTTACAGTGGCTATGAGGACTCAGAATAGTTCCATATTTTTTGCTTATTTTGGTTGTCTTTGGAGAAGTTTGCGATTCCATGAAGAAATGAACTCAATATATTTAAAATAATTCACATACCCTTTTCATAGTATTATAAGTATCAGAGTTCTGGGCATATAAAACAAAATAAAAATAATATATTATATTATAGTATCCCAGAGATCTGTGGCTATATCACAAATAGCACTGTGGCAAGTTCATGGTTTCACACACGAAAAGGTTCGAGATATGAAGCAAGGACTTATTGATGTTTATTTTTAATAAAAATTCAGGAAATTTCATATGGATAACATGCTTCCGTTGACTCTTTTAAGGTGCTGTACCGACAGAATACCTAATTTGCAAGAACATCAGATATCATCCCAATTTTATGGCAGCTTGTCATGCCAAGCCAATTGGGTGTTGTTGTTGTTTTTTAAGGGAAATTGTGTAAGCATCCAAAGTATGTGAAAGTGAACTTGAATAAATACGTATTCCTAAATAAATGTTCCTAAATAGAAGTCTAAGCAGGAATTGAATATGCACAGTTGATGGAAATAAAATAGATAGGAAAGTATTAGATTTTTTTTAAAAAAAGTATTTTATTGTGAGCAGTAAACGAGGGAGGGGAAAGTAGCATCTTGAAAGGAGGGGTGGAAAGTCACTTTTATAATGTGTGTTGAATTTGAATAATTTTGTTGCTAATCTATTAAAAATTCGGAAAATTAATAGAAATAAATTGGCAAAATAAGCAATAGGCCAGACAGGCCCAGAGTAGAAGCCCACCCCCTCACCCCAGTCTCTGTCTGTTTGGGATTGGTCCACAGGGGCAGGCTAGTGGAGGAAGATGGGGCCAGTGGTCAGTTTCAGTGATTGCTCAAGCTGAATGGGATGAGGCAGAGGAACTCTGCGGTGTTGTTACTTTCTGTGAATAAAAACTAATTGCTCACTTCATGCCTCACGTTCTTTCCTGCCCTATGGATGATCTGTGCTTGCCTGACAGCTCCTTGACATATATCCAGAAGTGGTTTTAACATCACGTTAAAGCTCAAATACAATGTGAAACGTAGCAGTCAGACAATTTTTTGGGGAAAATGGAATAGTTCAAGTATACAAAATATTACTTACCCCTTAGTTCTGAAATTTTTCCTTCTGGACATGGGATGCAATCATAGCAACAAAATGGCTCTCCCTCCTTCATTTTCTTTCTAAAGCCAGGGTTGCAATGCTCAGTACATAAAGAAAGAGGCTGGACCTATTTCATACAGGAAATGACAGGATATTAATCTTGAGAACAATATTAGTATATTAATCTTGAGAACAATAACATTGAAATCTTAATGATATGAGGGCTTTTATATGATATTGAAGTAGCATGGGAACTACTCTTCTAAGGCTTCATCTTATGCTGCTGTATTAAACTTGGAAATGCTGGGAGGTTGATGGGGAGAAAAATAGGCATGTTCCAGACCCATCTGCTTTGTACTTCAAGATGGGTGCTTATTGTAGGATGGGTGCTCATCAGAAGAACATAGGAATAAAGTAGTTCTGCTACATCAGACAAAAGGGCCCTCTAGGCCAGCATTGCCTTCTCACAGTGGCCATCATGACTGCTTTCTATCTCTACTGCCTCTGAATGCCAGTTACTGGGAATCCCAAGTGAGGGAGGGCTTTCTATAGGCATCCAGTTGATCGCTTTGGTAATAGGATGGTGAACTACATGTGCCATTGGACTGATCCAAATGCCTATGGAAAGCCCAGAAACAGGACCCGAATGCACCAGCGCTTTCTACTCATGAACCTCCAGCGATGGTGAATGTTGGAAGATTCAGGACACTCACTTCCACAGGAGGCAGTGATGCCTACCCACTTAGATGGCTTTGAAAATGACTGGACGTCAGTGGTCACTCAAAACTGAAATATATTCCAAAGACAAAATTGGATCCTACCTGATTAAACCACTTGTTCCATGTTATTACATCCTCACTGATGCTGAATGCTTGTTCTGGAGGACCCTGGGGATCTATCTTCCCAACCTTCACTCTATGAAAGGTTTGGTTTGGGGAGATAATCCAGTTGATTATATCAAATCCAGCCACCAACTCCCCATTGTGGTCGAAGGAGATCTTATCCCCAGCACTGTTGTTAAATTGGATACCTTTCAGAAAATGATGCAGCTTGATTCAAACAGAAAAGAGAAAAAGCTTAGAATAATTGACAGCTTCATGGAATCTTTAGCCTTAATTACAGTACTTGGATTTTTCTTCAGAAAGGGAAGCACATTTGTTCCAGTTGGTTCTTGATTACGTGGACGTTTCCAGACATATAGCTGTGCATGTGAAGGTTCCTTAGCTACAGGCAGTAACATTCTTCACACAAAGGCTAAGTACTGTGCTACTCTGCAAACACTTGCTTCCATGTTGACAAACCTAGAGGCAAGAATACCTAAATTGGTCTTTTGAGACTGATATCTCTGCCAACTGCTTAATGAGCAAATGTTTGCAGCAGGAGCATCAACACTTTTTAGTGTATGGAGCAATATGCATGAATTATTAAAAAATATGCTTAAAATGTCATTTGAGAAAAATCCAGAAGTGTTTCTATTAGGCTTAGTTTCAAGGGACATCCCTGGTGACAAGAAAAAAAGGGTTTTATATACTATAGCTGCTGCCAGATTACTAATAGCTGAAAATTGGAAAGGGCACAAGATTCCATCGGTAGCAGAGTGGCAATACAAGCTTTGTGAATTCATTGAACTGGCCAAAATGACAACAGCTATTAGTTTCCAATCAAATCAGAAATTAAGAAAAGAATGGGAATGTGTGGAAGAATACATGACAAAACATTGTTCCAAAACAAATTTATTGATATGCATTGCCTGAAGTTTGTAAAGTTAAGATTAAAAGATTAAAAGGAATTAATGGGGAATACGTAAATAATTTTCTTTAACACAATATTAAAGGAATGAAAAACAATGGAAGCTGAGCATGGGTGGAGGAAAGTCACAATGGTACAAATATGGAATATATACGTGTGTGTGTGTGTGTGTGTGTGTGTGTGTGTGTGTGTGTGTCTGTATTGCAAATAATGATTAAAGATGCAATTGAATGTAATATTGCAAAATAAAATGAAAAAAATGCTTCCATCTTTGCTGATTCATTCTTCAATTTTCAGTTACTTGAAATATTCCTGAAATATTTTTAAGAATTGACATGCTCATTCTTCCTTATGAAAATAAGTACAACTGTATATATAATATATGATTTCATATACGGTAGTTAATAGTTGGAAATTAATTCCTAAAATAAGAATTTAGATGGCAGATTTGCTAGTTTGCTAGAGATGCCTTTGAAAATATGTCTATATAACCATTCAGAGTTTGAAATTTTACATCATAATTTACTGTAGTTTTTTAATTAAAGGGAGTAAGAGAATGCATAATATATCCATCTATGAAATGGTTTCTTTGATTCTTAGAGACCCGTGTCTTCCTTAGGGGATCTAATAAATATATTGTGAATTCATTATTAGTAGCTTTTCATATTTTTAAAAAATGTGGTTCTGAATTTTATACGCACACACACACACACACACAAACACTTCATATGTTTTTCCTTTTGGTCAGTTGATCATAATAAACACCAGATTAATTGATTAAGATATATAAACATGTTCAACGGCTGGAAGCAACATTCACTTTTTCTGAAGCGAGGCATTTTCACAGCCACGCCTTTCCCACAGCTGTTTTAAAATAAATTTTAAAAAGATACAGGTTAGCTAATTACAGATCTTCAGTGTCATGTCCAAGTCCTAAGAATAGAGGCAAATGCAACAATTTCTTCTCAATTAATAGGATTTTCAAATAATTAAAAGATTCTGAGTGCTTATGTGCTGAACAGATTTTTCAACCTATGGCCTTCATGACCATTTATGGCTTAACATTTTCTCAAAACTTCTTCTACATTGTTGGTCAAACTAGGTATTGTAACTCGAAGCTGCATTGAAGTGAACTTCTATTGTCTGTAATTACATAGCAGTGTCTCATATTAGTCATACTCTAAATATGGCTATCACTGTATATTTCCCATACAGTTTTAGAAAGGCTATCCACATTTCACCAGATACCAGGTTCTTGTAAAGGAAAGTGTTTATTCTATGGAAAACAGAACTGAAGCTTAGAGCCTCTGTTAAGGTAAATCAAATAAAACCCTCCAGAATGGACTTATTTAAACACTGGTTCGGAGGCAGGTCTTTTGGCTTCCAAATATTGAAGGTCAATCTATCAACAATGCTGTTTGAATATAATTTAGAAAATTGTTGTATTCATCAGTCAGGAGACATGTTGCAGGGGGACTTAAAAATAAAAGATGAAAATGAGAGAACAGGAGGAGTTTGGGGAGACATTTTACACGTGGCAGCCTGCTATTACAACCACATACTGTATACTGTATCTTAAAACATAAGGATGTTTATACCATTACCTGCCATGCGTGTTTATCCTGAAAATTAAGCTCCCTTTTGTCCACCAGCAATTTATGAATGAATCTAGATGAGCACATGGAATGTAAAGCATAAGCCATAGCATATACAGCATTGTAGATGCTATAGCTATGGCCAGTCAAACTCATTTCAAAACAAGTCCCAGGTAGATTTTCCAACTTCTCTTTTCCTGAGCAAACATCACCATCCATCTTGTTCAGAGCTGGGTCTGGGAACACACAGCCAAAAGCCTGTTGCCAGAAATCCCTGATAAAATCATCTCCCTTTGTGTTGGAAGGGTTTCTGCTCTTAACAAATGACTTGAAACCTGGCAGATCATTCGAGTGAATAGTGAAGGATAATACACCATGGATTATGTCGGTCTCCCAAGACTGTTGATAGACCATTGAAGTGAGCTCCATCTGGGCTGTGACTATCCACACTTTGCCTTTTTGTTTATTTGTCGTATGTTCTGAGAGATAGGGAAACCATCTCAAAAACACAATGAGATAAGATTCTCCATAGGCAACCACAACGTTGGCTTTGCTATTGATGACTTTTTCATGTATTTGAGATCCTTTCTCTAGTCTCTCATGAATGTCAGTGATAGTTGTAAATTTGCTACTTCTTTCTATGAAAGCAATACAGATACCATTCCTGGAGAAGACCGGAAACACAGTTTGTACAAATCTTTCTCCATATTCATCATTGGAAGTAAGGATCCCAATCCATGTCCACCCAAAATGTAGAAGTAAAGAGAGAATGCCTGTATACTGAAGAGATCCTTTAGGGGCCATCTGGTAGAAGGAAAGGCCTGGGGGTTTATGATTTATCACCGGAGCAGGGCCATAGATGAGCTAAACATAGATTTTAAATTGGATAGATGTTAGTATTCATATCAGCATTTTCACCATCATTATCATCATCTGCATTTATGCAATTACATGTCACTTTCAGGAGCTTCAGAGTTCTTCACATGCATCACACCAGCAGTTTTCACAACTATTTCGTTAGTAAACTTTATTATTTTTAAAATATAGAAGCTCACACGCTATGGATAAGAAATTAGTAATAGAGTTAGTTGATATTGTAGCCAGGATAAAGTGCATAACGGTTCACCTTGTTACTTCCCTCACAACTCCCTTTTCCTTTTTTTTTTTTAACCCAGCCATGCCACATTCCACAAGGGACTGGTAGAGTGAAATGTAGGGAGTCCAACAACACTTGAAGCCAGAACCAATGACAGGCAGAACCATCTATTTTTAGCTTTGCCTCCGACCTGCTCTTTGTTGAGTTCTACAGGGGTGACATTGAGTCTTAGGAGTAGGAAGCTCACAGGCAGTGCTTCATGGACTGGTTGTAAGTAAGAACATAGGCAGATGATTGAAGGCAAACTGAAGTTGGTGAGGAAGAGTCTCATTCACCGCTATGAACCAGGCTCCACTGCTTTGACTATTACACAATACCAGCTAATGAAGGGGAAATATCTAAACGAACTGGGTGGGTTTATATTTGTATGCTCAAGCACAAGCAAATAAAAACATAAGGACATCAGAGCCCTGCTGGATCAGGTCTAACATCCTGTTTTCACTAACCAAATGCTTATGGAAAATCTGCAAGCAGGATTTGAAGGAAACAGCACTCTCTATGCTTATAATTTCTAGCAACAGATATTCAGAGGCATACTGCTTCCAACAGTGGTTGACATGTGAAATAAAATAATTCTTCATCAAGATCAATTGAGGCTGAACCCTGAATTCCATTCTAGGTGTTTTGCTATTTAGTGATGTGGCTCTAATCATTTAGAGGAATTTCCTCAATATAACACTGGATAGCCTTCATCAAACCGCAGGCTTGTAATTTTTTCATTTTCTATGAAGGTTCCACTATGTTTTCAAGATCCTCATCCATAAACATGTTTCTTAGCTTACACTTGTCTTTTAGCACAAATACACACGTTTCTGCCTCCAAACCATACACTTTTATCTGTGTTGACAACGAAGTAATAAAACAAGTGTAAAAACCCCACATCCCACTTATACAGAGACACCCATACAGAATGTAACTTAACTGGGGAATCTTGTAGGGATCCAGTACAGTTGCCACATGAAGAGAGGTTAAAGGGTCTAATCCTCCGACAACTGCCATTAGTTTATTCTGGATGTTGCATATGTAATTGGGGGCAAATTTCTTCACTGTGGACATTAGCTGTATTGTGGCATGAAAGGTCCTTTTTGCATTGAAATAGCTGTCATATATGTGGAAACCCAAGGTGTGATTGGGTAAGATCTGAGGGTCTTCATTGATCTCCTTGACTGCAAATGACAAGGCCAAGATGTGCTGGTAATTCTTAGGCACTACTCTAAATGGAACATTTAAGTGAATATAAGAAGGTATTTTAAATAGATTGTTAAAGTTACATTTTGAACCCCATGTTGCCCTCTTTCCCCCCCCCTCAATATCCTTTGTTATTATTGCAATACTAATGTACACATTTCTTCTTAGCCTTAGATGGTCTAAGCAAAAATGAAATAATTAAAGAATATCAGCTATTCTTCTTCGGAATGCAACACTTTCAATACTAACATGTACTAAAATGAACTATATGATTCAAAAACTTCAGAAGCTGGTATACCCTCATTCTAATAGAGATAAATAGATGAAGACCACTATTGCTGTAGCCCCCCAACCCCACTCAAATAATCTTTTTTTTTTAACTTTTATAAAATCGTTCCCTCTGGTTCAGATTCCTAATTGAAACCAAAACCTTTTTCAAAAGTTACTTACGCAAGCTCTTCAAATAATACTGGTGGAGGTTCTTGATCAAAGGTTATTGAGCTGGAGATGATGAAGGTCTGAGAAGCCATGCCACCAATGATGAAGTCTCCCAGCTGGTGATACTTGTGAAGTGGTGGGTGTGGATCTCTTAATATGCATTTAATGGTTTGGCCCTTACATGCCATGTGAGGAAGTAGTACAAGAATCAAGACTGTTAATGCCACCATTCTGAATACTAATCTTCTCTCTAAACAATCTCCTATTCCATTTCAGGAGACTCAGGTGAATCACCGTCTTTTCATATTCTCTAGTAGCATATCTAAATCTTCTTGTATATCAATCTTTCTAGACTGTGGGAATTGTTTTGATTCTGACCATAGCAAATTCTCAGGGAGCAAGGAGTTAATTACAGTCCTTTTCATAATTATCAGAGAGGGTGATCAATAATTTAAAGTTGGTGCTCCGAATGGGAATTGCTGAAGAAACAATGTTTGTTATATCGGGGGGGGGGGAGAGTTTTCTCTTCCACATAGTTGGGTAGGAAGGGATCCAGTTTGAGTTTGGAACTCAAACACATGAGTTGGGAATGATGCAGTGCATGGAAAGAAAACTGTTCTCTGTGGGGAACATGATGATGAAGCAGATCCCTGGAGGGTGAAGGATTTAATTCTCCACAGAGCAGAGGGTTAAATCCTGCTCAGTTAGACTCTGTGTGTGTGTTCCCTTACTGGAAAGCAGGTGCATGCAGCTAAAGCTCCTTCTTCCCACCTGACACTCCACCCCCAGAGAGGCCTGGCTCACGCTGGGATGTCTGACCTGGGGTGATCACAGACTGCCTCCCACTGGAATAAGTTGAAGCCCGTATCTCCTTCAAATTGACTAGATTTAGTTTGGGTTTTGACTGAACCTGATGCAAATTGCTATTTGTTATGATGCATGCAACTGTACGATGAATTTGAAACTTCTGAGAGAAACTGATCACATCAAGTTCTCTGCCCTGGCTCCCAACTTTACCAAAAGCAGCAAGAGGCTCTTGCTTGTAAATAAGAAATATACCTTTATTCATGCAGATAACGATATAGAATGGATCAGCAGCAGACACACAGCTCAGGAATCATGCTGGGACAAAGGTTGGTCTGCCTCAAAGTTTCCCAAGCTTGGGTCTCCAACTGTTTTTGGACTACAACTCCCATCATTCCTAGCTAGCAGGAGCAGTGATCAGGGATGATGGGAATTGTAGTCCAAAAACAGTTGGAAGATTGGAAAACCCAGGTCTAGCTTGATATTCTACATTTAAGAGCTGAAGGAGCACTCGCCAACAAGATAGATGATTAAGCAATGCATCCCTGCTGAACATCAATATGACCCTCACTGCCAAAATGTGCTTTACTTTACATCTATGAAGAGGGTAGAATATAGGGTGGGGTATTTTTTGGGGGGGTTGTGTTTTAAATCCCACTATTGAACCCATCCTGCACACCAGTGATGTAAGGAAAATAAAGGCATATGTTAACTCAGATGAGGCTTTCTCTAGCAATACAATAACGCTCTGAGTGATAATTCATACACAAAATTTCCTGAGTGGCAGAAAATACCAGAACACAAAGACATTGTGATTATTCAGACCTTCCTTTTTATTAGCTGTTCCCTGTTGTTCAGCTCAGGCCTCAGCACAATGATATAACATTTGGGGAGAAAGATACAACCTAGGAGTCCAGCACCAGAGGCTAAGATAGAAAAGATTTCCACAGCTACCATATATTTCCCCTTTGAACTCAGGTAGGATGGAATAAAGGAGAGCCAAACACTACAAAATACCAACATGCTGAAAGTAATGAATTTGGCTTCATTGAAACTATTGGGCAATTTCCTGGCAAAGAACGCCACAACAAAGCTGATTATGGCCAGGAAACTGATATAACCCAAAACACAGTAAAACATAGTCATAGAACCCTCATTGCATTCTAATATAATTTCTTCAGTAACTGAGTGCATGTCAACATCGGAAAATGGGGGTGAGGTGATCAGCCATACAGTACAAATGCCTGCTTGAATAAGGGAGCAGGAAAGAACAACAGCATTGGCAAGTCTTCTCCCCACCCACTTCCTCATCCTGGAGCCTGGTTTGGTAGCCATGAAAGCAAGAACCACAGTAGTGGTTTTTGCCAACACACAAGAAACAGCCACAGAGAAGATCATGCCAAAAGTGGTTTGTCGGAGGAGACACAACACCTGCTTAGGATGTCCAATGAATAGCAATGCAGAAAGGAAGCAGAGCAGGATTGAGATAAGGAGAGTATAGGCAAGGTTCCGGTTGTTGGCCTTGACAATGGGAGTGTTGTGGTGCTTCAGAAATATTCCCAGCACCAAGATTGTGATCTGACAAAAGAAAAGAGCAAAGAAGGCTAAACTGATGCCCAGTGGTTCTTTATACGATAGAAAGGAAATGAACTTGGGAAGACAGAAATCCCTGGTTTTGCTTGGATAGGTTTTTGCTGTGCATGTAGAACAGGCATTCATGTCTGAAAAACAAAAGGCATGGGCTTCATTTCAAATTGATTCCAGGCATCTCACAAGCATACTGCAAGGTTTTCTCTTCTACACCTAAATAATCCATTCATATTAGGATATTCCTTTTGTGTCAGACTTCTCAAAATATGGAAGGGCAGGAGTTGGTTATGTGGATTGCCATCTACCTTTCTGGAAATCTTATGATCTCATGTATTTCAGAGCTCTATGAATCTGCAAGGCAGTGAGCTAAGATTAAAGACTATTCACATTTAGGAGCCCTGTTCTGTGGCCAATAAGCATGGGACACCTTTGTCTGACTGGTCAGTGGCCCAAAGATTACACCAAAATACTGGGCAAGGTTCTGCCCAGTATCTTCTGTGTTTGGTGGGCTCATGGGGAAAAGCTGTCCCATGAGCCCTTGCTGCAGAGAGGAGTGGAAATCCTGTATAAGGCTTCTTCAATTGGAGATCACAGCCATTTTGCTTGAGAGGGCTGGAAAGGATTTCTTTTCCCTCAGCCTGATTGGCACTTGGTTGGGTTTTTTCTTCACCTTTCCCTCAATGGAATTATGGCTTTCCATGGTTAGGCAGAGTTATATTGTTTGTATGAGGGCGGAAATGGCATTGGGTAGGATCAACATAGTATAGGGGGCCCTCATAAGGGGCCTGAAGAGAGGATTGACCATGGCAAACCCAAGCGTGTGTTTGGTATCTGCCTGGTTGGAATCTGCACTCTGGTCCCCCAGTGAGACCTTGCTTGCTTCTGTGTCCCATGACAAGGTTCAACACTAGCCGACTTCTGCCATACAGATTTGGAGCAATCCAAACCCAGTGGATCCGTTCCATCAACATGGGGCTTGTGGAATGATGAACCGACCCTGGGACAAAATGCTATGCCAACCCTTGCCATGCCTGCTGCTGAAAATAAAGAATTGGCCTTATTTTATCCCATCACCATTGTTCAGTCTGATTATTTAGCTGCTCTCATGGGTCACATAATGTGCCTGTCTAGGCGATTTCTTTGCTCATTTTCATTTCCAAAGTGATTATATATATATATATATATATATATATATATATATATATATCACAGAGGAGTATACCAGGAAAGGGTTTTTATCCCATCTCATAATATAACATCATCTTTACTTGTTTTTGGACACCACAAGAATTGAATGTATGTGTGCAGATGAACCCCAACAGGATGAAACTCATAGGAATTTCTACACCTTTTAATATAATGCCCTGATGAACAGGCCGTGTTTTAAATATATTGGGGTTAGCATGTATACTATTTGGACCAAGTCTTCTGCATCTATTACATTCACTTTTTCTTCTGCTTTGTGGTGCTGAAATTTTAATGTGTTTCCTTGATCATGACCAAACTTTTCCCAACTTTGTTCACTCTATTTCTTACCCTTCTGGTCTGAAATCTTTCCTTCTGGACATGGGATGCAATCATAGCAGCAAAACGGTTTTCCCTCCTTCACTTTCTTGCTGGAACCTGGATAGCAACTCTCAGAACATACAGAAAGAGGCTGGGCCTAATTCGGAAGTGAAAGACTAGAATGATTATCTTGAGAAGGAGCCTCAAATTCTTAAGATGATCTTCATGTATAACTGAAACCAAACTGGGACCACTCTTCCATAACTTCATCTGGCATCCTTCTGAGATGTGAAATAACCAGGGCTGTGCCAGGTATTCCAAGTGTGGTCACGCCATAGGTTTCAATACTGTCAACAAGATATTGCTGGGTTGTTTTTTTTCCAACCCCTTTTCTAATGATTCCTAATTTAGAATTTGCCTTTTTCACAGCTGCTGCACACTTGATCAATATCTTAAGTGAAGTACACACTGTGACCCAAACGTCTCATTCGTGTTCAGTCACAAATATAATGTGAGAAGAAGAGTTTGGATTTGATATCCCACTTTATCACTACCCGAAGGAATCTCAAAGCGGCTAACATTCTCCTTTCCCTTCCTCCCCCACAAGAAACACTCTGGGAGGTGGGTGGGGCTGAGAGACTTCAAAGAAGTGTGATTAGCCCAAGGTCACCCAGCAGCTGCATGGGGAGGAGCGGAGACACGAACCCGGTTCCCCAGATTACAAGTCTACTGCTCTTGACCACTACACCACAGTGAGTGAATGTTCATTCCAACCACAGTTGGAATGTTCAGAAGAGTTCTGGTTGCTGCACCTCAAAAAGTATATTGATGAACTGAAGAGAGTTCAGAGAAGAACAACCAAAGTCATCAAAGCCAAAATATCATACACTGATGCGAAATGTTGGAATATTCATGACAAAAGGTTGTATTTCTTCATACAACACATAATTAAACTCTAAAATTCGCCAGCCAAAATTAGCACTGGCTACAAGCCTGGATGCCTTTAAAAGAGGATTAGACAAATTAATGCAGGATAAGCCTATCAAGGGCTACTAGCAAATTTCTACCACAACTGTTGGAAGCAACAATCGTCTGAACCAGGCAGAGGGCCTTCTCAGTAGTGGTGCCTGCCTTGTGGAATGCCCTCCCATCAGATGACAAGGAAATAAACTACATAACTTTTAGAAGACATCTGAAAGCAGCTCTGTTTAGGGAAGTTTTTAATGCTTGATCTTTTATCATGTTTTCAGTATTCTGTTGGGAGCCACCCAGAATGGCTGGGGAAACCCAGCCAGATGAGTGGGGTATAAATTATTGTTATTATTATTATTATTATTATTATTATTATTATTATTATTATTCCTATCACTAGAAATTGCAAATGGAGAGAACACTACTGCACTCAGGTCCTGCTTTCAGTCTTCTCATAGACATCTAGTTGCCTGTTGTGGCATTGCGTGTGTAATCAAACTAGCACAAACATATGTTTACTCTTTGCACTACATTTAATATATTCAACAGCAAAGGAAACAGTGCAGAAGTTTTTTGAGTCTTACTTTCTACATAAGTTGTATCATTTCTAATCAAAACTCGGTATTTGTCATGGGCTGCAAATTGTCCATTCGATGAAACTGAATGGTTTTCCCAAGCAGTTCACAACTGAATCCTACCTGATTAAACCATTTGTGCCATGTGATGGCATCCTTGTTGATGGTGAACACTTGGTCTGGAGAACCATGGGAATCCATTCTCCCAACTTTCACTCTATGAAAGGATTGGTTTGAGGAAATAATCCAGTTAATAATATCAAATCCAGTCACTAGCTCCCCATTCTGGTCAAAGGAGATCTTGTCTCCAGCACTGTTGTTAAAGGAGACAATTTTCAGAAAGTGATGGAGCTGAGTTGAAAAAGAAAAGGAGCTTAGGAGAGGCTGTATTTCTGTGGAATCATTCACAGTAAGTCATGCAAACATCTCCTGTGGGTGGAAGCAACCCATTTACCTCCTATTCTGAATTGCAGGACCCCAAAATGGCACCAGGTGAGAGAAGATATACATTAGGAGGAAAGGGGAAAGAAATACAAACATCAGGATCTGCTGCCCTGATGGATCCTGCCACATAAGGCCTCACTTTGCACTTTTGGCCAGTCACTCTTAATTTAAAGCCATTTAGTGTTTTAAAGGTTAAAGAGTGCACTTTAAATTAGGTATCAAATATATTTGATGTATCAATCGCCTTTTTCACCATATATAATTAATTTAGCACTTATTCATCGCTGAGGGTTAAACCACTGAGCCTAGGGCTTGCCGATGAGAAGGAAAGCAGTACGAATACCCGTGACGGGGTGAACTCCCATTGCTTGGTCCCTGCTCCTGCCAACCTAGCAGTTCGAAAGCACGTCAAAGTGCAAGTAGATAAATAGGTACCACTATGGCGGGAAGGTAAACAGTATTTCCGTGCGCTGCTCTGGTTCGCCAGAAGCGGCTTTGTCATGCCAGCCACATGACCTGGAAGCTGTACACCGGCTCCCTCGGCTAATAATGTGAGATGAGCACCACAACCGCAGAGTCGGTCACAACTGGACCTAATGGTCAGTGGTCCCTTTACCTTTAAAACTTATTCAGTATGGTCAAAAACCATAGTAGAGCTGCCCTTAGTAAACTGGATTCTGGCTGTAGTTGTGGAGTTCCAAAGGTTCTATCTTCTACTGGACAACACCTTCTTCTAAATGACACCTGTCTCTTCTACACAACATTACTGAATCTGAAACCCTCTTACCAGCAAATACACACTCTTCTTACCGGACTCACAATGTAGTTGTGACAGTTTCTGAGAGCCAAGAGGCACCATGAATCAGAGGTAGCATGAATTAGTAAATGTATAGCAGCAGAAGTATAATGTGTATATTTTAAGTTCATCAGTGGAAAAAGAGGGAAGCAGCTCAGTCAGTTGAGCATGAGACTCCTAGTCACAGGGCTGGGAGTTCTAGCCCCATGTTGGGCAAATAGATTACCCTAGTGACTCCTACCAAATCTACCATTCTATTATCTCAGAACATGCTAACACTAATATAGAAAAAGAAGATGGAAAGGAGAGAATTAGTTTGGGGTAGGTCTACCTTAGGTTCGGAATTGTTTACGGGTGGAATATTCTGAAAGTGGCTAAAATGATCAACAACTTTGCCAATCGTATATAATAAAGTGTAAGTGTCTCTGCATCCAGTCCCTGTGTCCGTGCTACTGCACATGTGCCCCACAGACACAGGGATTGGATGCAGAGACTGTGCGCTCCCCCCCTCTGCCTACCATTTACCTGCAGCTGCCAACCGCCGCTCCCGGCTGCACCCCCCCCCCAGCGACGAGCAGCAGGCGGGCGTCACACACACGCAATCCCCCCTTCGGTCTCCGAAGCCCCGTCTCATGCTGGAGGTGCGCAGTGAGGCGGCGGGGGAGAGAAGCGCTCCTTCGCCGACGAAGCCGAAGCGGCAGCGGGCGCTTTCTTGGCGAAGGCAAGCAGGTGGGCTGTCTGCCCACTTGCCTTTGCTGAGGAAGTGCCCGCTGCCGCTTTGACTCAGCGGCAGCAGCACTTCCTCAGTGAAGGCAAGCAGGCAGACAGCCCGCCTGCTCGCCTTCACCAAGGAAGCCGAAGCAGCAGCAGGCACCGAGGGAAGCCGGCTTTGGCTTGGCAGTGGCGGGAAGAAGGGGAGGAATTCCTCCCCTTCTTCCTGCCGCCACCAAGCCAGTCCCCGAGCCGAAGTGCGGCGCGGCGGGGGCTTTTCGCCATTTGCCGCCGGCCAGGGCTTCCCCTCCGTTCCCGCCCGGCTAGCGCCCGTTTACTTAACGGGCTGAATGACACTAGTGCTCAATAATTTTGCGGGGGGGGGGGGAATCTGAACAATTTTTGTGTCCAGATTTTCAACTTTAGAAATATGGCAACCCTAGTTTCGGGAGACCTTTATTAGACAGAATAAAAAGAGACCTGCTAGATCAGTCAAAAACCCTCCCTGGTCCAGCATACAGTTCTTAAAGTAGATTATAGGCTTGGAATAGATTACCCTAGTAGTCCCTTCCAACTCTACAATTCTATCGTCTCAGAGCCTGCTCACAGTAACATGAAAAAGAACATGTAACTTAGAGGAAGGGAAGAGTTTCTGGAGACCTTTTAAAGGTAAAGGTAAAGGGACCCCTGACCATTAGGTCCAGTTGTGACCGACTCTGGGGTTGCGGCACTCATCTCGCTTGACTGGCCAAGGGAGCCGGCGTACAGCTTCCAGGTCATGTGGCCAGCATGACAAAGTCGCTTCTGGCAAACCAGAGCAGCACATGGAAACGCCGTTTACCTTCCCGCTGGAGCACTACCTATTTATCTACTTGCACTTTGACGTGCTTTACGAAGTGCTAGGTTGGCAGGAGCAGGGTCCAAGCAACGGGAGCTCACCCCGTAGAGGGGATTCGAACCGCCAACCTTCTGATTGACAAGCCCTAGGCTCTGTGGTTTAACCCACAGCACCCCCCGCGTCCCTTTTACCGAAGGAGACCTTTTACCAAAAATAATCAACAGAAACCTACTAGATCACTCCATAGCCTATTTAGTGCAGCGTATGGTTCTTGCAATGCCCAACCAGATGTCAACAGGAAGCCCACAAGAAGGATCTCATTGGAGCATATTGTTATATATTCTGAGAGGTATTTAGCCTTCCAACAGGAGGATCCTCATCCCTTTACCTGCAACACCTGCTGATTCTGAAGGTTCATCCCCCTTCCATCAACCAATGAGTGATGATTCAGTCGAGATGAAGACATGGAGTGTAAAGCATGTGCCACAGCATAAACAGCATTGTAGATGCTGTAGCTGTGGCTAGTCAAGCTCATTTCAAAAAATGTCCCAGGAAGGCTTTCCAACTTCTCTTTTCCTGTGCAAATATCTCCATTCACCTTGTCCCCATCTACACTTAGGAATACACAGCCAAAGGCCTGCTGCCAGAAATCCCTGATAAAGCCATCTCCTGTTGTGCTTGATGGGCTTTTGCTTTCAATAAATGTCTTGAATCCTGGCAGATCACTGGAGTGAACAGAGAAGGACAGAACACCATGGACTATGTCTGTATCCCAAGTTCTTTGAAACACCATTGAAGTGAGCTCTATCTGAACTGTTAATATCCACACTTTATTTATTGTACATTCTCTTTCTGAGGCATATGGTAGCCACCTCAAATACACAATGAGATAGGATTCTCCATTAGCAACTACTACATTGGCTGTGCTGTCAATGATTTTATCATTTATTTTGGCTCCCTCACTTAGCTTCTCATACATTTCTGTGACAACGGTAAATTTGTCGCTTCTTTCTATGAAGGCAAAACAAATACCCTTTCTGGAGAATACTGGAAACACTGTCTGCATAAATCTTTCTCCATATTCATCATTGGATGTAAGGACCCCAATCCATGTCCATTTGAAATAGAGAAGCAAAGTCAGAATGCCTGCATGCTGAAGAGCGTCTTTAGGAGACATTTGGTAGAAGGAAAGGCCTGTGGTTTTATCATTCATCACTGGAGCAGGGCCATAGATCAGCTTAAAAAAGGAAATAAGAATGAATGAATAGGAGCCCAACTTTGGAACAAAGAATGTCTTTCTTCAAACTGTTGGAGTATAAGTTTTTAATTACAAGCACAGTTGAATTTGCTACCAGGGAGTGTTGTGGAGTCTCCTTCTTTGGAGGTCTTTAAGCAGAGGCTTGACAGGCATATGTCAAGAATGCTTTTATGGTGTTTCCTGCTTGGCAGGGGGTTGAACTGGATGGCCCTTGTGGTCTCTTCCAACTCTATGATTCTATGATTCTAATAGTTTCAATGGAGGCTGTTTCAGTTGGGCAAATGGGGCAATGCCTTTCCAACCTGTCTTTTCTAAGAAAGTCTATACCTGCCTGCCATCTTTCTTACAACAAGTTAGGGGATTGGTCTGCCTGTCATTGGCCCTGGCTGCAGTTATTCCTGATGTCCCTGCCTTCTACCTACCTACCCGTCATAACTAGACAATTTACTTTCTTCTGTAGGTGCTGTTATATTTCCAACACTCACATTTATAATTATCTGTATCTCAGCTTCCATTTGACATTCCTACACAAAGAAATATTTCCTACATGCTTTCACCCACTTCAGTTTCCCAACCCATCATTTTGCCTATGTGGTGATAATAAGCATTTAAATGGATGAACTCCCATATTCCACATAAAGATAGTGACATGTACACAACCTACCTGTGGAACCTTATAGATATCCAATACAGTTGCAATATGATGAGAAATTAGAGGGTCCAGACCCCCAACAACTGCTATTAATTTATTGTGGGTGTCACATATGTAGTTGGGAACTATTTTTTCCATTGAAGACATAAGCTGTATTGTGGCATGATAGGTATTCTTTGCATTGAAGTAACTGTCATAAATGTGGAAGCCCAAGGAAATATTGGGTAAAATCTGAGAGTTTTCATTTATCTCCTTTACAGCAAATGCCAAAGCCAGGATGTGCTGGTAATTCTTAGGCACTACCCTAAAAAAAAGTACAGCTTATTAGGATATCCCACACATTGTAAAATGTGGACTATGTTCCTTCCTTACATTATATTTATATACAAACTTTCTTTAGGCAATTCTTAGCCTTACATAGGCTGCACAAATATTAGACAACTGTATTCTCCTTTACAACAATGCACTCAATATACTTTATTGATAAGTTACCAAAATAAAGTTCCATGTGTTATCATGAACCATACAATTTGACATTTTCAGAAGACTGTATTCGATGCATGTGAACACCTACTCCCATTCTTGATATATATCTAATTCTATGACATTACTGAATCTTTGCTTAAGAATGCCTCAGAGTACAGAACACTTTATAAGTTCTTGGTGAAGTAACCTGCACCAGTTTAAGATGAAATCTATATTTTAACAACATGTTCAGAGTGTGGTGATAACTGCACTAGAATTAGAATTGTATTCTGTATTAGGAGAAACTTCCATGTTTTGTAAAACTGTTGGCATCTCCTTCCTTATTATATACAAATATATAAACACCCCCAGCTCTCTTACAAAGACATTTTGAAATTGTATAAGAAAATGAAATCAAACAGAACAAGTGGTAAGAAATACAAATTAAGATAGCTTATCACTGACCATTAATATTTTTGGCCTCATTGATGGTAGTTTCTAAAATGTTTAAGTGGAGGAAGCCATCACTAGTATTGTCAAAACCAGATGAACTTGATCTGTCTCCATTCTGAATATAATTAAATTAGTTTTTCAAGTTCACCACATGAAAATTGTTTGATAAACTTGGGGAAAGACAGTAATTTACATCCTTAATGGAAACAGAAATTGTAACAATCAACAATAACAACAACAACAACAAGGTCTTACGCAAGCTCTTCAGAGGACACAGGTGGAGGTGCTTCAATGAAGGTTAGCTTGTTGGAGATTATGAAGGTCTGTGAAGTGATGCCACCAATTATGTTACCTCCCAACTGATGATACTCATGAAGTGGATTGTGTGGAGCTCTTACCATGCAGTTAATGTGAGGCTTGCATTCCACGTGAGGAATTAGTACCAGTATCAAGACTACTAATGTCACCATCCTCAGTAAACATTTCCTCTCTAAACAGAGATTGTGTTTAGACTCAAACAGGTGGTTCCTTGTCCCCCCCCCTTGAAGTCCCTGCTCCTATTAAAGTGAATATTTATATTATCCTTCAAACACTGTGTTATTACTTTTGCTTCTGTCCACTGAAACTCCTCGGGGAGGAGCATTGCCAGTAAGTTGAATTAATTATAGTCCTTTTCACAATTCTTCTTCTTTGGCAATCACTCAATTACAGGAGTAGGTAATCATCAACTTAATATTGTTTTCCATGAATGGAGTTGCAAAAAAAAGAAGTTGTTTGCGGCATCTGAACTGAGGGTGCCCCCCCCCCATGTAGTTTTATAGAAAGGGATCTCCATAGCAGTTCAAACTTCGGGCCCCCCAAAATATACTTCCTTTTAACTCGCATGGATTTTCCAACATTCAGTTTTATTGGATGACAGTGCCAGCAACACGTCTTGAGCAGTTCAAGTTGATGCTACAGTTTTCCCTCTTTGGGGGGAAACACATAGGCAAACCTCCAAGAGATGTTCCTGCAGGCCCTAGGAGAGCAGGAGGCTCCTGCTGATTTGGGTGATGTAAAAAGTGCCAGTGATGTTGCCCTTTGGGTACTTCCAGATGGCTTTGTGGGGTGCTTTCCAATGCTTGGGAAAGCAGCCCATGTCACCTGGGATAGTCATATGACTTTGTTTAGCCCCATGAAGCTCTTCAGAGATGCTTGAAGTAAGCATGGAGGGATTTCTAGCCACCAACTTGAGCGGGCTGTGCCAGGGGTTTCTAAATTACGTGCCTCCAGACAAAGCCTGGTGGCAGGATTTTGATTTGTGGTGTGGGGCAGGAGATGAAGTAGAATTGCCCTGCAGTAGAAAAGGGGAGAGAATTGGAGAGGTACCCCACGGTGTTAGTAAGAAAGAAGATATGATCACAATTTCCCCAACATTCCTTCTTCATGATGCTCTGCAGGCAGCTATGGAGATTTCTTTGGGGCAAGAATGTGAGGGAAAGCCAAAGAAAATTTAACAGCTCCAGGAAGAAGGAAACCGCAATTTTGGCCAGTTAATCTACTGGAACTGAGAACTTTGAGAAACCCTAGGGCAAAGAACTATACAGTCGTATCTTGGAAGTCGAATGGAATCCATTCCGGAAGTCTGTTCGACTTCCAAAATGTTCGGAAACCAAAGTGCGGCTTCTGATTGACTGCAGGAAGCCGCGGAAGGCCCGTCGGGCGTTCGGGTTCCAAAGAACGTTCGCAGACCAGGTTTGCGGTGTTCGGGAGCCAAAACGTCCAAGTACCAAGGTGTTTGGGATCCAAGGTACGACTGTACAGACAATCACGTGGCACAGGGGCTACTTTAGTGGTGTACTCTTTGCATGGTTGTGGTGAGGAGAACTATTAATGATATTTAGGAATTATTCTGAATGTTTTATGTATGTACAACTGCAAACATCTTGTACTCAAGTTTCAATAAATGAAACTGATACTGTACAGATGGAACAGACTGTGCTCTCGACCTCTCCATTTGGACTCCCTGTGCAGTTAAACTATAGCTCTGTAGGGAACTCTGGAGGCAGTGAAACCGACAAGCAACAACATATCATCATAAACATATTAGGAACCTTGGAAAAGCAGGAGTGTAAAATACACAGGAAACCTCAATGGATATAGGAGACTCTCTAATTCATACACTTACCCTTCATGAATTGAGGGCAATGTAAATAGGTACAGAAGGGGAGGAGCTACGGCACTTGTTTCCATGTTTTTACTTAACAATGAACCTTATTGCCTGAATAGGGTTAAAGATATCTTCATGCTTTCCTTCTTATTAGCTGTTCCCTGCTGTTCAGCTCAGGCCTCAACACAATAATATAACATTTTGGGGCAAAGATGCAACTCAGCAGTCCAGCACTGGAGGCCAAGATAGAAAAGATCTCCACAGCAACTAGGTATTTACCTTTGGAGCTCAGGTAGGCTGGAAGAAAGGATAACCAAACACTGCAAAAGACCAACATGCTGAAAGTGATGAATTTGGCTTCATTGAAACTGTTAGGTAACTTCCTGGCAAGGAAAGCCACAATGAAACTGATAATTGCCAGGAAGCCCATATAGCCCAAAACACAATAAAACATAGTCATTGAACCCTCGTTACATTCCAGGACAATCTCCTCTGTTACTGACCACATGTCAACATCTGGAAATGGGGGAGAGGTTACTATCCACACAGCACAAATGCCTGCTTGAAGAAGGGTGCAGAAAAGAACAAAGAAGTAGGCAAGTCTTTTCCCCACCCACTTCCTCATTCTAGATCCAGGTTTAGTGGCCATAAAAGCCAGAAGCACTGTGATGGTTTTGGCCAGCACACAAGAAACAGCCCCTGAAAAGATGATGCCAAAAGCAGTTTGTCGAAGGAGACATGTCACCTCCCCAGGCTGGCCAATGAAAAGTAATGCACAGAGGAAGCAGAGCAGGAGGGAGCAAAGGAGAGTGTAGGTGAGATTGCGGTTGTTGGCCTTGACAATGGGAGTGTCATTGTGCTTCGTAAACATTCCTAGCACCACAACTGTGATCAAAGAAAAAGAAAGGACCAAAAAGGTAAAACTGATCCCCAAAGGTTCTGTGTAAGACAAAAATGTAATGACCTTAGGAATACAGAAATCCTGTCTGTTGCTTGGATAGGTTTTGTCCGTACATGTAGAACAGTCGTTCATGTCTGAAAAACAAATTAGGTAACCACAATTTTACATACAAACCAAACATATTGTAACTTTTTAATCTTACAATGTTTTTTTCACACACACAAAAAAACATATTAGGGAATCCTTTGCAGGTCAATCCTTTGAAATGTGTCCAGTTAGGAGATGGTGGAATAGGTTACAATTCATTACCTTACATCTTCATGAAGGTATTGTTCTTTCGAACAACATATTTATTTACATTTTTATCATTTCCTTTGTTCATTCCTGAGGCTTTTCTCCTTTTGTTTTGAAGTGGAATAAGTGGTATGCAATTGATACGGCACTTCCACTCACATTATGTAACATTGATGGAAAGAAAGAAGTCACATAAGGAATAATCTTCCACAAGCGACTATCCCAGCACAGAAGTCAGTGGCTATCCTACAACATGCTAAGAATAACTTTCATGAGCTGTTAAGTAACAAGATAGGCAGCACAACAAAACTATGCTCAACTGTTTGCATGAATGCTTCTAAGGGGATTCAACTGAATGTAGTTAGAAACCCATTCCCATACCTTCACCCATAGTTTCAGCCCAGTTTCAGGTTAATGCCCGAACACGGCTTAACACAATCCCTTATTTTGTAGTATTGAACACCTCGTGCCTACCTTTATTGGTTGTCAGAGGGAACTACTGGTGAAAGCCATTGTGAATGGCTAGATCTCTAAAGTTTGCCCATTTCATTTGACCAGCTCTATTTATCTAATGCCAAAATCTCACGTCTCAAGCAACCGGCTTGTTTCTCTGCATTTATTTGTGTTCGCTTTCCTATGTATTCTATGTATTATTCAGTGGGGACTGGATGCAGAATCAGTGACTTGCTTGCAGGATGACCCAATTCACTCATATCTGCACAAGATTCCCCATCCCTGAACACATATGTAATCCTTTTTTTACCTAAAGATTGTTGACTGGCTGGTGAATGAATATTCCATTTAGATACTGTTATTGACAGTTATTTTATATGCAATTTATTTTGACTTAAAGAAACACGTGAGCACATAACAGGTGTGAGAGAATAACTGATAGCACCACAAATCAAGTCCAATACATGCCAAACAAGATTTGCTAGAAAACCATTTTCACAACATTCATTGCAAATGTATATTTAAATATACATTTTTTTTACGCTACCCTAATGAACGTCTGGTGTTTGAAATATGTTGGGATTTATGTTTATGCAATTTGGAGGAATAACTTAGTCTGCTGCATCCTCCTCATTCTCATTTGTTTTCGCTTTGTGATGCTGCACTTTGATGTGTCCTCTTCATTCTGGCCAAATTGCACAATAACTTTGCACAGCATTTTTCTTACCCTCCTGCTCTGAAAACTTCCCTTCTGGACATGGGGTGCAATCATAGCAGCAAAATGGCTCCCCCTCTTTCATTTTCTTGCTAGAACCTGGATGGCAACTCTCACTACATACAGAAAGAGGCTTAACCTAATCCAGAAATGAAAGAGCAGAACGTTAATATTGAGAAAAATGAGTTCAGATGTACATGGATATAGATATACAGTGGTACCTCGGTTTAAGTACACAATTGGTTCCGGAAGTCTGTACTTAACCTGAAGCGTACTTTACCTGAAGTGAACTTTCCCATTGAAAGTAATGGAAAGTGGATTAATCCGTTCCAGACAGGTCCGCGGAGTACTCAACCTGAAGCATACTTAACCTGAAGTATGAGTGTAATTGGTTCTGGAAGTCCGTACTTAACCTGAAGTGTACTTAACCTGAAGTGAACTTTCCCATTGAAAGTAATGGAAAGTGGATTAATCCATTCCAGACGGGTCCGCGGAGTACTTAAACTGAAAGTACTCAAACCAAAGCGTACTTAAACCGAGGTATGACTGTAGATAGATGTAAATCTATCTATATGTATATATATCCACCTATGGACATCTATATGTACATATATCCTGAAACTGAAACTGAAACTTGAACCATTGTTGAATACCTTAATCAAACACCACCATGTTAATGTTGAACATCATAGGAGCATGATGGTGCATTCTATGACCTATGTACATCCATTCAATTGCCACCAGACTGGGAAAGGAGTCCTATAATTAGGTCTGAAAGATCCTCCACCTATTTGCAATATTTTGTATGCTACCATGGACATTCAAATGCTATCAAGGTGCTATGGAATGAAGACATGGAAATTATGTTACATGTACAGGTACTTAATTTATGCCACTATGCTAATGCTGGAAATTGTAGGAGTGTGTTGGTATTGTCTATTTCCACCCAATTATCCACTATAATGTGGTTTCAGTCTTTCAAATATTACCACAGTGATGCGATGTGAAAACGTGGAAACATATATTCAAAAAGGTTGCCCATCCCAGCTGTAGATGCTCAACAGTATTATCCCACATATTAAGACTTCAACCTAGTATAAAAACAGAATGCTTGTCTGAAGCCTAGTAAATTTGGAGTACAAATGAATAGGTATCAGGCATGCTGACTTGGAGATGGTGTGTGTGTGTGTGTCTGATGTTGCCCAGAACATCACAATGTCACGTAATCTGAAGAGCCTACCTGGTTAAACCAATGGTGCCATGCTATGACATTCTCATTGATGGTGAATGCTTGGTCTGGCAAAACATGTGGATCAATCTTCCCAACTTTCACTCTATGAAAGGATTGGTTTGGAGAAAAAATCCAGTTTATAATATCATATCCAGCAATTAACTCCCCATTCTGGTCTAAAGAAACCTTATCACCAGCGCTGTTGTTAAAGGAAACACCTCTTAGATAGTGATGGAGCTACATTGAAAAAGCAAACACAAAAGTTTAGATAAGGCTGTGATTAGACAACAGTATTCTGGATCTTTCAGAGTATAAGACAGTTGTCTATTTGTCAAAACTGTTTTCATTTTTTTTTCAGACCAACAATGTCATAGACCATAGTTGGGGAACTTCCAGCCCATGCGCCTATTACATCCTGCATGGGTCCCAGTTAGGCCCATAAGGCCATTTCCAGAAGTCACATCCACCTGCATCACACCTGAGGTCATATGTGATGTCAGGTGTGGGGTCCTAATGTGGCACTCCTGTTTGGTCATTGGCAAGGGAGGTTTGCTGTCATTACCAAGCAGTTGATGGTAGGTGAGAGCAACTTTGGAAGGATCTGCTGTGCTACTGAGCTCCCCACACTGAATTCACTAGCAGAGCTAACCCCAGCCATAAGCAGGACTTAAAGTAACCACCTATCACTTGACAGATGGTGAGGTCAAGTCTGCTGCATTGGGTGAACTACTGATTTGCCAATAGCGAGATCCAGTTCCTTCCCCGTGCCATGGATAATAAGACAATACTTTTAACATATTTGAAACTTTATAATAAATTCATTTAAGTTTCAGTTAAATAGTACCTTATAAAGAATAGGTCCTCTCAGTATTGCATTGCCTATTCAGTGTAGGAATCCAGAAAAAAATGAAAGAGAAATGGGAATAAAAGGAATGGTATGTTTTTCTTTTTCAGTGCTTGGAATGAACCAGTTCATAAAATTACATTTGAATTAAGTTCATTCTGGGTAGAATTCTGAAGTATTTCTATTTCATCTTCAAGTTCATTTTCTTGCATATATTTTTCACTCTTCAGGCAATTTGAGTCTTTAAGTTTAAAGATAATAATCACGTGGGGAAATAAATTTAACTGCTCACATTCCACTGTGCGTGTTTTGAAGTTTTCTTAGTGTGTTAAAAAATATTATATACTTAATCACAGCAGCTTGTATCATTCAGAATTCAAGAATCATTTGGATGAATCTGAATTGAATGGTGAACTGAATGTAAACAGAACTAGTTCATTTTGTAAAGGGTCTAAGGTGAACTGGAATTAGTTTATGGACATGGGAAACTGGAACTGTTAAAATAATTATTATTTATCAATTTATTACTAAAAGTAAATATTCTGAGCTTTGGTCTTTTTAAGAGAGTCTTGTGTGTTTCTAGCTCATGTGGAAAGAAATATAAAAAATGGAACAAGCAATGTAACCTTTTGGTTCTCTCCCCACAAATCCATTACCTGCCACAACTTTAGCTTTGGAAACTTCAGTCCTCCATCAATAGCCATTGTTCGATATTTGTGTCTAGATGAGGACATTGCATTTAAAGCATGGGCCACGGCATGCACGCCATTGTAGATGCTGTAGCTATGGCCAGTCATGCTCATTTCAAAAAACGGCCCAGGAAGATCACTCAGCTTCTCTTCCCCTGTACAAATATCCCCATCCACATTGCTCATCGCTGGATTTGGAAACACACAGCTGAAAGCATGTTGCCAGAAGTGTCCGATAAAACCATCTCCTTTGGTTTCGAGAGGTTTTCTACTGTCAATAAATTGGTGAAATCCTGGCGGGTTATTGGAATGAATTGTGAAAGACAGAACACCATGAAGGATGTCTATATCCCAGGTCCTTTGATAAGCAATGGAAGTCAGCTCCATCTGGGCTGTTACAATCCACACTATGCCTTTCTGTTTATTTGTCATGTGCTCTTGCCCTGATAGATATGGAAACCATCTCAAAAACATAATACTATGAGATTCTCCATAAGCCACTACTACATTGGCTTTGCTGCCAATAATGTTATCATGTAGCTTTGCTCCCTGATTGAACATGTCATTAATTTCAGTGAAAATCATGTGTGTGTGACTTCTTTCTATGAAGGCAAAACAGATACCACCTTGAGAAAACTCTGGAACCACAGTTTGTAGAAATCTATCTCCATATTCATCGTTAGAGGTAAGGACCCCAATCCATGTCCACCTGAAATGCAGGAGCAAAGAGAGAATCCCTGCATACTGACAGTCTTCCTTGGGGGCCATCTGGTAGAAGGAAAGCCCTGGTGTTTTATCATTCATCACTGGAGGAGGGCCATAAATAAGCTAAAGATGGATGTGGAGGGGAAGAGAAGATAATAGCATTCATTTCATGCTTCCAAGTGTTGAAAGCAATTCACAAATATCATATCAGCAATCATTAGAACATGGTTGTCACAGGCGCGGTGGCGGCTACTCTAGAGTAAAGACTCCTCACGACGTTGCCTTTTCATTCTTTTATTCAGTGCAAACTATTTACAGTGCAGAGTCAGTACTATGTACATGTTGTCAGTCTGGGTCAGAACCTCCGAATGGGGGTTCCCGCGTTTTCCTCCAACAAAGTAGCCTGGAAACATTGAATCTCCGCCCCCGCCGCTTTTTGCGCAATTCCGGCGTTGGCGGGAGCGGTCTTCTGGTTGCGCCTTCCCTGCTTCCCACTTCCTCTCCTGAGCGGAGCCGTGGCTCTGCTAACCTACCTGAGCCATGCCCTCTACTTCCTGATTCCCTGCTGGAGACATCCCCCTCCCCGCTCCCACTGGCGCTGGGAGATGAGCTTGTGCTTAAGATGGGAGGAGGCTGTCTGTAGCTGCTCTCCCTCATAATGGTTTATTCTTGTCACATTTTCATATGCATTGTCACCAGGTATTAGTTTGTTCAAACAATGTGTTGGTATTTTTATTATTATTATTACAAGAACAGTGAGGGAACAAGTACTTCTGAGGGAGGGTTTACATTGTATTGTTTCTGATTTATGAATAACCCAAGTGGGTGTATTTCTTAGGGAAGATATGATGCTCACTCAAAAATAATGTCCATCTCAGCATGCATCTCTGTCATATATGTAGAAGCCCAAGGTGGCATTGAGTAACATCTGAGGGTTTTCATTGATCTCCTTGACTGCAAATGCCAGAGCCAATATATGCTGATAATTCTTAGGCAACACACTAGAATGAGAACCACATTCTGTATTATTGGAAATATCCGGAGTTATTTCACATGTTCACTTATAATACAATAGCAAACACACCTTCCCTGCACCTTCTAAACAACAGAAGAAGAAGACAGCAAGGATAGCAGGATATGAGGCATAGACAAAGACATGATTTGGGACAAAGGAATCATGAAGAAAACTGGGGAGAAGCAGAAGGTGATGTGAGGGGAGCTTAAATTCCAGTTATGAAGTCATTTTATTTTGACACTCTTTTAACAGCTTTGCTTTTAGAAAAAAGAAGACCCAATCAAATGCACCAATGACATTTTCCGGGACACAAAATGAGAGAGAGAGAGAGAGAGAGAGAGAGAGAGAGAGAGAGAGAGAGAGAGAGAGAGAGAGAGAGAGAGAGAAACAAATCTCCTTACATAAGCTCTTCATAAGATGCCTGTGGGGGTACTTTTTTGAAGGGTATGAAATTGGAGACAATGAAGCTGTGAGAAGCAATTCCACCAATAAAGAGGTCGCCTGACTGGTGATATTCATGAAGCGGAGGGTGTGGATCTTGAACCATGCATCTGACAATATGTGCTTCGCATGCCATATGAGGAAGTAGTAACAGAATCAAGAGAACAACATTCACCATTTTCAGTACCATTTTCATTCAACTATTGCCATCTTTGAAGGTTTGAATTTAAAATAAAAGGCAAAGCATCAAATTGGAAGTGTCCGTTTCTTGCCCCAGCACCAAATGCTAAGTGATATATTTATATCACTCCTTTCCCCCCTTCTTTTGCCAACTGCAATTTCACATGGTGTTTCTTTAAAACAGCAGCATTAATTGCAGTCCTCGTGATAATTAAAGGGGAAGGTAATAGCCAGTTGAAAGTCAGGGATTACCTGTGGAAATGCTGAATAAAATCCCTCCTTACATCTGAACAGACATTTCCCCTTCCACTTAACTGAGATGAGATTTTTGCCTTAGAGACAATAATCACAGGTGCTAAACATGCCTGAACATCTGTCCCAAATGACCATTGAGTCTCATTTAATTTAATCTGATTCACACCCTGCTAAATGGGGTTAGAATTGCAGCTGAAATCACTAATCATCTATTTGTGCATAGAAGTGTTCTCTCATCTGAAGGTGTCCCAGGTAAAAATTCCATGAAAATCTGTGTCTTGAATCTATGTTTTGTACCATGTTGGTTCTGGCAATGTATGTGCAGTCAAACAACACAAACTAAGCTTTTAGTTGAGCCACTTTTTTATTTTTTTAGTCCTTTATTTCTTTCCAGTTTTGAGAACAATCTTTCATTATTTGGCATTTTTGTCTGCCATTATTTCAATTATTTTTGGTATGTGTGTGTGTGTTTACAATATATATATCCAAAATCCCACTGCTGCTCATAGTCCTAGACTCACAGCGAGTAACTTTGCCCAATGGATGAGAAGACTGGAAGTCACTCTGAGAATAAGAGGGGTCATTTCTTGAATCAAACACGAGATGCCTACAGATGATGTAGCATCGATAAGCCCATGGGGACGGCCAAATGATACAGTCTTTCACACTCCCAGCTAGTTCACACCAACAATTGTGACACAGCCACTCAGAGGATTGACAGTTTACAGAGAGCCTTTGCATTTACAAGCAAGACTTCTCATCAAGCCTGGATGTGGGAACTATTCAAATTGAATACAGGAAGAACTGTAACAGTCACATGACACAGTTCCTAGCTGTTGTTGAGAAGTTGAAACTAGCAAACATTTAATTTAATGGATTGAAGGTTTGCTACTTTGCGGAGTAACTTGGACCAAAGTGAGAGACATCTGCCACTCCCTTGGTGGAAAGTCATTAAAATAAATTAAGGTTAGGTTTAATACAACGTAAAGCTGATGAAATGTCTATAGGATAGCTCTCTCCTGTAACATAGATGAGGTACCATTGTTTTATGATGTTTCCCAGAACTCCAGGTATTTCATAAATCCAAAAATGCTTTCCCAGTCACCTTTGCCAGATACTGGTCATAGCAAAGAAGCCATAGCAATCCTGACATGCACCCTGCATACTGTTGTTGGTTAATGAAGGCAGTGTAGCACTATTAGGACCAGGAACTGGGTACAACCCCTGCTTGAGACACCATTGATGAAATTGACAGTCACTTCTGGGGCATGTCTCAAGATCCAACTGCTGTGGGCGCTGACCCGGGTGTAGACACCAGGACGCTTAGGGGCACCACAAATATCCCCCCAGCTCACCACACCAGCCACAAGCCAAGCCCCATGCCACGGGCAAATGAGTGGTCCTCCTGAGTCCCCCTGTAAAGAAAAATAAAGGAATAAATGGTTATCCACCAGGAATACATATCCCCAACCCCACCACTGCCTCCACCTGCATCTTATGCAGAAAGTGCTAAATGTCCTCTCTTCAGAAGCCCTGGAGATGAAGAAAACACAAGCACCCCCTCCCACAAGCAGAAATGCTCCCATGACTCCGGAGAGATCAGATTGGTGACCCACATCCTCCTGTATGGCTCCTCTTATTGTGAATGGTGCATAGTGTTTATTGAACCTTTCTTATCAAATTGCCAGGATGATCAGATGCATTTTACATCCTTTAGCTCAGGCATCCCCAAACTTCGGCCCTCCAGATGTTTTTGAGTACAATTCCCATCATCCCTGACCACTGGTCCTGCTAGCTAGGGATCATGGGAGTTGTAGGCCAAAACATATGGAGGGCTGCAGTTTGGGGGTGCCTGCTTTAGCTCCTTCTGGATCAACATGCATCTCTCACTTTCTGTGGGTGGCCAAGCACTGTGCTGCAGCAAGCAAAACCTACCAGGAACTGATTCTAGACATTTTGTAATTTTCCTCTTTGGAGTTTGTGACAGGATTCTAGTTTTTAAGTTGCTTATTTTACTCTATGCTATTTTTTTCCTACTTTATTCCCCACCCCCACCCTCATTCTACTCTATTATATGCATTTGGATTTTTTATGTGATTCCTATTTTGTTTCTATGTTGCTGGTGATCAAAAAAGATTTGATTTTGTGAAAGTGCTGTTAGACATGGCCAGTTGTGCCCAGCTACAAAGTTTATAGTGTAATACATGGGCGATAAACACTGTAATGCCCTCCAGATGTTGTCGGACTATGGTGGTGGTTCAATAATATACAGAGGGAACCATGCTGGCTGTTTCTGATGTAATTTATTTCCCTTTTACTTTAAGAGCACTACTAGCCCTGTTCTTCTTTCAGTAGCTTGATTACTGTACAAAATAGGAAGAAGAAGAAGAGGAGTTTGGATTTGATATCCCGCTTTATCACTACCTGAAGGTGTCTCAAAGCGGCTAACATTCTCCTTTCCCTTCCTCCCCCACAACAAACACTCTGTGAGGTGAGTGGGGCTGAGAGACTTCAAAGAAGTGTGACTAGCCCAAGGTCACCCAGCAGCTGCATGTGGAGGAGTGGAGACCCGAACCCGGATCACAGGATTACGAGACTACCGCTCTTAACCACTACACTACACTGGCTCCCAGGATTGAAAGCTGCAAACTGTAGATGTGTCAACTCATCAGTGGTGAGGTCAGCCATTAGTGAGGTCAACCATTATTGGCATACCATTATGGGCAAGGCGGAGGGGTCTAGGGATGCTAACGATGTGCACAGGGGAGAGAAGGTGTCTGAAGGTACAGCAGCAGGGGAGGTATCAGAAGTGGGGGAATCGAGGAGGCTGTTTAGCAGTTCGGGGAAGGGGTCTGGCCCCGCTCCCTCCCCTGAGGTCCATAGACGGGGAAAGCATCAGGAGCAAAGAAGGAAATGAGTCAGGCCGAGGTTGTTTTGCTGGCGTAGGTTGAGACGTGCGCCAGTTCCGGATTCTGACTCGGAATAGGGGGTCATGTCTTTCTGAACTCTGAATATATATATATATATATATATAGTATTAAAATCTAAAAAGCCATCACTGAGCCTTGGTGGTCTTTGGTCATGGGAAGCTGCACACCAACCCTGACAGTTACAATTACGGAGTTCAATACAAGATGTAGGGTGCTTCAATGAGGGTACTGTATTGGTGTGCCTCATGCATGCAAGTTTTTCTGAGCATCCACACGATGTTGTTGTTATGAAAATTCCAGCCTCTATTTTCATTCCCATTTAATGTGGATTGACGATTACCATTTAAATTAAAACCTGTTGCCAATCACCCATTTGCAATTATCTGTTGAAATATATAGCACCCATTCTGATGGGCACAGACGTGGATCTTAGACAAGTTTTCAGAGAATAACTATCAATAGCTGCTAGGCAAGATGACTATATCCTACCTGCCCCTGAATACCACTTGCTGCTCATCGAAAGTGGTGAGAGTGCTGTTGTATTCAGGTCCTGCCTGTGGGTTAGCCATGGTGAGACCAAGATTGCTAGACTAGGTGGGTCTTTGGCATGATCCAACAGTATCTTCCTAAGAACGTGGCTGGATCAGGCCAAACACCAATCTAGTCCAGCACTCTGTTTTCCCAGAGACCAACCATATGCTCCATCTATGTTTCCCAGTAACTGGTATTCAGAGGAAGTAATATCAGAGGAAGTGAAGCAATATCATTGCCATCTAAAGAAGAGAGGCACAAGACAATTAAGTCCAGTTTCAAAATTACCTAACTGTGTCACTGATAGTCACTGCACTGGTGTCACATTAGCTTCAGGAAGTGCTGAGACAGGGCTACACTGCACTGCTGGCTTTTATGCCTCACCGGTTGTGAGAGCATGTGTGCAGCCAATGCTCTCTCAGCCTGTGAGGCACCTCCCCCTAAAGAGGCCATTGGTTGGCCAATTTGAGATGCAGCAGCAAATGGGAACTCAGTGTTAAATGCTCCCAATGGCTGCCTGGCCATGTGCACACTGTTCTCACTGCCGAGGGATGGTGACTGAGCATGAGGGGCCGCAACAGGCACCCACCCAGGAAGGAGTAAGCATCCAATTCAAATTTTCTTCAGCCATGAAAGGTGGGCAGTGTCTCTCTCAGTCTAAGCTGTTGGAAGGATAAAATGTGTTTCGGGGGGGGGGGGCAAGAAGGTTGAGCTACTTGGAGGAAAGGTAGGTTAAAAATATCATAAATTAATACAATGTACCTGGCAGGCATCCCTTTTCCCTTCCAAGTATCCTGCACACATCATGTCATCCTTGATTACAGTAGTATTTGGAGTTTTTCCATCCTTATAGTCACTGTAAAGCGCCTCACAGGTAGCTGTATCCATCAGCGGAAGCAGCACTTCCTGTAGGAGCTCTGGCTCAGGTAGTGGGACTGGGAGAGAGAGAGAAGGAGAGAGAGAAAGAGAGAGGTGGGAGATAATGCAAATTTGTCCAAGGCGTACTTTGAACCAAAGCCTCGTTCCTGAAACCTGCATTGCACTTTTTGAAACGAGCATTTCTGGCTTCTAAACTCTAATGAGTTGACAAACTGACCATGAGTGTTTCCATTTTAACCGCCATTTTACCAACACAGAGGATGGAATACACGTTCTCCCTAATATTTCTTTCTTGATTAAAAGCATCCACCCACACAAATAGCCTGCCCCCCAAAGGCAGCCCTTTAGCTCTCTATATCAGACAAACAGGCCAAACCCTACACCAAAGGATAAATGGACATAAATCTGACATCAGGAATCACAAGACAGAGAAACCAGTAGGAGAGCATTTCAATCTCCCAAGACATTCTATACAAGATCTCAAAGTAGCTGTCTTATTACAAAAGAATTTCAGAAACAGATTGGAAAGAGAAATTGCTGAATTGCAACTCATTACCAAGCTTAAAATCATGGAGTGACCAGGTCTGAATAAAGACATTGGATTCTTATCTCATTATACATGATAAAGCTATCTTTAGCCATCTCACCCCTTGCTTTTCCCTGTAAGACAAATTGCAGTCATTAACAGTCATCAATGAGTTTCCACACCTATCAGTCAAACACCCATTCGCACCACCCTCCTGAGAATACCCCTTCCCAGCCTCACACTATATATAAGGGTCTGGAGACTTCTGTTTCAGTGTGCCTAAAGAAGTGTGCATGCACACGAAAGCTCATACCAATGACAAACTTAGTTGGTCTCTAAGGTGCTACTGTAAGAATTTTTTATTATTATTAAACACAGTGATTTGCCAGGGACAGGTAACAGAAAGCAGGAACTATCCCAGGTAAATAGGGACTCTGAGGTACTCCTAACAAATCTCTTGCCTGCAGGTGGCAGCCTTGAGTAGCTTGGAGCATGGCACCCTTGGAGAGCCCATTACTGACTTGTGTCCTGGGTTTCCTTTGGAAATGTTTTTCCTGGTCCAGTGCCTTGAGCAGCAACAGGTGACTGGGTCTAGCTGCCATTTTAATGTCCCAAAATTTCAGAGCATTGTGGAAAATAAAAGTGGTGGCGGTACTCTTGCTGCTCACCAGTCATTTCCAGGCAAAGATTTTCCAGCAACACAGGAGAGAGAGGCGCAGCAGAGGAGCCCTCCCAGGGCCCCATCAAATGTGTAACCAGCCCTGACTTCCTCACCTCCCGATTGGATGTTTCCCCAGCCTGCGACCCAACACCCCAACCTGGGAAGGAAGGAGATGGAAGGTCCTGGGATGCAGGCAGGCTGGATGCGGTGGGTGAAGTTGACAGGGCCTTCCAGTTCCATAAGTGCAACATCATTGCCATCCCTGTATCCCAAGAAGTCGGAGTGGATGATGATTCGCTTCACAAGAACTGACACAGCTTCAGGTCCAGGGTATGAGAGATTGTGGGCTCCCAACACGACGACAAACAAGGAAGGATCTGTAATACTATAGACAGAGATGCTGGCTAATAAAACACAAGAGGTGAGTGCAGTAGTGCATTCCGAGCTCTGGTTTCAACTGTCAATTTGGGGTGGCAATAGGGTACAAAAGTGTGAAAGAAGAAGGGGAGAAGAAATGAGAACAGATGGGCTTCCGGGTTCAGCGCCAGTGCCGATCGGCGGGGTCTCGTCTCGTCTCCGAGACGGCCCGTCCCTGCTAGGAGTGGGGAGGGCAGCGAGAGCGACGCTGCGCCCCTTAGAACCTCGGGAAGGGCGTCCCGGGGGCAATTTGCTCGGCACAGCCCAAATCCGGACTCCCCAACTCTTCGGTTAGCTCTAATAAGAGCTCCGGAGCGAGGAGGGTAGAAGTCGCGGGGGCCATTTTGAGCGGCAACGTTATTCTAGCAGGGAGAAGCTTCAAGCCGAAGGCGGAGAGCGCTGGATTCTTCCGAAAATAAAACGATTGGAAAGGATTGTAAGTAACCTCACGATTTGGATTATAAAACAATTTGGATCTGGGAGAGAGGGGAGAAAAGAGGAAGCCACCCCCCCCCCCACGGCAACAAAAGAGACAGTAAATAGAAACCCGAAGCCATAAACAGAAGATATGCAATTCAAAGGATCCCTCAAAGGCATCAAAGAGAATCTCCCCTTTGATGCAGGGTGAGAAGGGGAGAGAGACTGTGGTTTCCCTGCAGCAAGAGGTAAAGACTGAGAAAAATCTTTCTTTTCCTCGGGAGCCGGCAGCCCAGGCAACCCAGTGAGTTGATCAGGATTTATGAGTCAATTTTTATTTCATTTTGTATTTCTGGACTTTGTGGAATTTCTTTTCTGGTTTAAATGTTTGTGAAATGTGAGTTCGAACTTTATTGTTAATAAGACTTGAAGAATGCAGCCAGCTTGTTAAAATGGAGTCGAGAAAATAAACTGTGATCATATTCCACCCCACGTGACAAGTTTTGACCTTGGCAGGACTGAATTATGTCAACAAAAAAGTGTTCCCCTGAGTTCCAGCGGTCTGTTTTGACCTTAATGTGGGAAACAAGAATAGAGCTATGTCAAGAGGAGACACGAAGGCAAGAGTTACAGGAAAAATTTCAGATGGTGATGGCAGAATATGATTTTTTAGGAGATGAAGCTTTTGACACTGAAAAAGATGAATGTGAGAATGACAATGATGATGACTGTGATTTGGAAGGAAAAGATGAAGATGAGAACTGTGATGATTCAACACAAAATGAAGCACACCACGGAAAAAATGATGACTTTACTCTACAAAAAGTTGGATGGAGTGCCCCGCTTTTGAGGGGGGCACGATTGGTATTATTGGAACTCCAGAACGCCCACAGGGAAGAAGGAAAAAATATGCAGAGAAGAGAAGAAATTCAGGGGCCCTGTATGGTGGCCTGGATGGCAAAAGACTGTAAACAGGGGGTGGGGTGAAGGGAAAGGGATGTTGTGATTACATGGATGGATTAACAGGTTTATAACTGGTCTGCTGATTATGGAATTTGCTGGATTGGGGGGGTGGAGCCGGTAATCGGGGATGTAAGGTTAAATTGAGAATAGTTATAGTTTTAAAAGTGAATGGATTTTGGAAAATGTGAAAATATGGAGGCTTATAGAGGGAGAAAAAATTAGGCACGGGAAGATAAAATGGGAGTTTGATTTTTCAGTGATTTGAAGTTGTATAAGATACAAAGGTGTATTTCTATAAAGTAAGAAACTGTTGCAGATGATAAAAAAGGGATGAAAACCGGGGAAGGGGGGGGAGGGGAAGCCCACAAAATATGGTTTTAAAATTATGAATGTAAGAAAAAAAAAATTGTTTTGTATTGTTTTTTTTCTCTTTTTTTGCCCTTTTTTTTTTTTTTCTTTTTTCCTATTTCTATTTTTCTCTTTTTTTTTTTTGGTATGACAATAGATGGTTGGATGGATGGCCTCCTGCGTACTGCCCTGGTTTGCTGGAGCTCCCTGGTGGCAGGGGGGGGGCTTTGGGGTCAGGGGAGGGGGAGGAGGACAGAAATCCAAGCATAAAATGGAACATCTCTGACTGTTCACATACATGGGATACTTCTGTGGCAGGGGAGGACCCATGTGGGTGGGTAGGAAGGAGGTGGAAAAGGTGTTTATGTATGTACCGTTTTTTTTTCTTGTTTTTTTTGTATTCTGTAAAATTAATAAAAAGTATGTTTTAAAAAAATATAAAAAAAAGAAATGAGAACAGATGAGTAAAAATACTACAAGAGGCCTGTGAGAAAGGAAAAGGGGAAGACACCTTCAAGGGCACATTCCAGCCAGAATGAGGATGAGTCAAAGCAGGATTAGCAAGGGGGGCATAATGAAGGGGAGGGGGCATGGCCTGGGAGAGAAATGAGAGAAGATGGCTACCAGAATGCCTTTATTGTCTGAAAGGGGAGTATCATTTTACAGGTAAAAGAAAAGAAAAGATGGGAACAAGGTCTCCAGGTTTCCCTAAGAAGATAGAGGAGTCTGGGGGCTCTCTTCTCACCTGCTAAAGCAATGTGCAGCTGTGAGTACCCAGCATGAGGCAATGAGGGTTCCCCCACATTGGTGTGAGTCAAATATCTGCAAGCTGGCCTGCCATGGCCATGCACCCACCTCAGCCTCTTCACCACCTACTATGCGGGCAGAGGGGACCAGTTGGCCACAGGCTGTGGAGAGAGCAAGGTGGGCTGGTGAGCATATTGGAAAGCATATCCCCCCCACACACACACACCAAGACAAAACCCATCACAGAAATTGTTACTCACCTGGTGATGGCTCAGTTTCTCTAATACCTGCAAAGACAAGGGAGGAAAATATTCTTAGAAGCTGCAACTTTCCATCATTTTTGGTCATAAATGGTTGCAATGAGAGAGTGGCTGTATACAAAGGGGCTGTTTTATATTGAATGGAACATTTAGCTCAGTATTGTCTAGTCTGAGTTACCACATCCTGCTGGTCTCAGGTCCTCCTTTACATATTCTCTGCCAATCCAGAAAACTTCTCATTTACTTTCTTTATTAAGATAACAGAATTGTACATATGAAATACAATTTATGTATGATTTAACAAAATGTTCAGTCAAAGCATGTGGATGAAAATATGAAGGTAATTCAATATTATTTAACCTGTTTGATAACACAATTATGATAACTTATCTCTCTGTGTAATAAAACTTAGGACAGTTAGCCCAGCTTCTTTCCTTATTACTCCTAAAATATTGTACAAACATAGTATGTGTTTGATAGTAACCCATTTTTACTGCTGAATTTGGTAACCCATTTTATCCTAAAGTTATCCTAAAGAAAATGTGTTAAATATGGCCACTAAGGCAAATCAAGTCATTCTTTAATTGATGATATATAATTGACAGCCTCCCTTTCCTTGCAAAGAGTATTTCCAGCTGCCAGCCTATAAAATGCTAGTTCTTTATGATTTGTTCTCAGCCCCGTATACCTGAAGGAGCATGTCTACCCCCATCGTTCAGCCCGGACACTGAGGTCCAGCTCCGAGGGCCTTCTGGCAGTTCCCTCACTGCAAGACGTGAAGCACAGAGAACCAGGCAGAAGGCCTTCTCGGTGGTGGTGCCTGGCCTGTAGAATGCCCTCCCATCAGATGTCAAGGAAATAAACAACTATCCAACTTTTAGAAGGCATCTGAAGGCAGCCCTGTTTGGGGAAGTTATTTGAAAGCTGCCCAGAGTGGCTGGGGAAATTATTATTATTAACCCCACTGGTCTTTCAACATAATTCAGCAAGATCACCAAACGTAGTGGAATTTCACAACCCAAACCTTCAACCTACTTTTTTCTCTCTCTTCAAAATTCAGAACTGCCTTGGGAGAGCCTAGAAAGTGAAAGCAGAGAAGAAGAGATGGCTCTGTGGATCCCTGCACATCCCCCAGCTTCACATTCTGAGAACAGGTGTGCTGAGACAGAAATATTCTCTTACCAATCAGAATGGAGAGGGTGATGAGCTCCTGTATCCTAAGACAATACAGCATCTTCCGTTTAAGGACCTCCTGACTTGACTGAGTGACTCTCAACAGAGGCACTGCTCAGCAGGTAGAGGAAATATAGAAGAATATATCTAGAACTGTAGCCTACCCTCCTTGGTGGACTTTGTCCTCCCTGTAAAGTTGACTCACCACAACAGCCCCTAGGAAGTTGTCTGTTGCTATTGACTGGGGATTATTTCTTTGACATAAACCTCGCCAACAGGTAGGACTTCTGAATTCTTCCCTCAGCACAGGGCAGGAGAGAGAGCAGGGATTAGCTGTCTGATTTAGGGCAGTCTACATTCCCTGGGGGGAGAAAGTATGGGTGTTTGGGCATACCGGTAAGTATGTAAGTGACCCAAGCCATTTTGCTGCCTGAGGGAAAGGACAAAATGGTGCATTCCCCATTCTGCGCACAAAATCCAACTGGACTAGCAGCTGAATCTTACTTTGCCACTGATGATGGAACAGAGTCCTCCACCACACCATAGGGCAGCAAGATGGTTTGGGGTCTGCAGAGCAGACCACATGACGTAAATTACTAGTCATTTCCCACCCCTCGGAATTTGCTGTCTGAGGCAGCTTCCTCACTCTGCCTCATAAAAGGGAAGAAATATGCCAGGTCAGACCAAAGAGTCTAGTAGCCAATCAATCACCCTCCTCCCCACGGCAGCCACCCGGATGCTTCCAGGAAGTGCACAAGGATGGCACAGCTTTTCCAGAAGAACTTCCACAAAGAATCATCCAACGATTATTTTGCGCCACTGGAAAAAAATTACCATTCTTTTGTAACACCACCACCACCAACAAAGCAGGTTCTTCCCTTAAGGAGAGCATGGGTTGCGGAAGGGTTAACAAGACATTCCCTGATTTGTTGGGCGGGTCAGTTTGGATGACCACTGGGGTATTGTTGCTGGGGAGAATGTTATGTTGCAATTATCTGATTGACAGCCACAACCTATATATACTTAGCAAGCAGCTTGCAATTTCACTTTTGGTGCTTGCAACGGATCTCCCTCCCTCCCTCTATTTAGGGGTTTTGGTTTGTGTATGATGTTGCTGTGCCTGTCATGGGGTCGTCCGTTTTGCGGCGGCGGCCTAGTAGAAATTTTGCCACTTGGCTGATTGGCTGGTGCCCTGTGGTTTTTGCCCACTACATAGCAAAATGTCACAACTTGTAAGGTTGTAGTTAGGCATTGGTTCAAATTGGAGGGTGGAGGGGTACGGATTTGGCTGGGCCTGCCCCTCAAAATTGCTGCTGCCTTTAGGGGTATTCCGTTAAAGGAATCCTGGGGCTCCACATGTTTGTCCGTACCCCCGGTAGGGGCTAGGACTGCGCATGAGCCTCTGGGATTATCTGGGGGGGGGGAGGTCAAGGGCTTGGTGGCTCTGCCCCGGCCTCTCTCAGAGGGTGCTTACCTATCCTGGCTTCCCCAGTACCTATGGCCCTCCAGAATTTGTTGGACTGCAACTCCCATTAGCCCCAGCCAGCGTGCCCAATACCCAGACATGAATGGAAGCAACAGGTCTGGCCCTACCTTTAGGCAGAGGGAGGCAGCCCATGTCACACTAAGGTGCCCCTGGCTTCTAACCTCCCTTGCTGTAGATCAGGGCTGGGGGAACCTCTGGCCCTCCATATTTCAGGCTTGCAGAGGAATATATGGGCTGTATTCAACTAAGTCCTGCTAAAAGTAAACTCATTGAAATTAATGAACCTAAATTAGTCATGCGCATCAACTTCTGTGGCTCTATGCTGAGCATAGCTACCAAGTACCCCATTTTCTCCAGGAAACCCCCGTATTTTCCTACCGTTTCCCGCAGGTGTCCCGAATGGCAAAATACCCCATATTCCCCCCCAGATTACGGAGCTCCTGCCGGCGGCCATGTTCTTCTGGTGCTGCGCCAGCACCGGAAGTCACTTCTACGCACTTCCGGACATTCATAGAAGCGACTTCCGATGCCGCTGTGCCCATTTCCAAAATGTCTGCAAAGCCAGAAGTCACTTCTACACACTTCGGGACATGCATAGAAGCGACTTCTGGTGCTGCGGACATTTTGGAAATGGGCAGAGCGGCATCGGATGTCACTTCCATGCATGTCCGGAAGTGCATAGAAGCGACTTTTGGTGCTGTGGCGCTGCTGATCCCGGATCTTTCAATCCGGAACTTGGCACCTATGATGCTGAGTAGGAGTAGTGTTGAATACCAAGAGAAAACAGCCATCAGCTTGTGAACACGCTTATAGAAGAGAAGCCTCTGTAAAGCATGGAGGACCACAGACTGAAATGTGCCTTCGCCAAAGTTCCATGTAGGCTTGGCGAAGCAGGTGCTGTGAAGGAGTGGACAATAGCCTCTCCTTTCTTCACCCATAGACAGTCAGTAGGATTGCATGCGTCTGTTTTGAACCTAGAAGCACAAGATACACACATAAAATTCTGCAATATGGCCCAATGCACCCGGGGTTGTTGTTGTTTTCCCAAAGCAGCAAAATGGAGAAGGGTGTGACGGGGATATGAAAGTCTAGTTTTGCCTCAGATGGTTTCCCAGCATCAAACAATTTCACAATGTTCTCTGTGGGAAACAACATGACACAGCAGATTTATCCGAATTCAGCAGTTATTTATTACTGCCCACAGACAGAGAACAACAATCTTTGACTGTTAAGAGGAGCAATAAACAAATTAACCGAATCGTATGCTGATTCTTATTATCTCGGCCTGAATTGGCCAAGCCTTCTTTCCCTCTGGCAGCTTAGCAGGCCTAACCTCTCTCTCAGACTTTGAAACCAACTGTGAATGCGATATACTATTATTATTTCTTCCGCATGGCCTGCTAGCCTGCAGCAGGTCCGTGCAGAGCGGGGCCAGGGCCAGGGGAACACAGCTGGGTACACTTGCCCCAGTCCTTGGATGGCTAAGCTAGAGGGCAAACCCTCCAAGTGTCCCCAATTTCCAGGGACAGTCCTGGATTTACAGAAGCCACCCCAGTTTCTGATTTGATCCTGGAATGTCCCGCTTTTCCTTAGGACGTCCCTATTTTCATCAGAGAAACATTGGAGGGTATGGAGTTAAGCAACCTCCCGAGCCAAGGGTATAAGTAACTATATAACCTTTAGAACACATCTGAAGGGAGCCCTGTATAGGGAAGTTTTTAAATGTTTAACTTTTTTATTGTGCTTTTATATATGTTGGAAGCCACCCAGAGTGGCTGGGGCAACCCAGTCAGATGGGTGAGGCTTAAATAGCATTATCAATTAATTAATTAATTAATTAGGACTTCCCTATTTTGATTGGAGAAATGTTTGAGGGTAACCATGTGGAGGTTCCTACAGTGGTACCTCGGTTTACAAACACAATTGGTTCCGGAAGTCTGTACTTAACCTGAAGCGTACTTAACCTGAAGTGATCCATTCCAGACGGGTCCGCGGAGTACTTAAACTGAAAATACTCAAACCGAGACATACTTAAACTGAGGTATGACTGTATTTTGTTAATCTTCTTCCCCCCAAGCTCAAGCAAACCTTTAAGGCAGGGGTGGAACACATTTCTCCGCCTGAGGGTGGCATTTCCTTCTGGGCGCCCTGCCATGGGCCCCATACGAGTGAAAGGGAGGGCAAGAGTGGAAGTAATTTTTACCTTTGTGTAGTAGGCTAGTTTCTACACACACACACACACACACACACACACACACACACACACACACCCTTCTCTGTTCTCCACTGAGGCAGGCAAGACACATTATGAAAGTTCAAGGACTCATTTCAACCATGCAAAAACAATCTAAGAAGGAGCAAAGCAGGGCTGGTGTTGAGGCATTGCCTGGGGGAGAAGTGATGTCGTAAGGAGGGTTGCATTTGGCACTTAGGCCTGAGGTCCCCCACCTCTGTTTTATGGCTCTCTGTTTTCAGATTATGCCATTATCCGTGACTTATAGCTAGTATCATTAGATGCCTTTTGCTCATCATAGATGAATTTGTGGAACTAGTGCAATAAGAGAGATTCCACACTGCACACTTTGTACTTGGGACCCTGTTCTAGACACAAGTTGTACTGGGATGACACACAAAGTGCTCTGTCCCAGAAAATATGTTTATTCTTATATAACAAAAATTATATACTGCTTAATTAAAAATATATCCCAAAACAATGTACATATAGTGGTATAAATTGTGCACTGAAACAGACTTTAAAAAGTAAACATAATAAAATTATCAAAATATAAAACGAGCAGTGCTTTCCCCCCAAATGTTAAAACTATGTCTCTGTAACAACTTCACTGTGAGTACTGGCACAATTTTTCCCAAAGAAAAAGCACTGAAAACCAATATATTTTAAAACAAATGTACATAATAATATTGCATGTTAAATTATATGTTTGGTTAGCAGGCATCAAAAAACTGTACAATGAAAGAAAAAAATGTGTTATTAATTGTCAGATACTAGATTTCTTTTTCCTTCGTATATTTATAGGTTGACTCTCTTCATTAGCTGCTACAAGGCTCTGAGCAAAAGTGTTCTTTGGAAATAGCTATAAAATTGCCAAAATGATGCCCGATTTGGTAATAATTATAATTACTTCTTTCATTGCACTTTTTATCTCTTTTGTTGCCTATTCTTCACCCTTGTTTAATTTTTGTTTATTTTGAAAATCCTTTTTCCACGTTGCAACATATGCAATTATTATGTCAGCCACTAGATGTCGAAGTTAACTCACTTTCACAACTGCCGGTAGTTTCATTTTCCTTGGTTAATTTAAATTAATATGTGATTTTTTGGGGTAATCTAACTGTAGTTTTCTGTCTATGCCATATTCCCCAAGCCTCCACAATTCCTTTGTGGATCACTAGACCTTAAAGTAAAATTGCAGGAGTTTCACACTGTTCCTTGAATGGTAGGAAAACTTGAGCAGGGAGCATATACTGATGACAGAGTATAATTGCAGAGGTAAGGGGAGATGTTGGGAAAGATTGAGGGCACAAGGAGAAGGGGATGACAGAGGACGAGATGGTTGGACAGTGTTCTCGAAGCTACGAACATGAGTTTGACCAAACTGCGGGAGGCAGTGGAAGACAGGAGTGCCTGACGTGCTCTGGTCCATGGGGTCACAAAGAGTCGGACACGACTGAACGACTAAACAACAACAACAACAAGGGGAGGCTGGACTAGATCTTGTGGTGCCTTCCAACTCTACAATTGTATTCTATTCTGAAGCCCTACTTGGTAGAAATTTGAGAAGCTAGTAAAAATCAAATTATTGGCAATAAAGGAATTCCAATAACTCTCTCAAACACCCCAGCCACAACCACTATTTCCCAAACTGAAGCTCAGACCAAACTGTGGAGCAAAATTACATACTCCTTGCCCCTGGAGCTTCCTGATCTCACCAGGAAGCATCCACAATCCTCCCCCCACATAATTATATATCTATATCTATATCTATATCTATATCTATATCTATATCTATATCTATATCTATATCTATCTATCTATCTATCTATCTATCTATCTATCTATCTGTCTATCATCTATCTATCTACCCAGACTGCTGATATTGTGTGTGGCTGTTATCTTTTTGGCTGCCATAGGTTCAGAAGCTCTCAAGATAATGAGTTTCCTATTAGAAGATAACAGTGTCTCCCAATCTGTGGGTCCTGATCCAGGGTCAGAAAGCCTGTGCAAGTGGATCACTGGCTTTATAAGTTAACCCCAAAGAATTATTGCTTGCCACCCTTAACTAGCATGAAGAATACTTCTTACAACTTATCTTGTTAGTATGTTTTAATGCTGTTTTGGTGCTTGTAACTGAACATTGGAAAAGCTTGAGTCCAACATTTTTTCACTGGGGAACCACTCTCTGGTGGCTGGCAGGATATCTGGTGACAGCCCAACACCTGGTGCTTGCAAGCGCTGCTGCCCAAGAGCTTGTCTCTTGCCTTTGGCACCTGAACATCAGAGGCAAACTGCAAGAGCTATGTGAATGAGACCCCTTTGGGTGAACCGTCGCTGGATCTGCTGCCAGGTTTAGTTAATAGCTGAGCCAAGGGTGACATGCAGTCAGGGCCGGATTTAGGTTTGCTGAGGCCCTAAGCTACTGAAGGTAATGGGGCCCTTTATATGTCCAGCTGTCCTTTGTCAACAACAAATTGTCACTGTTTTTTGTGTTGAATATATGCTATATGGTAATATATGGACCTAATAGGTATCTAAAGCCATTCTGCCATGCAACCAGTCCATCCAGAATGTAGGCACTTTATACAGTAGACCCTCGGGTTACGTTTCTCTCAAGTAACATAAACTTCGGGTTGTGAAAGTGGCAAACCTGGAAGTATTTTTCCGGGTTTCAGCGCTTGTGCATGTGCAGAAGCGCTCTATTACACCACAGTTTTTTCGGGGTGCACATGGACCCCCGGAACTAATTAAATTCGTATTCAGAGGGGCCGCTGTATATAAAAATGAGCAAACCAGTGATATTTTAGGGAGCAGGCTAGCAGGCGGGGCCCATTACTTACATCATAGGAGGCTACAAAACACAAAACACTGTTGCTGTATGTAGGTTTTATTTTTTATCTTATATTTTGGAAATGTACATCCAGTTTTTTTTCCTTTAATTTTTTTGGGGCCCCCAAGAAAGTGGGGCCTAAACTATAGCTTGTTTAGCTTATACGTAAATCCGGTACTGTTTGCAGTTCATTATATCTAACATTGCTTGTGTAACCATATGTATTTAAAATAATGTTTATAGCTTATGGAGCAATATCCTGCTTTGTTTGGTGTTCTCACATTCCCATAAATGAAACTATAACTATTTCAACAATTAATAATATGAGTGTTAAGTAAACTTTTGCTTGGATATAGCCCAATATTCTTACTGAGACATAGAGGTGATTGTTTTTTAAAAAAACCAAATCTCACTATTCAAAGAAAGCTAAGTTCTAGAGATAATAATCTGTCATGCATGTACAAGAAAGGAAAAATTGTTCACTAAATTTCTGCTGGCAGGTAAGATGGCTCCTATGGGGATAAGAACTTGTATCAGAATTCCAAAATCCATTTCATGGGAGGGAAAGGGGCAGTCAGAGAGGGACGATAGCGCCCCAGGCCATGCACCTGCCACACTCAATTTTTATCATAGGGTGGCTCAGTTTAACAACGATCTTCACCTTTGTGGAGAAGGCAGAGATTACAAAACAGAAGTTTTAAAACAAACTAGGAAGGACGGTGGAGTGAGAGCGCACTGGGAAAGTTGACTGTTGTCAGCAGTAGTTGTGTGTGCATGCATGAGAGGAGAGAGGGATGGAATCAGCTACATCTGGGTAGCCAACTCTGGAGAGACTGAGATCTACTCACAGAGTTAAAAACTGTCAGTGATCTACAGGTAGATTTCGATCTACCTGTTGGATGTGCCTGACTGCTACATGATTCATGCATCCGTCCCCACCCCGCCAAACTCCTGAAGCTCTGCCTCCCACTTAGAATGTTAAAACAACTTGACTCCCTCCCCTTTTCTTGTCCATTTCCTTTATCCTTTATCCCCGCCGCCCCACCCCTCTGTCTCTTTCCTCCACGCACCCCCCCCCCCCACACACACACAAAAGGCACAGTCCGGAGTCACCTTCTATTGGCCAATCGCTCCTGCCTTCTCAGAAGCATCGCCAGAATGGGGAAGTAGCTGTGCGTTCTTCGCGCAACAACGATGTTTTTACTTTCACTTCTTACGCCTTCGCCCGCAGGCATTGTTGAGGTGTCTGCGGAGCCTGATCGGGAGCAGGTAGGAGCGTGCACGCGCAGAAGAATCTCCTGTGTGAGGGGCTTTTCTTGCCCCCACCCCCTTTCCTGCCTCCTCTGCCATGCAGGAGGCTAATCCTTGTGCCATGCATTGTCATGCTCAGCTGACGGAGAGAGAGCCTCGTTCCTCGTGGGGCTCTCAGGGCTCCTTCCTTCTTTGCTTGTGTTTTAAAGATAGATTTAGCCTCCTCGTCTTTCTGCCTTCGTTGCTTGGGGAACTTCGCGTTCCGGTGATCGGGTGGGATTTCAGCTCCACCTTTGACAGCTGCACCCTGCAGGTTTTGTTTTGTTTAAAGAGAAAGGTGCACAAAGTGTGCGGGGGTGGTGGTGGTGGTGTCAATGCATTTCTTCCCCTTGGATGCTTTACAAGTGCATTTTGATACCAAACAGGAGAGAGGATGGCTTGGGGACAGGATTGGGCATAAAAACATCGAAGTGAATGTTTAAGGATCATTTCGGTGTTATTGCAATGTTAAGAAAGCTTCCTGCTGCACTGTTCTCTTTGCCTTACCTCCTAGTCCAGGGTTAGACAACTTGGTGCCTACAATTCCAATAATTCCTGACCAGTAATTTATCCTGGCTGGGGCAGATGGGGGTTTTAGTTTAAAATATCTGGAGGGCATGTCAGACATTGGCTATCCCTGCCCTGTTAAGTGTGGTTATAGCATTGGTGCCTGAGTCTCCAGCTCCTTGGTTCAATTTGTGTAGACATTCACAGGCTTCTTTTAGCCTGAAATGTGTCATCACTTCTAAAAGTTGCCAAGTTAAGGGGTAAAAAGAGGAAGAGAGCCAATTTCTCACCAAATGTACCTTTATAGCCATTCTAATTAGAAATACCTTTACACCAGGGGTGCCAACTTGAATAAAATATTCTGGGGGCCCAGGTAAGCCCCGCTCCACATAACTGATCACATGACACAGTGCACACCCACCCACACACTATTTGAATGGGAATGCCCAACTTTGTGAGGGTCTGGCCCCCTCAAATATTCTACACCTAGGGGTTGGCTCCTATACTGTACAGTGGTACCTCTGGTTAAGAACGTAATTCGTTCCGGAGGTCCTTTCTTCACCTGAAACCTGAAGCACCACTTTAGCTAATGGGCCCTCCTGCTGCCGCCGCACTGCCAGAGCACGATTTCTGTTCTCATCCTGAAGCAAAGTTCTTAACCTGAGGTACTATTTCTGGGTTAGTGGAGTTTGTAACCTGAAGCATTTGCAACCTCAACCGTTTGTAACCCGAGGTACCACTGTACTTTGTTCCTATCAATGAAGGGGCTAGCAGAAATTATAAATGGCAACCTTCCCTCCTCTCTTAAAAATTCTAGTTGTTTTATGTTTTTACTGTAAACTGCCTCAGTAATATTTGTATCAAAGTTAGTATGGAAATCCAATGATCCATTTCTAGCTCTAGTCCGGTACAAAACGTATTCTGTCAGCCTTTTTGCATATGAAGGCCAGTATATGGTGTCCTATGCATGTCTTCTGTGTGTCAGTGATCATAGCAGTGTCTGTAGGGTTGGAAGAGGTACCTCAAGGATTATCTAGTCCAACCCCCTGCAATGCAGGAATCCTGTTCACATCTATCCCTGGGTGGGCTTGAACCGCCAACCTTCTGGTTAAGAGCCAGGCACACTGACTCATTGAGCCACTTTGTGTATGCTCAGACTCTGTGGGTTGGATACAAAGAAAGTTAAAGCTACTCTGTAGTCCTGTTGAAATCAATGGCCATGGCTTGACTTTATATTCCATTGGCACAAAAGTGTAGCTAACTTAACCTCTGGATCCAGCCTGATGTTCTTGGTTTGGATGCTGTGAGGTTAGGTGCTAGCAGTGAAGGTAACAGTTATGGGCTCAACACTTTAGGTGTCCTTGGTTCAAATTAAGCTGAAGACTGGGAGGAAGTAGGTGCAGATCCTAACTCCAAAATTAGAGCTCCTCAGACACATATAGCTTTGTGCTAGCGCATTGTTACGTATGCTAAAGATGCTTGGCTAGTTCAGTCTCCAGCAGGGCTGAAAAAAATTCCCTGCCTGAGACCTTGGAGAGCTGATGCTGGTTGATATCAATAGGAGCTAGATGCTTGGTATAATGATTCCTTGGTATAATGATTGGTATAATGAAAGCTCATACCAATGACAAACTTAATTGGTCTCTAAGGTGCTACTGGAAGGATTTTTTTTATTTTGTTTCGACTACAGCAGACCAACATGGCTACCTACCTGTAACTTGGTATAATGAAACTTCCTTGTGTGTTTATATCCTTAAGTGGTGAAAATCCTGCACTTGCTCAGTTTTTCTCTTTTCGTCACTAAAGAGAACATCCCCACCCCCAAGTAGAAGTTGGACCCTCCCTTCCTCCCCTCCATGAAGGCAACATCCTTCTCCCTGAGTAGAGGTCCATCCCTCCCTCCCTCCTTTCCCAGATAAAGTCTGCTATCTATACCTCCCATGCCAACAGAGAGATTAATTCAGCAACAATGCCCAATAACTTAAAGGCTGCTAACACCCTTTATTGTTGCTACTGCGGGTTAATGACCAGAGCCACTGTAGTGGTGTCTGACTGTAATTTCAAACCCAGTCACCTGAGGATAACATGATGGTACAATTCATGTGTTGGATCAGATTGTAAGATCCCGAGCTGTATTGCAGGGAGCCAAAATCCCTCAGTCACAAACTCACTAGTTGGCTTTAGGCATGTCACTCTCTTTCATCCTCGACCCCTGGTTCTCCTACAATATAACAGGGCAATTGTTTGGAGCTTTTGGGAGTATGGAGAGTACTGAGGACCTTCTGTGTAGATTTTGCACCTCTAAGCAGAAAGAGGGAAAGAACCTCTGCATATGTGCAGTGAATGGGTAAAATCATATGATGACTGGCCTGAAAGGACAAATTATCATTATAATAATGATCTATTTATTTATATCCTGCCTTTTCACCTTACAGGACTCAAGGCGGCTTACCAGCAGTGCCAACTTGGCCCTGTGGCCATGGGTGCCTGGAGCCATGGGTGCCATGTAGTGTGCATGGCCCTGGCACTGAAATTTGTGGGTGCCCGGCCCTTTAATGGGGGATTTTGTGGGTGCTCGGGCACCCAGAGCCCCAGGGAGCTGGCACCTATGTGGCTTACAGATAAAAACTAGAATCACTTTAAACTCAGGAGAAGCCATACAAAACAATAATAGAATTAATAGTATGTACATATATAAAATCTATTTAAAACATTCAAATGAATACAATAAAAAACCACAGCACCAGCCCTTTCATTAAAAGCTGCCAATTCCCCAAAGCCTGTGGGAACAAAAAGGTATTCACATGTCAGGAGCAGGTCAACAAGGAGGGAGCCAGCCTAGCTTGTCCAGGGAGGGAGATCCAGAGTCTGGGAGAAGCCACCAAGAAGACCTTTTCCCACATCCCCATCAAGTGTTCCAGAGAGGGTGGCAGGACTAAGAAAAGGACCTTCCTCGAAAATCTCAGAACCCGGGCAGGTTCATATAAGTGAATATGGTCTTTTGGATAGCTTGGATCTAAGCCGTGTAGGGCTTTATAGGTCATAACCAGCACTTTGAATTGTGCTTAGAAGCAGACCGCCTTAGCAAGGGAGTCATATGCTCCCTATAAGGAGCCCCTGTCAATAAACTGGCTGCAACTCTTTGAGGCAGTTGAGGTTTCTGAGCATTTTTGAAAGGCAGCCCCACCCAGAGTGGGTTACAGTAATACAAACAGGATGTAACTAAGGCGTATGCCACTGTGGCCAAATCAGACATCTGAAGGAACGGGCACCTCAAGGAGAAGGTTGCACAAGTCTTGAAGGCCTCTATGATGAACGGTTAGTCAATATCCACATGAGAGAGAGAGCAATTAGGAAACCTGCCAATGTTCTTCCACCTTATGAAGGAAAGCACATTAATTTTAAGGAAATTAAAGGGCAAGATCACTGAGTTAATGTATGCGCAGTTAATTTTCTAACATTCGATAAATGTGCCTTTGGTCATTTTTGCACGGGGTTGGAATTGCCACTCATTCCCTCTCATTTGATGGTGAAACTGATTGCAGGGGCTCCCATGCATGTGTGGAGCTCTCACATTTGAAATGGCTTCCTGGCTCAGTTGATTAGTGTGTGGTGCTGATAATACCAAGGTTGCTGGTTTGACAGCTGCATGTTCCTGCATTGCAGGGGGTTAGCATAGCTGCTAAGTTATCCCTTTTTTACAGGGATTTTCCCTTATGCTGAATAGGCTTCCTCGCGAGAAAAGTGAAAACTTGGCAGCTGTGGGTTAGACTAGATGAGCCTCAGGGTCCCTTCCAACTCTACAATTCTAGGACAGTCCTCCATGTGCAGGTTTTTGTACAGGGAAACTGTTCTCTCCACTGGAAGAAAAGGTCACATAACCTGATGCATTAGTGCCTCTGAGCACATGCAGATCTTTACTTTCAGGGGCAAAGAGTTTTCTGCATCCTTTGGAGATATGTCCAGGATTTCAGAAGTTGGCAAACTGAGCAGAAGAAATATTGTGAATTTAAAGCACCACCACCACCAGGGAAGATTTCCTCTGCCCCCATCTCTTGCCCACTCATACCTGGTTCTCTCAGACATTCATGCAAGCCCAATTTTGCACCAGGCAGCATTTAAACCAAGAGAACAAAACAAAGAAGTGCCTAGTTTATCTTTGCCATCTGTTTCCTTGCCTATGACACAGTTTCCCCTCATTTCTTTTTAATGCAGAGGCTTGCATGACTGCTCCATTAGTTCAAGGGCATTTTCAGGTCTTTCCCTATATCTAGGTGGGCCTCTGCCATCCTGCTGCCCTCCAGACAATCCACCCCAATGCTGGTGCTAATGGGAGCTGTAGTGCAAAACAAAATATTTGCTATTGTTAAGTGCTTATCTCTGTGCCACTATTTGGCCAAACAGGCAGGATTGGTCAAATACAAGGCACGAGGGCCACATGCAACCCTCAAGATCAGGCATAGGCAACCTTGGCTCTCCAGATGTTTTGGAACTACAACTCCCATGATCCCTGACCACTGGCCCTGTTAGCTAGGGATCATGGGAGTTGTAGTTCCAAAACATCTGTAGAGCCAAGGTTGCTTATGCCTGCTTAAGACCCTCAGCATTTGAGTGCGCCTCCCCAGCCCTTGCACTGCCTTCCCAAAGCTGGGTAAGTGTGCCTCCTTCAAAAGTGGGCTGGAGGGTGGCAACATGAGAATGTGCCTTTTCTGTGGTGCCTCCCTGCTTGTGGATTGCTCTCCCCAGGGCGGCTCACCTGGCTCATTTGTTTTATATCTTTAGGTTCCAGGCAAAAGCTTTCCTCTTCTCCTAGGCCTTTGGATAATTAAACAATCTATGGCCTTTAAAACTGTGTTGTTGCTGTTGCTGCTGTTGTTGTTGTTGTTGTTGTTGTTGTTGTTGTTGTTGTTGTTGTTACAATAGTACAGTCATACCTTGGTTCTCAAATGCCTTGGTACTCGTACATTTTGGCTCCCAAATGCCACAAACCCAGAAGTGTTCCAGTTAGCGAATGTTTTTCAGAAGCTGAATGTCCGATGCGGCCTCCGATTGAGTGCAGGAAGCTCCTGCAGCCAATCGGAAGCCGCACCTTGGTTTTCGGATGGTTTTGGACTTCCGGAATGGATTAAGTTCGAGAACCAAGGTACCACTGTATGTATTTTTTTCTGTAGATCTCAGGTCAGTTTACAACATAAAATGACAGTATAAAAAACAATCATAGAATAGCTTCTGAGTAGATTTTTCTCACTTCTGCTTCTCAGTGTATGCATGCTTATCTGGACTAGCCTGATAACCACAGGAAAGGTGCCTCCGTTGGAGCTTCATTACCACTGAAAAGATTAAAGTTGACAGTTTGGGGAGTTGATATCTCTAACCGCCAGCCTGTTGTGAGCAACGCCCTTATAATTTCTGTACAGCAGAGGAACTTCCTGAAACGTTTTTGGCCCACTGGTAGATAATTTAATCTGTGAGAGCAGCATACACACAAACATTATCATCAGCTGGAGCCTCCGCCATCCTCGGTTTCATTTTATTCAGTTTCTTTCTTTCATGACATTTAAAAAGAAAAAAGAAAATTCTTCCTTCGAGGAGTTCAAGGCAACAGCTGTAGTTCTCCCTCCTGCCCATTTTACCCTCACAGCATCTTTGTAAGGTAGGTTGTGCCGTGGATGTGATTGGCACTTCACAGCTGAGTTGCAATTTGTACTCCGCTCTCCCTGGCCCCATTCTTTAAGTTGCACCCATAGAAATGCCTCCTGTATCCCCAAACACAGAAGTGACTCCATTGGATCCTGAAGTAAGTCCATCGTTTTTGGCTGATGGCTCACACTTTCATATTCGCCACATGATGACTTACAGGTGTAAGTTGATGAAAATGATGGCGGGTCAGACATGGAAAGTAAATGGGAAAAAAATATGTGGGACCTGCAGCAAAATATTGCAACATGTAGTGCTTTCGTTCAGAATTCAGAATTCTAGTGACTCCAGTCCATTTTCTCTTCCTCTAAATCAGTGATGGGCAACCTTTTGAGCTTGGTGTGTCAAAATTCACCCAAAAACCGAGCATAACTCGGGTGGTGTGTCACTTCGAGGAAAAAAAAACATAATTTCGCAATATTTATAGTTTAAATAACAAAAATGTATAATTGTAATATATAACTGTATTTAATAAACCCAAAACTAATTATTTAACCAAACTAAACAAAAAAAACCCCTTATTTATCACAAAGTGCCCAGATTTGTTGAGCTTTTTTGGGGGAGCTGCTGACCACAGTTTTGGAGCTTTTGGGGGGGGGGCGCAAAAGTTGCTTTGCTTTTTTGGGGGGTGCCCCAAAGCTGCTGCACTTTTTTTGGGGGGGGGGAAGAGAACAGAAAATAAATGACAAATACCGTGTTTCTCATATTATAAGACATGTCTTATATTTATTTTTTCCTCAAAAAAACACACTATGGCTTATTTTCAAGGGATGTCTTATTTTTTTCCTTCTCCTCCTGCCGCGGCCGGCATTGCTGCTGTACCTATCACTATGTCTTATTTTCGGGGTATGTCTTATATTCCTTGAATGCTTAAAAATCCTGCTATGGCTTATTTTATGGGTATGTCTTAAAATATGAGAAACAGGGTAATACCTTCGCTGGAACTAACATTCAGCACTGACATAGTCTGCCAAAGCGCAAAAAAAAAAAAACCTACAAAAAACCCGGCACAGAAAGAGTTAAAAAGCGCCAAATAAAACAGCACAGAAAGGGTTAAAAAATGAACCTGTTGCACCCAATCAGAAACATCCACTGACTCAGCAAATTGAAAAACAGACCAATCGCTGAACACAATCTTTGGCTACCAGGAACAACAACAAAAGGATCTGAGGAGGAGCGGGAGAACAAATGGGGGCGGGGGACAAAAACAACAACAGCCCATCCTCGAGCGTGCCAGCAGTGAGGGTTCTGCGTGTCACATCTTACACGCGTGTCATAGGTTTGCTATCACTGCTCTAAATAGTTAGTCTGCATGCCATGGCTACTCAACATTGGGCTGTTTGTGGGGGTTCATCCTTCCCTTTAAGTTTCCCCCCTATTTCTTCTACATCAGCAAACCTTTGGGTTTCCAAAAGTCTCTTATTCCCTTTCTTTTACATGTGGGAGACAACCCCCCCCCCGCCCAAATGTTAAAAGCGTGACATTTACTGTAACAACTTCGTGGTGAGTATCTGCACCTTTTTTTCTTAAAAAAACAAAAGCACTGGGAGGGGAAGTACATCACTTTGCAGTTCCTTAGAGGAAAAGTGGAATAGAAATGTAATAAATGAATAATGAAATAAATATTTATTCCATCCCAAATAAGGTGGAAGAGGGGAATCTCCATGTGTTTTATTGATCTCCTACGCACCCTTACCACCTCCTCCTGCTGCTGCCATGGGCGTAGGCAGGGGGGCAGGAGGGGGCAGCTGCCCCCCTCTAGAAGCAAAAAATTAATGTATTTTACAGACCATAACCAGCACTTTTCTCCTCCAAAAACTGAAGTGGAAAGGGCTTTGCTTTAGCAAGAGCAGCTCAGTCTCTGCTTGCTGGGGGGGGGACACAGCTGTAATAAAAACACATCAAATAAATAAAGCAAAGTGGCTACTGGTAGTTAAGCAGTTAAGACAATGGAGCAGATATCCCCAGGCAAGATGTGATGGCTCACCACTTCACCCTATTGTTCTTCAGTGGGAGTTGTTAATGAGCATTCAGGGATCACATTAAGAGTTCTATTGGCAATTAAATGAGGGTGCGGAGGATTTAATTTGACTGAGGTGGCTCTGCAAGGCTAAAAGGAAGTGAATAAGAAAGGGGGGGCTGTAGCTTTGATAGACACAGTGATGTTTATAAAAAGCAGTGGTGTTCCAGTCTGCCCCTCCTGCATCTGTATACTGTAAATCAGGGGTGGCCACCTCCCAAGAGACTCTGATCTACTCACATAGTTAAAAACTGGGTGTGATCCCTTTTGGGGGGGTTCAGGTCAAAGCTGTTGAGTTTTTTTAAGGAAGGGAAGCCCTGTTTTGGGGGGTGTAGGTCAAACTTGTTGAGCTTCTTTTAGGAGGGTGGGAGACCCATTTTTGTTTAGGGCTTCAGGTCATAGTTCAGCTTTTTTTAGGGAGGAGGAAAATTTTGGGTGAGCTTTTTTTAGGGGTGCCAGTGATCTAGCAGTGATCTAGCACAGGCATCCAGTGATCTACTGGTAGATCACAATCTACCTGTTGGACGTGCCTGCTGTAAATCAAGCAGAGAGAAAGCTGCTTACAAGGCTCCTGTACAGGCGTACCGGTATCTTCCTCTTGCTGCAGAGTTCCAGCATCACAGCGTCACCCAGAGGCACCCACAAATATGGGTTATCCCTCTCTCTATTTCTTCCTTCCTTCCCTCCCTCTTCCATCCTTAAAAAATACTGGGGGAGGGGGGCAGATAAGCCCCACATAGAAAGCCCATCAACATGGGGGGGTGTGACTCTTTCAAATACGGCATTTACCAGTAATTGGGGGGGGGGGAGGCACCTAGCCTCCTAGGAGTTGGCTGCTATGCCTAGGAATAGGAGAATTCAAGAAAGCAGAATGATGCATATGCTATGGTAATATATCAGTAGAATCATAGAATTGTAGTCGGGAGGGACCACAAGGGTCATCTAGTCCAACCCCCTGCAATGCAGGAATTTTTTCCTAAGGTGGGGCTTGCACCCACGACATGGTTGAAATATTATGCTGATATGCAGCAACACCTCAGAGCCATCGTGTCTGTGGCCGTGCCTTGCCTCGCCCTCGGCTGCCCTGCCACCCCCTCTCGCCTGCTCGACCCTCTCGTCCTCTCCAGCCAAGCAGGGTAGCCGCCGACGCTGCCAGCCCCAGAAGCACAAGGTGGCCGCCGCCACCGCTGCCACGATGTCGCCGGCCCGCTGGCCCTGTAGCCCCGCCCACATTCCCACTTCGTGGTCCCTCCCCTCCCATGTCTTGGCCCCGCCCCTGAACGACCATGGCTCCCCCCCCCAGTTTTGATCCTGGCTACGCCCCTGGCTGCTGCTCGTTTGTTTCTCTTTCCTTACATTACACCAGAGGATACTGAGGAAAGGAGGCCCTGGCTCACAGTAACATAATCTTTTTGTTCTAGGAGCAGGGAGGATTATACTGTGGGAGGCTGCCAGCATCATCCTATCCCGCAGGATGGGAAACACAAATACTAAACCGTGAGTTGGCTCTTTGTTTAGCTATTCTCCTCTCCCACCCATCCACCCACCCCACCAGGAAAGAAAAAGAAATGCGTGTCTTAGGAAATGATGTCAGCACAGTATCTAGATTCGATTCAAACTTTTTTTTCCTTCATGATTATTACTGCCACTGTAGGATAGGAATTAGAGTGTCAGACTGGGATTGGGGACAGGGGAGTATGAAGGGGGGCGATCTATCCTGGGTGCCACTCGGGGGGGGGGGGTTGACAAGATGGCCCACTGCCTCCCCCCCCCCAGCTGTAGAGCGGCCAAAGGGAACATCCCCATGTATCACTGTAGGACTCAAGTCTCCTGCAGTTCATTTTTATACCTGATGTCCACCTTGGTGTGTGCATAAGGAGTTAACTCCAGGAAGCTTCTGCTATGAGTCATCCTCCTCAAACTGCCTGTCCTGCCCAGAGGCAATCTAAGAACAGGTCTAGCTTTATAGCTCCTTGTCTGAGCTATAAGCCTTAACTGGGGTTTCTCTTTCACTCTCTGTCACAATGAAACTCATAGGCTTCAAAATCTATAGGGCTACTATAGTGGCAGGTGGCGCTGTGGTCTAAACCACTAGGGCTTGCTGGTCAGAAGGTTGGTGGTTCCAATCCCCGCGACAGGGTGAGCTCCCGTTGCTCGGTCCCAGCTCCTGCCCACCTAGCAGTTCGAAAGCACGTCAAAGTGCAAGTAGATAAATAGGTATCGCTACAGCGGGAAGGTAAACGGTGTTTCCGTGCGCTGCTCTGGTTTGCCAGATGCGGCTTAGTCATGGTGGCCACATGACCCGGAAGCTGTTTGCGGACAAACACCGGCTCCCTCGGCCTATAGAGTGAGATGAGCGCCGCAACCCCAGAGTCCTCTGCGACTGGACCTAATGGTCAGGGGTCCCTTTACCTTTACCTTTTACTAGATAGAGAACTGCTGGCAGATTTACTCACCTACCCCATCACTCTTCCCCATATCAGCCTCCACAAACAGAATTCAGGATCCTCCAATGTCTTGAGAGAGAAGGTATCTCTAGGCTGAAAACCAGGCAGTCAGCCACAGCTGGTGTTTCTTCCCCCTTCCCAGTCCTGAGGAAACTCATGGGCCTCAAGGTCAGCAGGATTGCTAGGTGGAAATGAGCAGGTGGAGTTGCTCGTGTACCCCATCTCTCTTTTCCACAGCAGCTGGCAAAAACAGCATTCAGAGTCCTTCAGGATCGTAAGTACAAGCCCGATATTCATTGGGAGAGCATTTCAAATGGCTTCTTCACCTTTGCTCTTCCAAGAAAGTGCATTCAGCACGGGAAGGTCACATCCCAGGCGATTAACTGAGTGAAATGTACTTCTGCATAAGCATGATTATAGTTGGGTTTTAACCAAGACCTGATTTGCGAACACAGCAGAATGAGGTGCTGCCAGAAACCAGAGTTTCACTGTTCAGCTCTATATTTTCTCTGCTTTTTTCCAGGCTGAGCTCACTGGCAAGCCCCACAAAGACGTCTGCAGGAGGCATGATCCAGGACCTGAAAGAGGACATAACGTGCTCCATCTGCCTCGATCCCTTTGAAGACCCCGTATCCATTGACTGTGGGCACAATTTCTGCAGGGTCTGCCTCTCTGCCCACTGGAGTGGATTCTCGCGCCATGGGTACCGCTGCCCCGAATGCCGCCATCCCTGCAGCCGGGAGAGGATGATCCCAGACACTCGGCTGCGGAGCCTGGTGGAAAAAATTGGACAATTGCCTGTAAAGGAGGTGGTTGAGGAGGTGGTTGAGGAGGAACTGGTGAGACCCAATCTGGGGAGGCTTAAAGTGGTTTATATAAGTAACCATTCTAGACAGTTTCCACTAGGAAGCTTGATGCAACATGAAGGAATCACAGCACCAATGCAAGTGCTGGCTGGGGAATCATATTTTGCATTTTCCTAGCTCCTCCTCTGACAATGAGTTTTCCCAATAGAAAATGAATGCTATGAGGCAATTCTCTCCCACCTTTACCTGAACCTGCATGTAAAACACATGCTCTATCACTGAGCGATGAGACATATGCTAATGGCTGGTAGCTTAGATGTTGTTTTAAATGTGCTAGCCAGGGGTCAGCAAACCTTTTCAGTATGGGGCCGGTCCACTGTCCCTCAGACCTTGTGGGGGGCCAGACTATATTTTGGAAAGAAATGAATGAATTCCTTTGCCCCACAAATAACCCAGAGATGCATTTTAAATAAAAGGACACATTCTACTCATGTAAAAACACGCTGATTCCTGGAGCATCCATGGGCCGGATTTAGAAGCTGTTTGGGCCGGATCTGGCCCCCAGGCCTTAGTTCGCCTACCCGCCTACATTTATTGCCCATCCATCCTGCTCTCTTCCAAATAGCAATATGCCCTAAAACACCTTAAAATTCTAGCCTGCTGTGGTGAGATTTATTGGTCAAGAAAGGAAGATCAAATCAAATCAAATTTATTAAAACAGTCACAGACCAGCTTCAACTCGTACAGCAATCAAATAACAGAACACGAGAAGAATACAAAAAAGGAAGAGCTGTATAGTGGGTGGCCAACAGTCGTCATCCACCCGCAAGATTTTGGTGCGCAGACGCTCAGTTGCCAACCTGATGTAAAACTGATCACAAGTATAAATTGATCTGCTGTGCTTTCTTCTGTGTTGACGTCTCTAAGATCCATGGGGTTGCCAGACTGTGGAGCATTTTCAGAGCCAGGTGACCTATCCATCTCTTTCAGGAGATACTGGAGCCAGGAGGGCCAGTGCAGCTGGTGGGTTTGGATGATGATGGAGAACTCTGCCTGGATGAGGAAGCCTTGAGCCATTGCTTGGAGCAGAGGCAGGTGAAGGACGCCCCTGTCTGCCTGGTCTCCATTCTTGGGGAGCAACGGCGAGGAAAATCCTTCCTGCTGAACTTTCTCCTACGGCGGCTTCAGAACCTGGTGAGCACAAATGCATGGGAACTTTTCTTTGTGTATTTTATTAGGGTGGGCCAGTAGGTGATGCTTGCAGAATTTCCATTTGAAAAGGGTCTGGCGTGGATGAATGTCCTTCACAGATCATGTTGCCCCATCTCATCTAGGTAATCAGCTGTACAAAACGGGCTTCTGTGCAATGGATTTTTGGCAAGTGCAAGTCAGAGTTGAAATGTTATTTATTTTATTTTGTTTATATCCTGACATTTTAAATGAGGGCAGTGTGCATGTGGTCAGCCATCCAGACCCAGTCCTGCTTAGCTTTAGCACATGCACCATCAAATTATACCCTGGGACACATTTGGGGTCAAAGCAGAAGTTAAGCAGCTGTGTGGACATCTAAGGGTATCAGAGATGAGCCCTGCTGGATCAGGGCAAAGTTTCATGTAGTCCAGCATCCTGTTTTCACAGTGGCCACCTAGATACTTATGGGAAGCCTTCGAACAGAACCTGAGTACAACAGTCCTCTCCCCGCTTGCAGTTCCCAACAATTGGTATTCAGAGATATACATTGTATGCAGGGTAGATGCTCCAGGTGGTTGGGGAGGGCAGCCAGATACACTCTTGCTCTCTTCCACCCCTATGAGCTCTGGATCAGACACTGGTATTGTCCTATCTAGCTCAATACCACATAGCTTGCCTTTCCATCCCCTGTCTTCATGAACATTCTGTGGGTTTTACCAGCATCACCATCCTTGTTGGCAGGAAGCTGAGGACGAATCATGGATGGGTCAACAAGATGAAGCGCTGACGGGTTTTGAATGGCGACCAGGACCTAACACCACCACCAAGGGTGTGTGGATATGGAGTCGGCCATTTTGGGTCCAGAGTGAACATGGAAAGGTAAGAAGATCACAGCACAGGCTGTGAAGGTAACTAGGGAAAGAACAAGAGGAAGAAAGCTTCTCTCCCTCAATGGAAATGGGACCTTCTGGTCATCCCAGCCCCCTGGAGATGTCCACATGAAATACTTCCATTCCACATAATCTCTGCCCCACACTCCTCGCATCCTAACTCAGCCTTCCCCAACCTGGTGTTCTTTAGATGTTGTGGACTACAGTTCCCATAAGCCTCAGACAGGATTGGAGTTGCAGTCCAAAGTACTAAAATGCCCAAGCAAATGGGAAGACCTTCTCCTTGCACTGTAAAGCTTATAATGTTAGTACTGGAACTGCAGCCTCGGGGGTTGAAGTTGGAGTGTCACCACAGAAAAGGCTCTCTCCTTGCAGAATTACAACCACCCTGTGTAGTCTGTTAGGCTGAGAGACAGTGACTTTTTATGGTTATCTGGTGAGCTTTGTGGCTGAGTGAACTCTGGCCTTCCAGATTCTAGTTTGATATTCTAACCATTACACTACACTGCACATCCTCTAAGTTCTGTGGTGGGTATTTAGAGCAGGGCCTCCTTGGAAGATCTCATGACATTGGCAGGCTGGTACAAGAAGAAGAACTTCATGGGGAATTTGGATCCCAAGACATTTAAGATGTTCAAGGCACATACCACCCCCTTCACTTGGGCTTAGCAGTGGACAGGGAGCCAATATGGCTTAGCATCCACAACAGACAAATGCCACCTATAAGCTATAAGTTGGTACTTTGGAGCCTGTTGGCCAAACTAATTCCTTTTCTCTCAGGAAATTTCTCCTATGAGTCCATTAATATCTTACTGTCCCTTTAGATTGCCATGTTCTTGGTGGACACAGAGGGGTCGATGGATGTGGAAAGAAAGGTTGAGGATGGTGTCAAGCTTTCAGCTTTCTCCATGCTGCTCAGCTCCTATCAGGTGGGTCCCTACCAGATCCCTCCTTTCCAGGTGTGCATTCTCTTCTTCCTTCCTGCTGCAAAAGTAAGTTCAGCGCATCTTCTGACACCCCTGTTGTTTCTTCCTAGATACTCAATTTGGCCACCATGATGAAGGACCCAGATTTGGAATACCTGGATGTGAGTGGGATTGTAAAAGGGGAAAGGGGGATTAGGATGAGGAAAATAGTGACTGGAATAAAGCTCCATGTGGGCTAGAAAGGTGGGTGGGCAAAATCCAGAATTCCTGAGTTTCCCCAAGTTTCAGGGAAGCGGAAGGCTGGATATATAGAACTGGAAGGGACAAAGTTTCTTTTTGTCTAACAGTCCCTGTTAGACAAAAGGCAGGTTCCTGCCCAGCAGAACAATCCATGCAGCCAAAACTGACTCTCACTGCAAGCAGAGAATCCGTGCATTGCCAGAAAATGCTGGAAAAGCAGATGCCAAGAGATGGCTCAAGGAAACCATGCTGCACACCGCAGTGAAAGGCAATAAAGCCCTTAGGGCACCTTTCCATTACCTGTAGCCCTCCAGATGTTGTGGATTGAGTTTTTGGACCAAGGCTGTGGTGGACTGAGTTTGAATCTTGTTCGCCCATGCAACTAATCATGAACCAGTCAAGACTTCCTCAGCTTTGCCTATTTCCAAGGGATATCATGATCATAAAATGAGATGACTCCAACTATGTTGTGGGGGTGGGAAGAGGTAAGGATATACAGTGGTACCTCAACTTATGAGTGCCTCGACTTCTGAAGGTTTCGACTTCTGAAGTCTGCTAACCCGGAAGTATTTTCACTGCGCATGCGCAAAGCGCAAAATCGCACTTTGTGCATGCGCAAAATGGATGCTTTGACTTCCAAAGGTTTCGACTTCCGAAGAGCGCCGTGGAACGGATCGCCTTCATAAGTCAAGGTACCACTGTAAATGGTGATGTACATAACTAATACCATAATGCTGTGTAATAAATACCATAGCCATAAATTTATCCAGTGGGGTTTTGGCTCCTTGCTTCTGAAACCCATGGCCACTTGAGAGGGGAATGGGCTAAAGAAAATTTCTTCATATCCTGGGTGGATCTCCCACTTCCTCTGCCCACAGATGTTCATGTATGTAGCTGAGACCGTAGGACGCTCCTGCAGATTAAAGGCCTTTCAGGTAATTCGCACCAGCTGTTCCACTTCCTTCTCTTTGTTCCATTCTCTTTTCCTTCTCCTACGATTGCCATGATGTTCATGTTCTCCGCCTCGCCGATCTGTCAATGAGCTCCTTTGTTCCTGGGCTCCCATCGCCTCAGCCACCTCTCCCAGCCTCGTGTTCCTCTGCCTGGCACCCACATCTCTTTCTCTCTCATTTGCAAGCGGCCAATAATTTACTCTTCCCACTGCTTTTGTTGCTGCTTTTTAAAACACCCCTTTGCATTTTCTTTTCAATCATAAGGAGAGTGTCACAAACCCAAAATAACAACTCTGTGTGGAATGAAAAAGGCAAAAACGATATATAATTGGGCAGACATTGATTTGTCCACCCAATTCATATGTAAATCAGCTCTGGGCTATTCTGCCTATCCCAAGGTTGGGAATTTTATTCATCCAAAGGGCCATGCTTCTTTCTGGGTCACTTTCCAGGTGTCACATGTCAATGGTGAGTAGGGCCAGAAGCACACATGAGAAGACAAAGGAAAGTGCTTTTTACCTTTGTACTGTAGGCAAGTTTCTGCAAACACTTGCATTCCCCTCTCTGTCCTTCATCCAGGCAAGCAAGAGACGTTATCAGAATGCAAGGAGGGCTCAAAGTAGGGAGTATGGCTTGGGGAGAATCCCATCATTTAAGTATGTGCTGTGTGAAGGCGTGCCTCCTTTTCTTTGCACTGAATCTTCCCATGTTCAGCTTTATTCGGCTTGCAAACAGAACCTGAGCACAATGGCATTCTCCCACTTGTTTTTCTCCAGCAATTGAGCAATTGGTATTGCTTCTGATACTTGAGCAGTAGCAGTGGTAGCCATTGGTAACTTTATCCTGACCAGGTTGATGATTGTCGCTGCATCTTCCATAGTTAAAACCATGCTCCATGTGAGGAAAGATTCTCCATTGTTTGTTCTGAATTTCACACCATTCATGGATGCCCATGTTATTATGAGACAGGAAAAAGAGTACGTCCCTCTCTCTGTGTTACTCGACACCAGGCATTGTTTTCTATGCCTCTGTCATGTCCCCTGTTATTCACATTTTTTCCTAAGGAACTGTTAATTCCACAAATGCAACTGTTAATAATAATAATAACAACAATATTATTATTAGCCGCCCATCTGACTGGGTTAACCTGCGCTTCCATGGACAGCGGTGAGTCCAAAAGAACCAGCGGCTATGCATTGTCATACATGTGGAGGAAAAACTTAAACACAATGCAGAGTTTTCAAAAATAGACCAGAGGCAATTGTACTTCATTCAGCAGAGCTTTACTGCTACTCAAGGTAAATGAACATAAACAGTTACAAATCCAGTACATTCAGGATTGACACAGTCGATAAAAATCCAGTTGCAGCACTTACAAAAACTTATACCAAGACTAAACCTTAACACTAAGTATACTATATACAGAACACCACACCAGAAGGAAGAGAGATAGAAAGAGAAAGTAAAAGCCAGGCTCCTTCTGGCCTATATTTATAGTCAGCATGACCTTAATTGGAAGGGACAAGAGAACCAGTTCAAACCAGCTGCACTCAGCTTCCAGAAGGTATGACCAAAACAATCATGACCCTTCTGCTTGCTTCTCTCACACAGAGAAGCTTCTGGTAGCTTCTAGAATTCTCTTGTATTAATCAGAATAGGAAAGATCTCTACACATCGGATCAATACTTTCTGCACTAAGAAATGCAAACTGGTCCTTTAGTGGCAGTTACCCAATGCAGGTCCAGGGAGACCCCACACCTGCCCTGTCCCCCAGAAACGTCTGTCTTGTTGGGATTCAGCCTCAAATCTGTTAACCACCATCCACCTTCCAACCACCTCCAGACACTCACACAGGACATTCATTGCTTTCACTGGTTCCTATTTAAATGATATACAGTGGTACCTCTACTTACAAATAACTCTACTTATGAATTTTTCTACTTACAAATGGAGCTCTGTCCGCCATCTTGGATGTGGTTTAGATAGGATTTTTTCTACTTACGAATTTTTAGATAGGGTTGCTTCGACTTACAATTTTTTTCTCCCAATGCATTCCTATGGGATTCGACTTACAATTTTTTTCAACTTACAAATGTGTGTTCGGAACGCATTAAATTCATAAGTAGAGGTACCACTGTACAGTATTGTTTGCATCATTTGGGTTGCACCTTTTTGCACAGTTTTCAGCCTTACATTATCCCTTTTCAGACTCAGTGCCCAGTATTCAAAGTGCAGTCATTGAAACGATTTGTGTAAGATGAATAGAAGCATATTGTAGCTGTAGGAAAAGCAGTACACATGCTTGGTCTCTCTGTTGCAGCATCTTGATGTCCTGGTGCGTGACTGGTTCTTCCCACCTGTCTTTGGATTCCAGGAGGGACAGAATTACCTCCAAAGTACCATACAGGTAAATGTGACAATGGAAACATTGGATGGTGAGCCTTTCTCCACTCCAACCATGTGAGTAAGGTGGTTACCAGGGAGAGGGCCTTTTTGTTGGTGGCACCCCATTTTATAGAATGCCTTCCGAAGAATCTATGGCCTTTTAGGGTTGAATAGAAGGTAAACTTGTTTATCCAAACCCATTGATTCATGGATAGGGAATGAGATCCAACTGGTGGGGTGGGTCCTTATCTCATCTGCCTTCATGGGCAGCTTGAACTGGTGGGCAGGGTCACTCATCTGTCATCACAGTGATGCCAGATAACTCATTTTGGTCCACATACCTTGAAGGGCACATCTTTGTACTTTTCAGGTGCTGTTGATAGGAGATGCCTGCAAAATGCCTTTGGGCCCAGCCACATCTTTACCTACCCCACACCTGGCATCAAATATGATGACAGGTGTAGGGTAAGTGGGCATGGCGGCTGAAATGGCCTGGTGGGTGTAACTGGGCCACTGCTTTAATTGCAATAGGAATATTTAAATTCTTGTGTCAAGTACTTTCCCCCTTCCTGATTTTATGTTCTAAATTGCTTTTAGCTTCTGGGCTTATGTAGGATTCTGGATTTTTATTCCAACTGCTGTTTGTATTACTTATCGTTTGCTTTATTGGCTCTATTATTTTTACTATTGAAGTTATGGCTTGTTGAATGGGTTAGAAAACCATGCAGAGATGTAAGTGAGGTTACAGGGAACCAGGCAGAGGGCCTTCTCGGTGGTGGCACCCACCCTGTGGAATGCCCCCCCCCCAATCAGATGTCATGGAAATAAATAACTATCTGACTTTTAGAAGACATCTGAAGGCAGCCGTGCTTAGGGAAGTTTTTAATGTTTGATGTTTTATTCTGTTTTTAATCTTTTGGGAGCTGCCCAGACCGGATGTGTGGGGTAATGATAAAAATAATAATAATGAATAAATAAATCCAAGCCTAACTAGCTGCTTTGGAAGAGTGCTTGAGAAGTACCATTCGCAACAAGCCTGGCTCTGGGTGGTCGTTTTTGGATGGCTACATCTAATTCTCTCTCATTCTGTCTCCTCAGAGACTGGATCCAAAAAGGCACCCACGGGCCCTGGAGGCCCTCAGGAGCACCAGCACCCGCTGCTACCTGATGCCCTTCCCTGGCAGGAGGCTGGTGGTGGGAACTGAGGGCACCCTTGCAGGTAAGAACCTCTTCTCTTTCCATCATTCCCACAAGTAGCTCCAAATCCAATGCTTGCTCCTCTAATCTGCATTAGCTCTGTGCAGCATGTGAGCTGTTCACTCATTCATCCACTAAGTGGAGCTTTGGTTCCATAATAAACTCCTTTGTTAATCCATAGTGGTGTTTTCTCCTTGCTAGCCAAAGACTTTAAAGAGGAGAAAACTGTTTTATTCTGCTATCTGGTGGCTGGAATTCCTGGTTCCCTTTGATGCCCTCTTTGTTTCTTTGGTCTGCCCATACAAAGCAGTGCAGAATTACAGGACTTTTTCAGAGCTGGTGCTGGACAGCAGTATGTACTACTTAACCCTAAAGCAATAGAAGAGCATTTTCTCACTTCTATCATGTAAGGAAAAAAAGTGATTTTTCTTTCATTATTTACCCACCCTTCACCTCAAGGTCCCAGGGTGGGTAGCAACAACTAACACAAAATGTTAAAAACAGTTTAAAACAACTTGCAAAAAGTTAGGTTCTTTAGTTTGGGTCCAAAAAGTTTGGGTCTAAAAAGTCTGGGTGGCGCTGTGGGTTAAACCACTGAGCCTAGGGCTTGCCGATCAGAAAGCCGGCAGTTCGAATCCCTGTGATGGGGTGAACTCCCGTTGCTCAGTCCCTGCTCTTGCCAACCTAGCAGTTCAAAAGCACGTCAAAGTGCAAGTAGATAAATAGGTACTGCTCCGGCAGGAAGGTAAACGGCGTTTCTGTGTGCTGCTCTGGTTCGCCAGAAGTGGCTTAGTCATGCTGTACGCCGGCTCCCTTGGCCAGTAAAGCGAGATGAGCACCGCAACCCCAGAGTTGGTCCCGACTGGACCTAATAAAGGGGTCCCTTTACCTTTGGTCCTTCCAGTTTTTCCGGCTTTGGGATCACTTATGTCAAGCCTGAATGTGATGCAAACAAATGTTATCTGTCGCTTTGATCTACCATTTCTTCCCACTTTCTCCCACCCATGTCTAATGGGGCTGCAGCAGGAGGGTGGAGGCTACAGCTTCTCATTGCCTAGCCCCAGACCAAGGTGGCTGGACATGTGGCATGTCATCAATCCTGACCACTGGCCACCCTGACTCAGACTGATGGGAGCTGGAGTTTAAAAACATCTGGCAGACCCCATGTTCCCCATCCCTGGTATTGAACGCAAACCTTTAACCAGACGGTTGGTGGTTTGAGCTCATCCAGGGATGGCAGTGCAGGGCGTTGGGTTAGATGACCCTCAGGGTCCCTCCCTACAATTCTGTGATTCTAAGTTACTGCTCCAAATGCTCTGTTCATGTGTTTTTTGGTTTCTCATATTCAGTGGCATGGTCAAATGTAAAACTGGGGAGGGCTACTGAACCTTCAAGGGACGCGGGTGGCGCTGTGGTCTAAACCACAGAGCCTAGGGCTTGCTGATCAGAAGGTCGGCAGTTCGAATCCCCACGACGGGGTGAGCTCCCGTTGCTCAGTCCCTGCTCCTGCCAATCTAGCAATCTAGCACATCAAAAGTGCAAGTAGATAAATATGTACTGCTCCGGCGGGAAGGTAAACAGCGTGTCCGTGTGCTGCTCTGGTTCACCAAAAGCATCTTAGTCATGCTGGCCACATGACCCAGAAGTTGTATGCCAGCTCCCTCGGCTAGTAAAGCGAGATGAGCGCCGCAACCCCAGAGTCGTCTGCAACTGGACCTAATGGTCAGGGGTCCCACCTTTACCCTTTATTGAACCTTCAGCATCATCCTTTGTGGCCACCAGGGGGAGCAGCTGTTCTGAGAGCGTCATTTGTTACAGCCCCTTTGCCTGAATTGCCTGCTTTGTTTTTGTTTCCCCTTCCAGACATGGATGAGGATTTTAGGGATTGCCTGAAGGTTTATGGGAACGACATAGCCAGATCAGCTGCAATGCATGTAAAGAGTGACCAGGAGGGAAGAGCCCTTACAGGGGCACAACTTGCAGCCAAGGTGAAGGTGAGAGATGCAGAATCAAGTCTCTAATATGGACAGAACATGGATAATTACACCTGTTGGATTTCTGCCCACCACACTGCCCTGATAGGCACAGAAGATGTGCTATGTGCAAAGAGATGGCTTAAGGTAGGCTTATATAAAAGAGTCAAGGCTTTTGGTTCCACTCTGCCTTAATGGAGGAAGACCCCACGACAGTAGGAGATTGCTGGCGAATGAAAAACAAGGACGACTGGGGGTAATTATCCTTGCAACCCCCCCCCCCAGGGATGGGGGGGATGGGGGTAGTTCGTCTCGGTACCTGCCTCTCCCTCCAGCATGGAATGCGGGGGGCAGGGAGACGCTGAGTACAAAAGCACTTCGCCTGCCAAAAATGCTCCTATGCCGCCATTAAGAAGCAGAGGTTCTCCTGTTAATTAGAGCTTACAGTCATACCTCAGTTTAAGTCAGGCATCCCCAAACTTCGGCCCTCCAGATGTTTTGGACTACAATTCCCATCTTCCCCGACCACTGGCCTTGTTAGCTAGGGATCATGGGAGTTGTAGGCCAAAACATCTGGAGGGCCGCAGTTTGGAGATGCCTGGTTTAAGTCCACTGCGGTTTGAGTACTTTCGGTTTGAGTCCCCCGCAGACTCGGAAGTGTTTACTTCCAGGTTCCACGGTGCATGCATGCACAGAAGCGCTCTATTGGCACTTCGCGCAAGTGCACTATTGCCACTCCGTTTAAATACTTTTTGGGGAGCAACCAGCTTCCCAGAACCAATTGTGTACTTAAACCGAGGTACCACTGTAATTGGACTAAAGTACAGGCACGTGCTAAAAGAGATTGACCAATAAAAATATTGCCCTAACATGCTTCTGTACATATAACAGAAGTTTGATCCGTTGGCTCTCTTGTTGTCAGACTCCAAGATCCATCAGCCCCAAGCCAATGCGGCCAGTGGTCAGAGATGATGGGAGCTGTAGTCCATAAGCATTGGTGGCCGGGGTGGGGGGCAGACATGTTCTTCATCCCCGTGTTGCTTTTCAGCAGGTGAAGTTTTTCATAGCCCAGAGCTAAACATCATTGCATGTTAATAGCTGGACACAGTGTGGCTATTAAATGCACAGCTGTAGGAGCTGACTTAAAAGCTGGCCAGTGAAAGTCTAGTCTTTGTTTGAAATGTAACCATAGTAACACAGGATTGAAGTAAGATTCGGTTTTAGCTATGTGTTTTAGCTATGTGAAGAAAGGCTGCTAGTATGTATAGTATGTGTGTAGATGGGTGTGCTCTTGGAAAAAGAGATACCCACTGGTTCTAGTCTAAAAATAATTTAGACCTGCCTGCTATCCAATGGGTGGATGTAACTCAGTGGTAGAACATCTGCCTTGAATGCAGGAGGTCCCAGATTCAGTTCTTGGCATCTCCAGGTAAGGCTGGGAGAGACCTCCTGCCTGAAGCCCTGGAGAGGTGCTGCCAGTCAGTGGTAGACAGTACTGAGCCCTATGGACCAAGGCTCTGACTTTGCTGCATCCTGCGTTCATTAGGAGCATCCATAGCTCAGTGTTAGAGCAACACCTTTTCACGCAGAAGGTCCTAGGTTTGATCTCTAAGTAGGAAAGGTTCCTGCCTGGAGAACTACTGCTGGCCAGCATAGTACTGAGCTAGATGGACCCAATGGCCTGACTCAGTATAAACAGCTTCCTATGTATTTTTGGAAAGGGACCAACTCATTTCCATTCCTACTTCAGGTCTAGCGTAGCCAGTGTTGCTCTTGCTAACTAGGAGAAAGTTTGAGATATGAGGCCTCTCCGTCAGGCACACCGCTGCAACTCAGTGGTGCCGTTGACTCCCTTCAGCATGTCCAAATGTTAGTGTGGGTGCAGTTTATCCTAGCACACAGGCTGAGCTGCAACTCTTCAGCAGTGGAACTTAGGCTATGCTGCCAAAGTCAAGATTTGTCTTCTGTTTTTCTCTTTTCTTCCCCTTTTTGGGATTTGTCAGTTGCCCTGGCTTGAACTCCATTTCTCTTGTGCCTGTCATTAGTTCTGCTTCTTACGTTTGTTTTTTCTAAATCCCATTGAAATCTTGATAATTTTTATTATCCTAGTTGTATTAATTAACTGTTAATTAATAAGGTTGCCTTATTAAGGCCAAAAGTCAAAACATCGTTTGTAAAAAAGCAAATGAATGCACATGCTCCCAGTGTGGGAAAACAAATGTGATGTACTGTGAATGTGAATGTATTTAACTGCAACACTGTGGCTTCTGACAATATGTGACTGCCTTTTGGTGTGGGGAGGCAGTTGTGAACCCCATCCTCAGATGCCACTCCTTTTCTTCTCTCTCCTTTTCAGAATTTCTCCTCTCTGATGAAGAAGTATAAGTTTGGCTTCTCTTCAGTCACTCAGGTATCAAACTTCACCCTCATCATCTGATGCTCATTATCAGCCCTGCTTCTGTTTCCTTGACCAGGCCCCCATATTGCTTGTCATTTGGCTTACCTGTTTGATCTATTTAAGAAGAAGCTGCATTTTTGGACACCGCATCCATCAGCCAGGGTATATCTCACTGGCAAATAATACTATAACCTTGCTGAAGCTAAGCAGCTCTGGGTTTGGTTAGTGCTTGGATAGCAGACCACTGATGTCCATCACAGTCCTGGAAAGATGGTGGGGTGTAAGTATGATAAATGAAATAAAAACCTTCTAGAGATGGGATTGAGAGATGGGGGGAGGGATGACAGCTTCTGTTGATGCTAGGAACCAGCTGTGTTATCAGTGGGGAAGGGCTGTAACTCAGTTCATCACGCATGCAGAAAGTTCAGGGTTCAATCCCTGACAGCTCCAGGTAAGGCTGGGAGAGATTACTGCCTGGAACCCTGGAAAGCCACTCCCTGTCAGTGTGTACAACAACTGAGCCACAGGAACCAATGGTTTAGCTTGGTGTAAGGCAGCTTCCTCTATTCCAGCCTGTCACCACAAGGACGATGTCATATGCAAACTGAAGAAGATGGCTGGCACAAGCAGGATTGATACATGAATGAACACTTATCTTCCTTTGGCTCCTTCGCCTCTTCTGGCAATGGGGTTTGAGGGGACTCAACTGAGAAATGAGCATCTTCCATTCATTTCTTTTCTCCCCAGATGGCTATCACCTTACACAATCTGGACATCCAGGAACGCCTGAAGCAGGAGTTTGAAAAGTTCATCAGAAACCAGGTATGAGCAGAACCCAATCAACAGGTGTGGCTGTGGGTTAAGAAAAATGTTGGCAAAGAAAATTTTGAGGAATTTCTGAGGGTTGGATTTGGGAAAAGGAAATAAATGGGCCATGCAGGGTGCTGGTGGCAGAACACATTTATAATACTGAACCACTGCTGGTTGCACTTTAGGGATAACAGATGGTGTCGTCTGCAGGATCCATTTGAGAGAAATGTCTGGAAACATTTGAATTTTTAGACAATTTGGATAGGATGTGAAACTCCAGGAGTGACTTTACTAGTAGGCTAGTTTCTGCACACACTCACGCATCTCTATCTATCTGATATCCAGGCAAACACCAGGCATTGCCAGAATTCATGGACACATTACAGCGAGACAAAACAACAACAACAAACTCGCAAGAAGGGCTTGAAGTAGGAGTGGTGAGGCCTGTGACTAGCAAAGAAGGGATCTAGCTATGCTTGGGGAGAGTCCCCAAGGGCCAGATAGAAAGGCCTGGAGAGGTGCATTTGGCCCCCACGCGTGCCATATGGTCCTCTTGGAGAAAGGGCAGGAAAAATACAATTGTATTACTATGAAGTGGGATTGTCTTGGGTAATGAACTGGCGTCTCCTTTCTGTTTCCCTTCCCTCCTACCCAGTTCTGTAACCCTGACACAACTTTTCCTTCTTCCACTCAGGACGAGCTCTCCCGTCCCATGATTGCTGGCCTGCAAGTGACTCCCAAGTCCATGACGCGGCGCCTTCTGGACAAGCAGTCTGAATTAATGTGTCAGTGTAAGGAGTCTCTGCAGGGTGATGAGCCGGGCCGGACAGAGTCCATCTTGTCACTGGAGAACCACCTAAAGCACGAAGCTCAAATTTTTACAGAGCGCTACCACCGCCGCTACAAGTCCCATGCCCTCAAAGCTGGGGTGGCAATTGGCATGGGTGCTGTTGGGTTAGCTGGTGGAGCCATTGGGGCCGGGGTGGCAGCTGCCGTGGTGGCCGCAGAAGCCATTGTGCTGAGCACTGGCACTGCCGCTACGTTTGCCATTGGGACCATGGCTGGCGCAGGCACCTTCGCGGTCATTGGGGGTGGGGTGGGGGCTGGTGTAGGGAGCAGCATCGGGGAGAGAAGGACCCAGGAGGCCAGGAATGTGACTGAAGACGACCCTGAAGGTGAAGAGGAGACCAGCCTCTCAGACGAAAGGTGCCTCATTGGTCAACGGAACTCACCTTAGGGTTGACAAAGAGGCAGTCCTATGATCTACAGCTTCCGCTGAAAACAAGTGGCAGATCACTGTAGCCTGCACACCTCTCCTTTTCTCATTCAGGCATATCTCCAAGGGTGTGGATTGGGGGGGGGTGGATCTTGCGCACTGTCTTGTATTCCACAATTAAGAATTGTTCTCCCTCTCCCTCTCGTGGCTGGTTAAGGGATAGAAAATAGCATGCCCCTAGTGTTCATCAACATGGAGAGGTGACACCCTAGTGATGACTTGAGGCCTAGTAATGCGGCCTTCTGATGCTGGGGTGATTGCCTTCTCTCTAGTGGTAGAACAGGGGGTCTCTGGAGTATCATGGACCCTTTTGCAGGTTATTATTGCCCCCAACACCTATGCTGAGATAATAAACAGAGCGGAGGGGGCAGGGAAATCGGGCCCTTCCTATTTTTTCCTTGGCCTACCTGTAGCACCAGCAGCACAAGCTAGGGAGCAGCCTAGTGATCCTAGAAGAGCATCCTGGGAGAAACATTATTGTCACCTCTTTAAAGAGGTACATGTTGAAAAGTGACCCCTCACTTTAGCCTCTAGTGCAGGCATCCCCAAACTTCGGCCCTCCAGATGTTTTGGCCTACAATCCCCATCTTCCCCAACTACTGGTCCTGTTAGCTAGGGATCATGGGAGTCAGGGCCGTCTCAAGCCGGCCGGGAGCCCTGGCACCCTGGTGCAGAGATCGCTCCGGCACCCCTGCCCTGGTGGGTGGGCGCAGCGCCCTCCTACCAGCCCGGCACCCTGGCGCCCCACGCCACCGAGACTACCCCTAGAGCCGGGCCTGATGGGAGTTGTAGGCCAAAACATCTGGAGGGCTGCAATTTGGGGATGCCTGCTCTAGTGTGAAATCAGGGGATGGAGAGAAGTTATTTTCTTCTTCATGTAGTTCAGCTGCACCCTCTCCTCCTCTCCCTGCAATTCATTTCAGGAGGTCAAAACCTTTCAGCTGTTACCATGTTCATGGGGGTTTAATTGGTTTCAGCACCCTGCTGATTCAGTCTCTCAGGTATGCAATGTCAGGTGAGTGAGGGATGCAGTTCCCGATTCTATTGAACAGCAAAGGCTGCTGTGAAATTTGCACTGGCTCATGGGAACAAAGCCTCTCTCATTATCCTCAGGGAAACCTTCCCACTGGTTCTCCATAGTGGAAGTGCCCAGAAACTTGAGGTTCTGACGCAACACATTTTAGGAGGCCAAGCTAATTCATTGTCAGAAATACTCTATATTCCTCTGTATTATATCCAAGTGCCTTGGCTTCAGGGGCTGCTTATGACTTGCCCCTGCCCACCCAGCCTCTCTTGGCTTTTGTTTCAGGAAATACATTTATTTATTTCACCTGGATTGGTTGTGTCTGTGTGTGTGGTTTTTCCGCCCCCTTCTTGCTCAGGCTGCAGCTCAGGATCCAAACCTGTGTGGTAGGTCTTTCCACCACTGTTTTCTCCCCCTCCCATCTCCCCCCCCCCCCCCGCAAACACTCAAAATACAACCAGTTTTATGAGAACACAAAAAGGACACCATATATCCTGCTTCTCAGCCATCACATTGCTGTAGCCTCAGGTGACTTTTGCCTTAATTACAGGGGACAAAATCCAGATGTGAACAGCCTGGAGTCAAAACAAGCCTATTGGCAGGACACGAGAAGGCTGGGGAAAGCAGTGTTTAGTCTTCCTTTCCATCTTCTAAGTTTGCTTTGCAGTTTGGATGGTTACTAAGGCCAGCCAGATGTCAAAAGAAGCACACATTTTAAAGAACTAATGCTCTTTTTCTCGGCGCAGTGAGGTTGACCAGTAAAGAAATAACAAATTATGGTACCTAAACTGAGGGAGGGGGACCTGTCAGTCTCCAGATGTTGCTGTACTAACTCCCATCAGTATGGCCAACAATCAGGGGTGACATCTGGAAGGCTACAGATTTTTCACTCCTAGCCTTAACCCCCCCGCCCCCCCCCACACACATTACAATTGTATCACTGTCTCAGTTTCAGAGAATGTGGCTTTATTTCAAAGTAAAAACCAAAGGGGTACAAAGGATTATAATTATTCTTAAACTTTGGAAACTGGTTGGCTGCTTTTGTCTGTGTTCTTCCCCTCTTCCCATCATTTTATCACTCTCGGTTTCAATGCTAATCCAGTCATCTGTGCTGCAGACTCTCAATCCTGGCCTCAAAACAAAATGAAGATCGTCTCTTCCCCTTAGCAGATTTAGGTATGTCTCTGAGAATCATTTTCTGAGAGTATTAGAAAACCTTCCTTAAGGGATTATCCAGAGCACTGGATAAAAAGCACTGCTTTGTAGTTGTTATGTACTGAGCTGAATCCTAGAACAATAGGATTCAGAATCAGCGGGAGCTACCCAATCCAACTCCAGGTGGAAGTGAATCCGCAACCTGATTGGCCTGTAGGAGCAGCCAATCAGGCTGCAGGCAGAAGTCAATCCACAATATAATTGGCCCACAGGTGTAGCCCTGAAGTAGCCAATCACGCAAGGCCCATTGTGTAAATAATGTATATAAGCAGATGGTTTTGGGAAAAGAGCCATTCGTCTTCTCTTCTTCTCCTTGATGAATATGAGCTGAATAAAGAGCATGAAATTCACTCTCGACTCCGAGTATATTTCACTGGCGACGAAGGTGGGATCCTGCTGAGCTGACCGCCACCACGCACTGCACCGCAGCACCGCCACCTGCTGCACCGCTGCATCGCACCGTGCATCCAGGCTTCAGCTCCAGGACCCAAGGAACCCAGAATGGCAACCGACAGCAGCTTCTTGCCATTCAAACCAGCATCAGGAGACTGGGAAGGGTACGCCGCCCGTTTCAACTTCCTCCTGCAAGCGAAAGAAGTCACCAACGATGCCATGAAGAGGGCGACATTCTTCAGCGTCTGTGGAGAGGAGACGTTTGAAATCGCCCGGGCTCTCCTTGCACCTAGAGATGTCGCTACCGTCTCTTACAAAACAATAATGGAACGGCTGAAGGAGCACTTTTCACCACAGCCCTCGGTGGTAGCTTGCCGAAATGCCTTCTACGCAAAGCGGCAAGCCCCGGGGGAAACCATAACTGGGTTTGTGACCTCCCTCCGCCAAGCCGCCCGGTTATGCAACTTCTCAGAGTTGGAGAACATGCTTCGTGACCGCCTCGTCGGTGGCCTGAGGGACGAGATGTTGCAACGACGCCTCTACGCCAAAAAAGACCTCACGTTCCAGATTGCTCTGGAGGAAGCCCTGGCAACCGAAGCCGCCGAGAGGTCAACGCAAGAGGCACGACCGGCCCCGCCATCCCAACCGAGGGTCTACCACGAAGACCTCACCGACGAATCCGAATCTGACAGGGAGGAAGTACACCGAGTACAGCGGCGCACTCAAGCAGCACACACACCACAGCAGCCTCGACGAGAAGGAGGGAACTGTGCAAGCTGCGGGGAGAACCACGAGAGGAGGACCTGTCGTTTCCGCAACGCAGAGTGCAGGCAGTGCAGAAAATTGGGACACATCGCCCGGGTGTGTCGGGCTCGACTCACCCGTCGACAAGCATCAGATGACCGACCCAGGAGCCCCAGGTCACACGGCACCATGCACCAAGGCAACTCGACGGAGATCACGGACTACCAGGTATTCCAGTTGCCCCATCCCAGCACAGAGAAAATTTATATAGAGGTACAGATAGAGGGAGCCCCATGCCGCATGGAGCTGGACACGGGTTCAACTCTATCCATAATCTCGGCCCGAACATTAAGGGAACTGTGCCCTAATGGGGGTCCCAAACTAAGGCCGGCCCCATTCACCCTCCGGGACTTCCAGAAACGTAAGGTCCCTACAATGGGGGTGGGGACCTTCAGGGTGCAATATCGAGGGCGAAAGCAACAATTGGACTTGCTGGTAGTTAAGGGCCCCTACGTTAGCTTACTGGGACTGGCATGGTTTGGACCTCTGGGGCTAGCCGTTACCGGGGTGAACCGCACTAGCTTACAAGTGGACGTGGACGCCATATGCAAAGAGTTTCCAGGGGTTTTCGATGGGGCATTGGGACGATATACAGGACCCCCCATTGCCCTACAGCTAGACCCCGCTGTACGACCCATCAGGCACAAGGCCCGCCGGGTCCCGTTCGCCCTGAAACCCCGCATAGACGAGGAATTGGACCGGCTCGTGGAGCAAGGAGTGCTGGAGCCGGTGCCCAACGCCCCCTGGGAAACTCCAATTGTCACACCCGTCAAGCCTAACGGTTCGGTCCGCATCTGTGCAGACTACAAATGCACCATAAACAAGGCTCTCACGGCCCATGCATACCCAGTGCCAGTGGTCAGCCATGTCCTCGCCACCCTGGCTGGGTCAAAAATCTTTGGCAAACTGGACTTGGCCCAAGCGTATCAACAGTTGCCTGTGGACGAAGCCACAGCAGAGGCTCAGACGATTGTGACGCACAGAGGGGCATTCAGAGTAAAGCGGCTGCAATTTGGCGTTAGCGTGGCACCAGGCATATTCCAGAATCTAATGGACTCTCTCCTTAAAGGGATTCCTGGCGTCACCCCCTTCTTCGATGATGTACTGATCGCCGGGCCCACACCAGAGGAATTTGAGGACCGCCTCCGCTCCGTCCTGCACCGTTTCCAGACGGCGGGCCTCAAGGTGAAGCGGGAAAAGTGTTTACTGGGAGTGCCGCAGGTGGACTTTCTGGGATTTAAGGTGGACGCAGAAGGGGTCCATCCAACCGGTGACAAGGTACGGGCCATTTGTGAGGCCCCAGCGCCCAAGAGCAAGCCCGAACTTCAGTCATTCTTGGGACTATTGAACTTTTACCATGCCTTCCTTCCCCATAAGGCAGCGGTAGCGGAGCCCCTACACAGACTCCTAGATAAAAGGGCCCCTTGGGTGTGGGGCCAGCGACAAAGGGCCGCATTCCAGGCAGTCAAGGACTTGCTCGTCTCGAACTCGGTCTTGGCACACTTCGACGAGAGGCTGCCAGTGGTGCTGGCATGCGACGCCTCTCCCTATGGCATCGGCGCTGTCCTGGGACACCAACTCCCGGATGGAAGAGAGGTGCCGGTGGCATACTTCTCCCAGACGCTTGCTGCAGCCGAACGAAACTACTCACAGATTGACAAGGAGGGTCTGGCAATCGTGAAGGGCGTAAAAAAATTCCATGATTTCTTGTACGGGCGGCCCTTTACCATAGTGACTGACCACAAGCCGTTGCTTGGCCTGTTTGCCCCCGAGAAGCAGACCCCCCAAGTGTTGTCTCCACGTGTCCTCAGGTGGTCAATTTTCCTTGCCGGCTACCAGTATGCACTAATCCACCGCCCTGGGAAGGCGATGGGCCACGCAGACGCACTCAGCAGGCTACCACTACCAGAAACAGGCCCCGACCCAGCGCCTGCGCAAGAGGTTATGACCCTGGAGCTGCTTCCCGACCGACCCATTCAGGCACAAGAAGTTGCGCACCATTCCACAAAAGATAGGGTCATCTCCCGGGTCCTGGACTGGGTGTGGCGAGGATGGCCCAGCAGCAGCCCCGGGCCAGAATTCGCTGGCTACACAAACCGCAAACATGAACTGTCGGCCCACAAGGGGTGCCTGTTATGGGGAAGCAGGGTTGTTGTTCCCCAGCCCCTCCGCAAAAGGGTCCTCACAGCCCTACACGAGACACACCCAGGGGTAGTGAGGATGAAGGCCCTTGCCAGGAGTTATGTGTGGTGGCCGGGGATTGACAGAGAGATAGAGGCCTGGGTCCAACACTGCCAGACCTGCCAAGAATCCCGCCCGGATCCCCCAAGGGCCCCAGTCCAGCCCTGGGAGTCCGCCCGACATCCATGGTCACGCTTGCACGTGGACTTCGCTGGCCCCTTCCAGGGAAAAAACATTCTTCATAGTGGTGGATTCCTACACCAAATGGCTGGAGGTCGCACTGGTACCGTCCACTTCTACGGCGGCAGCCATCCGGGTACTACGTAAGCTGTTTGCAACCCACGGGCTCCCTGACACCCTCGTCTCGGACAATGGAACCGCATTCACGTCAGAGGAGTTCCAGACCTTCACAGCGCAGAACGCCATCCGCCACATCCGCTCAGCACCATTCCACCCTGCCACCAATGGCCAAGCGGAGCGCATGGTGCGGACCACCAAGGACAGCCTCCGCCGCATAACACAAGGGGACTGGGAATACCGCCTTGCCGCATTTCTTCTAGCACAGCACAGCACCCCAAGCACAACGACGGGCCGGAGCCCAGCTGAACTACTCATGGGCCGGCGCCTTGCAACTAGACTGGACCGACTTCACCCCGACAGAGCTCAGGATGAGGTAGTGGTGGGGAAAGGCAGGAACCCCCGGACATTTGTGGCCCAGGACCCAGTGTATGCAAAGAATTTTGGGGCAGGCCCAGCATGGGTACCCGCCACAGTCACCAAGGTGACCGGTCCCGTGTCGTACGAGGTACTAACGGAAGGGGGGCAATGTTGGCGCCGCCACTGCGACCAGCTACGGCGACGATTCCCAGGAGGAACCCGGGAGGAGAGCGGGACAGAGGGGTCCCAAGGGGACAGCAGGGCAGTGAGGCCTGTAGAGCGAGAGGGGTGGGCAGGGGAAGCAGAAGCAGTAGGCACAGAGGGGCGCCCCGAGGCTGGAAGGACACCGGAACCAGAGTCACAACCTAGTGGTTCAGTGGCGCCAGACCAGACAGCCCCGGCACAGCCAGCAGCCTCGGAACACGAGCCAGAACCAGAACCCCTGACCAAGGAACACCCCAGGCCACAACGCACACGGAGGCGGCCAGCAGACCTTGGGGACTACGAATGCAACTTCCCGGGCAGGACTGGAACTTAGAGGGGAGGGGTGTTATGTACTGAGCTGAATCCTAGAACAATAGGATTCAGAATCAGCGGGAGCTACCCAATCCAACTCCAGGTGGAAGTGAATCCGCAACCTGATTGGCCTGCGGGAGCAGCCAATCAGGCGGCTGGCAGAAGTGAATCTGCTACCTGATTGGCCTGTAGGAGCAGCCAATCAGGCTGCAGGCAGAAGTCAATCCACAATATAATTGGCCCACAGGTGTAGCCCTGAAGTAGCCAATCACGCAAGGCCCATTGTGTAAATAATGTATATAAGCAGATGGTTTTGGGAAAAGAGCCATTCGTCTTCTCTTCTTCTCCTTGATGAATATGAGCTGAATAAAGAGCATGAAATTCACTCTCGACTCCGAGTATATTTCAGTAGTCATGGCAGTTAAACAGGTTTGAAACAATGCTGTGCTCTTTTAAAAATGATTGTTTTTTGTAAAAAGAAATTGCATTTGAAAATGATCAGACTTTGGGTGAAATCTTTATTGGTGTGGTGTGGGAGTTTGGTTGAACTCATGACTTTTGATGTGGCCTATTTCTTCCTTTTCTACAAAACATCCCTCTGGTGGTCTGCAATCTGTAGTCTGCACTTCCTGAGCATCTCATGACTTCCTTGGGTGGCGTTTCCTGAAAGCACTAGAAATTGTGGAGGTTGTCTACCACGCCTACGATAGCTGCCTGGCGGTTGTTGTTTTTAAAGTAGCATCTTATTTTATTTTTAAAGTGATCCATGTGTGGATGTTGTGGCATTGCGTTTTGATTTCAAGGTAAAAAGACAGACCAGTTTCATGCAGTTGGTAGCCAACCTCCTCAGCTTCCTCCACTTCGACTGAAGCCCAAGGAAAGAAGTCATGAGATAACTCATCCCATGTGGCTTTTTCAGATCAGGAAGCTCAGGCAGGCAAGAGGGCCACAGAGTGCTGGAGAAATTGATTAAAACCAAAAAAAGCCCACCCCACTACTGGTCACCTTTGCAATGAATTATAAAGTAAGTAAGCTCAACCCCAGCTCACCGTAACTGCAAATACTTTCTGAAGAGCACTGAGAAAGAGGCAGAAAAATGCAAGCATATTTCTCTGGGGAAGAAATTTTCAAGCAATTAGAAGACAGATTTTAGCACAGCATGAGTTTGAGACAAGGTTAAATTTGTTTGTGTTGGCAATAGCTTTAGTTCCATCACAGCCCTAGTCCCCAACTGCTTAATCCCAGTTCCACAACCTTATCCACAATATAGGGTTCATCTTTGGAAGGCCACTGGAAAGGAAGAATGGGAGAGGCCACCTCATCTCTCAGACACGACGTATTTTCATCTCGCTTCTCTTGAGGGAATAGTAGAAGCCCTTCCACTGGGCCCAGTTAATGCCACTTGCATAGGAGAGGTGGGCCCCGCCAAGGTAGAAGCCATTCAGGTTGGAAACATGACAGCTCTTGAACCACCAGGCACCCGAAGACAGCGCTGCACAGTTCTGCACAAAAAGGTCTTGGTCCCGGTCGAACGTGGAGAACTTCTGGCCATTGTGGTAGGTCAATGAGTCACCTGGTGGGAGCACAAAGAAAATGGTGTGACCAAAATGTGGATTCCATAAAGCAAGGGTGGGTAATCTGTGGCACCTCAGATATTGCTAGACTCCCACAAGCTCATTGTGAAGGCCAGTGGTCAAGGATGATGGGAGCTGTAGCTCTGCAGCACCTGAGGTTAGCTACCTGCCATGAAACCTGCTGGAATAAAAAGCTGGAGTAGTGTGCTTACTTCAGAGTAGATTCACTTCCAGATAGGGGCCCTAGCTTGATACAACTGGCCGTTGGCATGCTTTCCAATGAGTGGACTTTCTTGTGATCTGAGTTTCGGGGCAATTATACTTAACCACACTGATGTATAGAAAATTTCCCCAAAGTTAAGAACCAATCCCTAGGAGGGGAGTTTGATCCAATGTATTGTCCTTATGTGACTCAGAACTAGGAATTCTGGATTATGTGGTGTTGGGTGGGATTGGAGGTCACTTCAGGACTCTCTACAACAGTAGCAGGGAGTCTGTGACTTCAAGAGTTCCTGGACCCCCATCAGCTATACTGGCTGGGGCAGATTGAAGTTAGGAGTCCGACATATGGAGGTTCACATGTTCCTCGGTGCTGCACTCCAACTCCACATATCCCTGACTATTGTCCATGCTGGCTAAGACTGATGGAATTTGAACAACCTTTTGAGGGCCTGAAGCTCTCCACCCTTGCTATTGTAGTTGAAGGACCTATTTCAGGGGGTAGAGCCAAGTGTTAGGAGCTAGCACCCAACCCAATCCTGGGTATGGGGTGGGGGGGGTGGAGTAATAGTAGAAAGGGATGGCTGGTAACTAGGCACCCACAGCCCCTTACCTGCTCCCCCATCAATAAAGCCAGACACATGCAGTGTGTAGCCATCCTCTTCTGCACTGATAGCTTGTGGCGACAGTGAGAAGTCTGTATATCTGGCAAAGACCGTACTGTTCTCAAAGTCCTCCAGCTCCACACGTAGTTCATACTTCTGCTTCAGGGTCAGGAGGTGGATATTTTGCAGCCCTGGGGCCCATAGAGCAGATAAGAAGTATTATTTAGGAACTCAAATTGTATACACACAGAACATAAAACAGCCACACAACCACCCACTCTTTTCGTTGGGAGCTAAGCATTGTCTGAGCCAGTGTCTTTGGACAGAAAAGTGGTGGGCAGGCAGAAAAATGAAGGGGAACTTGGCTGCATCTCCTGGCTCAGAGTCACTATAAACATGCTCACATTTTACACTGGAATCGTCTGGGCTCAGAAACATGTTTCAGCTGCATAGGGAAGAAACCCAAACATTTGGTGTTCCAGAATGTCCTGGCAAAGGAAAATGTCTGTGTCAAGAGCCATTGGGGGGGGGGGGGTTTGCTGGAGAAGGAGGTAGGCTGGGAAGTGCATATGAAGAGAAAAGACAAGGAGGTCTCCTTGGAACAAAACCGATGGCCTGCTGAGAAGAGAAAAAGAGGGCTGGGAAAAGGTCTCACGTTATACCCTAGATAAATGGTTGAAGAAAGTTATGCTCATCAGTATCTCAAAGAAATTGTAATTTCATGCAACTAAAGGTGATGTTGATCTTTCTGATTCTACCTCTTTTTAGCGGTTATTTATTAACTATGTGGGGACGTGGGTGGCGTTGTGGGTTAAACCACTGAGCCTAGGGCTTGCCGATCAGAAGGTCGGCCGTTCGATTCCCCGCGACGGGGTGAGCTCCCGTTGCTCGGTCCCTGCTCCTGCCAACCTAGCAGTTCAAAAGCACCTCAAAGTGCAAGTAGACAAATAGGTACCGCTCTGGCAGGAAGGTAAATGGCATTTCCGTGTGCTGCTCTGGTTTGCCAGAAGCGGCTTTGTCATGGTGGCCAAATGACCTGGAAGCTGTACACCGGCTCCCTTGGCCAATAATGCGAGATGAGCGCAGCAACCCCAGAGTCAGTCACGACTGGACCTAATGGTCAGGGGTCCCTTTATTAACTACGTGACAATACAGTCACACAGGTGGCAGACCCTTGTCTGTAAATGGGGAGGAACCCCTTTCTCTTATTTGCTTTGTTGTGCAATGTAAGCTGAGTTTTTATACCTCGCTGACAACTTCGTAACTCTGGGCTCATTCGGACTCCCTTTTGTGCCATGTTTCTAAGCACAGGTCCACACTTCAAAGCACAGGGTCCAAGAGCGTTTTGTTGGGGTTTTTTGTTTGCCCCAATGCCTTCCCCATTCTCTTTACCACTAAATCAGAGCAAACTGCAACCCACAGAAAACTTGAATTGTGTTAAAAGAGCAGGTTTTCATGGGGAAAGAAAAGTACTCCGTTTTAAAGAATGGATCTGTGCCTAAAAAGTGCAGGGCAAATGGTAAGTGTGGATGAGCCTAATATCCATTCCAAACGGCCTCAGTCCTGTATACCTGAAGGAGTGTCTCCACCCCCACCATTCAGCCCGGACACTGAGATCCAGCACCGAGGGCCTTCTGGCGGTTCCCTCATTGCGAGAAGTGAGGTTACAGGGAACCAGACAGAGGGCCTTCTCGGTAGTGGCCCCACCCTGTGGAACCCCCTCCCAGAAGATGTCAAGGCAATAAGTAACTATCCTACTTTCAGAAGACAACTGAAGGCAGCCCTGTTTAGGGAAGTTTTTAATGTTTTATGCTGTACTGTTTTTAATATTCGGTTGGAAGCTGCCCAGAGTGGCTGGGGAAGCCCAGCCAGATGGGTGGGGTATAAATAATAAATTATTATTATTATTATTATTATTATTATTATTATTATTATTATTATTATTATTATTTCATCATTTTTGACCAGTTGGCTTTTGGATTTTATCATCAAAACCTCCTTGTACTGAATTCATATTAGGTTTTGGTTGTCAATGGTTGTTTGGTGGTGGTGGTGGTAGTGGTGGTGGTTGTTGTTTAAAAGGAGGGGGGAGAGAAAGAGGGTATTTCCCATTACGCATTTCTATTTACCCAGCCAGTATTCACTGTCTGCTCTGCCAAAGCCAAAGCGATAGTCATTCCATCCCCGAAAGAAACTGATTGAACCATTGAATCGTTTCTGGAAAACCTGGAAAATGTGGAGGCAGGTAAATGACAGCATTAATCTCTAATGAACTGGTACCCACTCACCCCCCCCATCACCCTCCCATCACCATGGAAAACAGGAATCCCAAAGTGGTGGTTACATGAAGGAGATGGTGTGCCTTCAAAAACAAAGATTCCTTCTTCCCATAAACATTCACTCCCTCCTGTCTTTTTAAAACTAAACTTTACTTAAAGCCTGCCTTTCCTGTTGGAAAAATGAAAACAGTGGGACACAAGAAAATATCAAAAATGAAACATAAGAAAATATCAACTAGGGTATTTAAAAAATCCAAAGGCTAAAAACAGGGAACATTGTACCTATGCACTTCAATGTTTGAGTGCAATTATGCATCAATATATGCTCACAAATGAGAAAGACAGACAGACAGACAGACAGACAGACAGACAGACAGACAGACAGAGAATGAGAGAGAGAGGACAATGGTCAAAAAGAGGAAAGATATGAAATAATTTACCAAAAATCACACACAAACTTTGTTTCATTGTGGTGCCTTTTCACAGTGAAACACCTGGGAAAGCTGAGCTACCTCCATCAATCTGCCCCAACCCTGTGATCCCTACTGCCAGGTTGAGATGGCCCTCCCATCCCACACTTTGCTCTTGTTACCGTCCATTTTCCATCGTCGGTGGTCATGTCGCAGTACACAGGCACAGGGATATTAGGGCCCGCGGGATAAATAAGGTACACGCCATCTGTCTCAGAGCCTTGGTCATAAACGTCTTCACAGTCTAGTGGGAGGCTTTCTTCGCAGTGTTGTGGCTGCCGGGCTGCCGCAGTGGAGGCAAAATATTTTTTTAAAAAAAAACAACAACCAGAAGTTAAATGTATGTGCTCAATGTGGGGATGTTTGGGAAGGGTCATCGCTCCTCTGCATTCATCTAACTCCTCACATACAGTGGAATTGCTGAATAGGGTTTATAAGCTTAAAGCACACTTTTGGAAGGAAATAAACACTTTCTGTGCTTCCCGGGACCTCACACCAATCCTTGAAGTGGGGATTGTGAGACAGTGTTGTTTTCTTTTAAAGAAAAGAATCCTGGAGACTTGTAAGCTACTCAGAGTAACACACACCTAAGTCTATTGATTTCACTGGACTGTAAGGCCATGATTTGCAAAGCTTGTTTATTTACAGGTAAAAGTAAAGGGACCCCTGACGATTAGGTCCAGTCGTGACCGACTCTGGGGTTGCGCGCTCATCTCGCATTATTGGCCGAGGGAGCCGGCGTATAGCTTCCAGGTCATGTGGCCAGCATGACAAAGCCACTTCTGGTGAACCAGAGCAGCACACAGAAACACTGTTTACCTTCCTGCTGTAGCGGTTCCTATTTATCTACTTGCATTTTGACATGCTTTCAAACTGCTAGGTTGGCAGGAGATGGGACCGAGCAACGGGAGCTCACCCCATCACAGGGATTCGAACTGCTGACCTTCTGATCAGCAAGCCCTAGGCTCAGTGGTTTAACCCACAGCGCCACCTGGGTCATGCATTGCATTAGCTCCAGGAAGCAGTCAAACATCCAACATTTGGGGGGGGGGAGACTCTAGCTCAGTGGAACGGCATCAGCTTTGCATGCAGAAGGCTTCAAGTTCAATAATCCACATCTTTAGGAAGTCTTACCTGAAACCCTAAAGACCCACTTCCAGCCACATGCCCTGGAAAAACTGGGACACCCTGGGGTTTTTTCCCTGTGAGAGTATGGCATTCATAATTGGCACCTTGCTCTCTTGTGATTTGGGGCCAAGACCTCACCCTGAAAAAAACATTTTCTCCAGGTCTACGATCTCGCACCAGTCACATGACTTGTGCAGGATTTTGGACCCAGAAGATGGTGTCCTGGATTGGGGCTGCGCTGTGTTGGGAGGGCATGCAATCCATGTAGACTACTCAGCTAGATGGACCAATGGCCTGACTTAATATAAGGCAGCTGCTTCTTATGTGTCTTATCGAATTCTGCTAGTCTTTGGTGTACCATTCATGCCCCCCAAAGCAACAGTGTGCCCAAGAGACCCCCATTGCAAAAGAAACCCAACCCTCTACATCAAAAAGAACACAAACACAAAATAAGCTTCTCTTTTCACTGCTGTCTATTTCAGATGCCAAAATGTTTATGCTCAGCCCCTACTCAATGATGTGAGTGTGGTCTGGCAAAGAAGGTGATGGATAGGTAGCTAGTCTCCACCAACCAACCATCAGAGGAGATGCTAGGGATTGAAGATGGGATCTTTTTCATGCAAAGGGTCCCTGAGCTATATGGCCATAGCTGCCAAGTTATCCCTTTTTTAAGGGATTTTCCATTATGCTGAATAGGCTTCCTCGCGAGAAAAGGGAAAACTTGGCAGCTATGTATATGGCCCTAATGGGAAGGGATAGGAATGGCAGAGAATAAACATGAGGGGCTTGGGCAGGCTCCACATAGCAAAGTCAGCAGGTCTTACCTTCAGGGTTGATGGCCTGTCCTTGTGAGGTGGGCAACTGAACAAGGAAGAGTAGGAACAGCAAGCCTGGCTGGAACAGAGAGGCCTGGGAGAGCCAGTAAGAAAGAGCATGGTATTTTAAAACATGGTACATACTGTGGACACAACAGAAAACGTGGAGAGGTGCTCTCCAGGGTAGTTGGAGCAATAATCTGACTTGGCATAAGGCAACGTCCTATGTTGTAAGGATACAGTGGTTGTGGGGTGTGTGTGTGTAGACTGCTTTGTATTCCTTGAAGGAAAGGCAAGATAAAAACGGGATCAATCATCCTCTATTTCCAAGCTGAGAGTGTTATTGCTTAAGTATCCAAAAGTCTACCACCCATTCACAAAATGGAAACATCTTGGAGGAACACTGAAAATTGCAGAACACAGCACAACACAATTGCAGAACAAATTAGCAAATTGCACAACAAATAAGCAGGGGAGGAAGATCCAGAAACAGACCAGCAAGGACAGAGCTTTCTCAGTGGCTACAAGATGCCGGCTGTCTTCTGGTGAGGGGCGTGACCAGAAAAGTTTTTTTAAGGTGAATGGGACAGTCACTGGAATCCTGAACAGGGAACACCCCACACAGCAACATTTTGTTGCAGATTTCTCTTGTAACTACTACTAACAACATTTCAGGGAAAGATTGTCGGCTAGTCTGGTCCTATGCTGAGGATTCTTCGCTGAGATTTCCCTCGATGAAATCTGAGTGAGAAAGCCACCACTTTGTTTTACTTGGAATTGAACTGAAGTTTTGGCCAACAGCCTGACATCCAGCGAGAACGCACCACAAAGAAATCTGAGTTTAGCATTCATGCCAATCTTGCTTGAAACAGCTCCCTCTTCCCTCAGACTGAAACCTAAAATGGACATAACATTTTAAATCTTCAAATGCTTGGCTTAATCTTTGTTTTATGGCTTGTTCTGAAGCTTTCACAAACCCCCTTGAGTCCCACCCCCCCTTTTATTGGAAGGTAGGGCAAATATTATAATGGAATACCCGCAGTGGCATTAAACTATCCTCCTTTTTCAGGCGTTCATTGAATTTATGGAGGGAGGAATAGGGATCATTGCCTTCCATTCTTGCTCCCAATCGCTACCTATATAACAACTTCTGCATACACAGTTGGGGGGGGGGGAGAGGGAGGCTTTCTCTGTGCAATCTGCAAAAGTTGCAAAGTTTGTACAAACAACCAGATGTACTTTGGGTGATATCCAGTGCTATTCATACTCAGAGCAGACCCAAGGGACTTAAGCAACTTGAGTCTATTTATTTCAATCGGTCTGCTCTTGGTATGACTTACCTGGATATGACCTCATTAAATCTGCATTTTAAAATTTCCTAATGGTGCTATTGCTTTCACTTGCGCACCTTTCATTCTTTTTTCCCCCTCCTTAATTAATTTAACCTTACCTGTTCCTGCTCTCCTTGTCTCCCTACTTTTCCAGTCCAAATTAAAGAGTTGTGCTTCTGCTAATTTGCCAAGTTCTACTACGGTTACGATATGTGATTAGTGTCACATATCACCAGCACCATCATTGACTGATGAGTCCTTCATAACTCCATACATTCTGGATACAGACTGCTTGCTTGTTTCGGATCAAAGCTCTAGTAGTCCGGTGAAATTTCTCAATTTAGAAAGCAGGCACAAGATATTGTTAGACATATGACTAGTAGAATAAGCATGCCTGTGGCTTGTAGGGGGTGGGGATGTCAATTGTAGAACAAATGACTAGATTTTGGAATGCAAGAAAAGCCCTCCTGGGTCAAACACAAAGTCTCTATAGCCCCGCATTCTGCTTCTCACTGCAGCTAGCCTGAATAATCAGTGGTGAACACAGGAAAGACATGAGTTCAATAGCCCTCATCAGCATCTGGTTTTCAGAGGTATACTATCACTGAAGCTGGAGGCTCCACTAGGTACTACAATGGGTAACAACCATTGTTAGACGTCTCCTCTTTTAAAAACAATTACTCTCAAGCCATTGCAAAGTCTTTGATCAGTGAATCCCACTAATTAAATAAATCTTACACTTGTGTAGATCACTGCCAAAAACCACTGATAATGGGGGGGGGGATATTGCAAAGCCATGTGAAGAAAATTAGACCCAGATTCCCTCACCAACCACCACCACACACAAACAAACACTCTCCCCTCAGATTACTACATTACCTTCATGTTGTCCTACAGTTCCTCTTCCTTTACAATTCTTGTTCCTGTATTTATAAGTCTGGTGTGCAGATCTCTTCCCTGCTCCTTTAGAAGCTGTTTCTCCCACCCAAGTTCCTTCCTCTCCTCTTGCCAGGTCTGGCATGCAGCTGCAAACAGGTTGTCTATTTACCCCCTCCCACCCCCAATGCCTGCCCACTAACACCCCCCTGGGCCAGGGATCAGAGACAATATGGAAATCCTGGATTTATAGTCCTGCAAGAATAAGAAGCCAGGAGGGTTGGGAGTGTGTGTGTGGAGGGGGGTGTATAAAATAACTGAAAGACAGGAAATGAAAGTTGGGGGAGAGCGGGAGAGAGAGACTAAACAAGCCAAGAGCTTAGATGCTGTCCAGGGCTCTTGGCACATACGAGTTTTCATTATTCACCCTTCACACGCACGTGCAAGAAGCTGTGTGTGTGTGTGTGTGCATGCAATAAGGGAGGGCTAACTTCAAACTTTGGATGGAGAGAGTAGAATTATTGGCGATCAAGACTCTTCTCCAACAGCCTGTGGGATCCAGTGGTCTGTGGGATCCAATGGAGTGTCGGAATTACAGGAGCCAACTTTCCTGGGTTTGGTGAGGGAGCTTTAGTGGCTAGAAAGTAAAGAGCCTGGGAACAAAGACCTCTGAAAGAACTTGATGTTCAATGGTAAAAGAGAGAGGCAGGGAGCCAAGCAGAACTGATGCCTGACTAAGGGAGGGAGCCTTTTGCACACTATTGCTGATGCACTCCTCAACACCATCTGCTTGGCCACAACCATGTTGCATTTATTCTTCTTCTGGTGTTGCTATAGATTTTATAGTCCTATATAGTCCTATATACATTTCGTATATAGGCTTCTTAATGCAAGAATGGGGGTTTGACACAATGGCTTCCTGAGCCCCCAGTTCAGTATTGTGGAAGCCCGAATGGCTTCTTCTTATTTTGGGGGTCTCCAGGCTGTGAAGAAAGCAAGATGAAGTCCAGAAGGCAAGTGAAAGAAGTCTCACTCCAAAGCCCACCCAACACTAAGCAGGGCACTATTTTATCCCCAATGCTATTTAATATCTGTATGAAGCTGCTGTGAGTGGTCCTTAGGAGTTTGGGGCAAATAGCCACCAGGATGCTGATGACACTGAGATCTATTTCTCCAGAACATGAGAATCAGGAGATGCTGTGTGGGCAACTAATCTGGTGACTGGATGCAGTGATGGGATGAATGAGGGGGGAATCGGGTTCTCTATTCATTGAGAGCACTTGTTGCGGTGGGGTTAACAGGACATCCCCTGGGGTTGCTGGGCAGATTAGTAAAATGGTGATTGGACAGTTTGTTGCTGGGGGGGAAGTCATGTTGCAAGTTAATGATTGATAGCGGTCTGACACACGGCTCCATCCTCTCTCAGGGGGTGTTTACCTACTGACTTCCCTAGACGGCTAGGGATGTCAGATCTGTCCCAGGGCGGGGGATAGATGGATGAACCAATGCCTAAGCAACCATTCACATTTGGTTGTATTTTAAATAAAGTTGTGCCCAAAAGAATGCCAAAAACCTTAAATTTAAATTGCTGTGTGATGTGTGAATTATTGGGGGGATGTCCTGTGACCTCGACATGCAATAAGCTGAGCTCGAAAAGGACACTATCCTATCTATACTAGCTCTCATACAGGGATGGGGTGGGAAGCTGGGAGTTGGAGCCAGAGCTTTTTTTGGCACTGTCCAAAGAGAATGCAACTTTCTCCTCTGCTTTTAATTATACGGCTTTTGCTTAATAGGTCTTCAGCAGCAGCTGGCTGGGTCTTTCAGGTTCACCCAGGACTGGATCCCAACCAGCCAGCATGTCCCCAGCATCCTTTTTCATATGCATGTCAAAGCCAGATGGACCTGGGTTGCCCTCCACCTCCTTTCTGTTCCCACCAACAATTCACCTGAGGCCATATTGGGGTGTTGGCTGAGGGCCATATGGAGTTGAAACCCTTTCTCTGTTTCCAATTAGCTCTCAAACAGAACTGGAGAGTTGGAAAAACAAAGAGTGTGAGAGAGAAGCAAAAAGAGTGAACACTCAGCCTCTGCATGTTCCAGGAAAATCATATGCCTTCTCTTGGTAGGAGATTCACTGTAATCTTTTTGTTGTTGCCCAAAAGCATTGTTTTCCATTAGGATTCATAAGGCACCCCTTTCAAAGTGAAGCCAAAGATTGGAAGGTGGCCCAATGAATGGGTCTCCACCTTTGGATCCCCACGTTTTCTATTCATTTATGGCATTCGTTTCTTTAAATCGTTGTCATCCCACCTTAGAGTAAATATATAAAGCCATGGAACTATCACAAATTGGCTGCTCTTACTGCAAATGCTATTGTTACACCAGTAAATGATATATATTTTTTACAGTTGAGGCTGCATTCCTATAGGTTTAAATAGGGGGACAAGCTGAAATTCTCAGAGCTGCCTTTGTAAAGTAACAACCTAGTAAACATTCTGATTTGAAGTAACAGTAGCCAAGTTTAATTGCATAATAACCATGCAAGCCAGCAAGACCACCTGTTCTTATTAATTGTTATTCAATAATAAAATGCAACTTACTTTCTTTTCCCACTTTAAAATAGTGGCTGTGCTGTTTTATACCACTGCTTCTAATGGGTGAACCAAGGTTTATTGTTGATTGGCAATTTAAATACATGATGGCAAGGGACGGGGAAGATTGAAGAAATAAGTAAATCATGTAAGAATGGAAGGAGTGGGGTAATAGGTGTGTGTGTGTGTGTGTGTGTGTGTGTATACACACACTGGCCTGTCATCATGCTGTGATGACATTCTGAGCCACTAGAAGGCACAAGAATCATGTGGTTTGAGCTAGGACCTGACAGCTGGCACTTACAGGAATCCGCCACAGAGTTCAAATGGGTCACCTTTTATGGAGGAGGAGCATAGGAAGGGAAGCAGGGCCCGATGGGCTCTCCTCCCTCTTTGACACTGTGGGAGGCTTTCTGTCATACGTGTGTGAGAAAGAAAGAGAAACTTGGAAGAGGGAGAAGAGATATAGCGTTGTCCTTTCTGGGGGACAAGTTGTGGATGGGGGAAAGCTTGGCTGGTGGCAGGGGTGGATGTTGCTATCCTTAGGTGGGTTCAGAAGCTGAGAAAGAAAAAGGACACAATGTGATCTTTGGGATAGGAAATGAGGCAAGGTATTGTCATGTTGCAGATTAGAAGGAATGCTGGGAAAGGCAGTGAAAGCCCCCTTTGTGAGCAGGGGAGCAATGTTTGTGAGCATCACACACAGTAATACATCACATTTGGTAGTATCTGATGGTGGTATCACATTTGGTGGAAGTAATAAGTGTCAATCCTTTGCAACTGGTGGGAGTGTAATAGTGCTAGTTTAAACCCTTGGCACTGCTGAGCACAGTAATTCTGACATGAGGCTTCATAGGCAAGAAACAACTTTGCCTGATAGATAGGTTGGGTGCAAGATATACACATGGATTGGGGCGGTGGCGGCGAGAAACTCTTCTGCAAGGGGGAGATTGAAAAGATAAGGTGAAGTGACATATGTTGAAACATAGACATATCATGCATGGATCAATCCACTGAAGTTAACAAGATTCAATCAGCAGATATTAACAAGCCCATAGATGTTGTGATGTTGATAGTCTGAGGCACACCCAGCGTTTTATGATTACATATGTAACAAAGCCCTCATCATTGTTACAGTCATACCTTGGTTTAAGTACGCCTCGGTTTGAGTATTTTCAGTTTAAGTATTCCACGGACTGTCTGGAAAGGATTAATCCACTTTCCATTACTTTCAATGGGAAAGTTCGCTTCAGGTTAAATACGCTTCAGGTTAAGTATGGACTTCTGGAACCAATTACACTCATACCTCGGGTTAAGTACTCCGTGGACCCGTCTGGAACAGATTAATCCACTTCCCATTACTTTCAATGAAAAAGTTCGCTTCAGTTTATGAACGCTTCAGTTTATGAACAGACTTCCGGAACCAATTGTGTTTGTAAACCGAGGTACCACTGTACTGAGGAAAAGTACCTGATTTCTGGTATCTGTTCCTAGCAAACCAGTGGGTTCTTTTTGACCCAGATTTGCCTTTAGAGGGGAAGGGGATATTGCAAATGCCTTATAAATAGTTAGGATGGACTAGCTTTCCTTCCACAGTACAAGTAACCATAAAAAAGGAAACTCTTAGCAGTTTACTTACACAACCCCTAAGTCAGGCATAGGCAAACCCGGCCCTCCAGATGTTTTGGGACTACAACTCCCATCATCCCTAGTTAACAGGCCAGTGGTCAGGGATGATGGTAGTTGTAGTCCCAAAACATCTGGAGGGCTGAGTTTGGGGATGCCTGCCCTAAGTGTACCTTGCCTCTGTAGCAGTTGTGACTGAAGCATTCAATCGCTACTCACACAGCAGGGCAGAGAGCTTGTGGTCTTCTAGGGAATCAGCTATACAGCTGCAAATAAAACATTTTAAGTGTGTTGTAAAGTGCAATATACAAATGTGGCACTAGATGATGATGGTAAGCTATGGGAAATTCAATATATTTTTCAAAAACTTTTAAAAAGATTTTTCACAGGTTTTTTTTAAAAAATTATGTGTGTGTAGATTCCTCCTTGATCTTGGTGGGCTCAAACTCCAATTCCCACCAGCCCTAGTCAGGCTGACCAATTTCTACACAAATCCTTGGCTTTGTGTCCTTTTTTAGGATGGATCCATTTAAATCCAGGCAACTTATGCCATCCATCTGAATTATAATTTAATTCACCTAGAAACAGGGTTGATTTAAATCCAGTTCCCAACTTTATAATTCATCTATTTCTTGAACAAGCATGCATGCTAACTGCTCCCTGTAACAATTCAAAGGCATAATATTTTTTACAGCTAAATAGAGCCGTTGGGCTACCCAAGGAAATAACCCAAAATCTCTGGCAATGGAATCCATGTGCTTTTTCCACTATGGAATTTGTGCTTAGGGGAACAACTGTGAAGTGGAGGCTTTCTGCTTAGCACTATCTGTACACATAACAAAATCCACTGCCTCCAAAGTTAAGGGCTCGGACTGGTAGTTGTCAGAAGTTTTGGACACACTGATTTAATACTTTCTGAAGTGAAATAAATTGCTGGAGTTGGTCATTTGTTTATTGTCTTAAAAATAACACAATATCTAACAGTCTAAGATAATGTCACTTTTCACACACGGCTTTTCCATTTTGGCTTTATCTCTGTTAAATAAATCATGGCACAATGTAATTTGTCATGTGTTGATGTTCATCTGAAGTTGTATTTACCTAATTTTAAGACCGGCTAAGGAACAGATGATTGTTATTATGTCTTCATATGTAAAACCACAGAATTCAAAGAGGGTGCACTTTCTTTTCCCCTGACTGTGTATCATAGAGAGTCACACAGCCCAATCAAGAGGTTTTTTTGTTATACATTCGGTGACTCCAGCATGCATTGTGAGATTCCCTTCAATGTAATTAAGGAGCCAACTAATATGGCCCATGCAACACAGCATAACATAATTGTGGAGTGGAGTGATTGGGGAGAAAATGAGACATTTATAAAGATTAATCCTGGGGTCTGACAGCGCCTGGTTATTTTAGCCTCCCCCCCACCTGAAATTTCTATGCACACTGAACTAGACAAACAGCACACACCCATACAAATACATAGCTCAATACTACTGAAGAAATAATTTAAATCACAAAGTGGCATGGAAAAGAAGATTGCAAAAAATTCAAGTTCCACTAATTAAATAGGATTCTCCACCCATCACACACAAAAACAAAAACAAAAAACAAACAAACAAACACAGAACCCTGAATCTTTCAACCTCTGGCTTAAGACTTGTCAAATAAGCCCAGTTGAAATACAGGTTCAAAATGGAGAGAAAACCTTCAGTATTTCCAGAATTTAAATCCACTGTTCAGTCACATTTGAAAACTTTAAACCAGGATGAAATGCAGTTTTGTGTGTGTGTGTGTGTGTGTGTGTGTGTGTGTGTGTGTGTGTGTGTAAAGCAGATAAAAACTTTTTGATAACTCCAGAATATGAAAACATATCTTACATACAGAAAGTTGACACGTTAAGGGAATATCCACTACATTTTGTACTGGTAAGTAAGAAACTGCCAGCAAAAATCCTCATTGACCATGCACAAATATAAAAAAAATAAAGCCCTAATTTCTACCCATCTTAACAATCATCCTTTGCATTTGAAGAAAGACGTTTGTTTTAACTGGTTTGCTTGTATTGCCTAGAAGTTCTTGAAATGTCTCTCACATCGGAGAAAGCAGTAATTCTAATAAAAAAAATTCCATACAATAAATAAAAAGAATGATCTCCCCCCCCCCACACCCCACACCCTACCCCTTTGAAAAAGGAGATAATGAAAGCCAGCTTGTTTGGTAAAAGCTAATGCCGATGCTTCACTGGGGAATAAAGACCACACCTCAGAAAGGTCAGTGAGAAGCCTGTTGGCATCCTTCTGTTATATAATCTTGCTTGTTAGGAAAAGTATTCCCCGCTGTCTTTTGGTTATATGAGAATCAGTAGACACAGCAAGAACATCAGAAGGTTGGCACTGAGAGAAGAGGCGTGGGAAGGTAAGTGGACATCGGGATGCTTTTGCCCACTGGTGTCTGACCTCCAGTAATGTATGTCACGCCATTCGCGTAGTCCATGGCTATTTGGGTCTTTGACAAATTGGATGCCTGGGATATGGCTGTGGATCCACTTTTGGTAGTACGTGAGACGACTATACACACCAGGGCGGTTCTCAATGGCACATCCTTCACCCCAGCTCACAATGCCAGCCAAGACCCATGACTGGCCAACTGGACATACCATGGGACCCCCAGAATCACCCTGTGAAACAAAGAAACAGAAATGAATAATAGGGGCAATGAATGGCACAGTTACTATCACCAGCAAGGTCCTCTATTAATTTTAACAGCAGGTGTATTTTAGGAGATATAAAGTGGTGAGTTCAGTTTGGAACACTGAGGGCCCCCTAGATGTTCTTTTTAATCCACGTTCATGATGATTTGCACCCAGGATGCTGTTGGGGCTGTCACACACATTCCTACTTTCAGTATTGTTTGTGCGTGCAGAAGATTTGGAACAGTCACCTACCATTTCCAGTGAGTGCATATCCCTTGCCTTTCAGCTGAAATCCCATAACTTTTTATACTACAAATGTTATGGTTTATTTCCATTCTAATTTTTGCTGCCCCAGAGCACCGCAGAATGAACTAAGGCTGCATTTAGACAGCAATTTATTTTGTCTCCCCAATGTTTTCTTACCCGATGATTGCTGCATTTTATGTGCTTTTTCACATTACATAAAAGCTCGCGGGAGTTCCGTACTTATTCCTATATTAAATGGTTCCAGAACAAAAATGCTTGCAACTGTGTAAACCCTGTTTACTCCCTGCAGGAGTTTTTGGTGTTTTTTGTGGTTCAGAGCATGCGATGAAACTTGAGGCAGTGTTCCAGCATACAGTTATTTACCCCACCCCACCCGACCCCACCCCACCCCCCATTTTCATGTGGCAATCTTAGGGGAACAGAGGCACACAGGCAAACAAAAAATTGCAACATGTCCATTGACATCTGCTGTTGTGTCACACCATGCCCACTGGTGTGAATGAAATTTAGTGTGTCATGGCAGCTGTTATATTTTTTTGAGGGGGAGAGGGAGGGGTCAATCTGAATTATATCTGTGGGGTCCCTTCCAGGCCTCTGATCCTTTGTCTGTGAGGTTAGAATCTGAAATACAAAACCTGGTGAACTGCTCAAACCAGTTGCTTTGCCTTGGGCTGGCTTCATCAGCATTTCAAAGAGTAAGATAAGAAGAGATGTCATAATAAGAAATAAATATGCTTCCGGGGGGTGGGTGGGGGGTGGGGGTGTGTTAAGCATTTCTACATCCCACCCCTGACCTGCTTTGATACCACTTCATCCTAGGAAGGAGAACAATAGGACAGGGTGCATTTTGTGTGTGCATTTTGTCTGATGCAGAACCTCCAGCAAAACAAATTAATGGGAAGCAGCACCTGTTCATCGTCGAATCTCGGCACAGTGCCCTCTCCGCAGATCCCATCTTATTTGACATCTATATCAGTTGCAGCCCATAGATTTGCCTTTATTAAGGCAAGATTTAATGCCTTTCCTCCCAATGTTATGAAAAATGGGTTTTCTAAAGGTCAGAGTTCAGTTCTATGTGACAAAGCAGGTTCTCCCCTTAAGGAGAGCATGGGTTGCGGAAGGGTTAACAAGACCTTCCCTGGTCAGCAGGGGCGGGTCAGTTTGGATGGCCACTGAGGGATTGTTGCTGGGGAGAATGTTATGTTGCTAATTTTGATTGACAGCCGCAGCCTTTAAAAGGGTGCAAGCAGGTTGCGCTTTTGCTTTTGGGTGCTTGCAAACGGATCTCCCGCCCCCTCCCTATATTTAGGGTTTTTTGCTGCGCTTGACGTTGCTGTGCCTCTCACGGGGTCGTCTGCATTCAGGGGCCTAGTAGGAATCTTGCCATCTGGCTGATTGGCTGGTGCCAGGTGGTTTTTGCCTACTACATAGCAAACTGTCACAACTTGTAAGGTTGGCGGTTAGGCATTGGTTCGAATTGGATGGGGGAGGGTAAGGATTTGGCTGGGCCTGCCCCTCAAATTGCTGCTGCCTTTAGGGGTATTCCGTTAAAGGAATCCTGGGGCTCAACATGTTTGTCCATACCCCCCCCCCAAGGGGCTAGGACCGCGCATGAGCCTTGGGGAGCACCTGAGGGAGAGGTCATAGGGCGTGGTGCCCTGTCCCAGCCTCTCTCAGAGGGTGCTTACCTATCCTGTAATCCCCAGGACGCTGGGGAGTCCGATCTGTCCCAGGCAGGGTACAGATGGCATGGGAACCAATGCCTAAGCAACCACTCACATTCAATTGTATTTAAACAAAGTTGTGGCCAAAATTAATGCCAAAAACCAAAACTTAATTTCTGTGTGATGTGTGAAATTATTTGGTGGGAAGTCTTGGTACCTCGGCACGCAACAGAACTATAGAATCTCTTCATCATATATTATTCTGTTGCCCCTTGCACATGGTCCCTCAGACCAGATTTTTATCCCCCTTAATATCAAAAACTTTGGTTGAGACTCCGGAATCTCAGTTAACATATCTGCTACAGGATGACGATCCGAGCAGATCACTCCTTATAGCCAGATATTTGACTGCAGTTTTATCCTATAAGAGGAAAAATGGGTTACTTTATGATTATTGATATTCCGTCCAAGTGTTTGATTTATAGTGGTGACCTGATGAACTAAGTGTTATGCTGTTCCTACTTTGTAAACGAAATTTATAATATTTATATGGATAGGATTTAAATGAATGGAATTAATTCAATTTATTTTATTTTGTCCTATTTTATTCTGCTGTATGGTGTATATTATTCTGTGTTGGTATTTAAATATGGGCCTATGGCCGAAATAAAGTTTATCTATCTATCTGATGCTGGAAGCTGAAGGAGTAGAGAATTGAGTTGGGAAAATGAAAAATTAACAGAACCAAAACTGAAACACCATCTCTATTCTTGCAGTTATTCTTGTAGCTAATAGCAGCTATGGGGACCATTGAATTTTAATTGAAACTACAGTGGGAAGGGAGAGCTAATCACACTGCCTTCTGTGATCCCTCCCGTCTAGTTTTTATTTGATTTTTTTAAAAAGAAAGAAAGAAAAGAAACATGAAATGCAATCCCGCCTTCCTGTCATATCTAGTTTGGCCTTCAAACTCTCTTAAGACATACATCCAAATATCCACCTGTGCTAGCAGCAGAAGTTGCCAAGCAATTATAGAGGACCAGGAGGAGTATTTACACATTTTTAGAAGTCAATCAACAGATAAACACACTCACCTTGCATGCATCTTTCCTGCCCTCCGCAAAGCCAGCACAGATCATATCATCCTTGATCACCCGTGGGATTGGGCCATCAGCTATGTTGGTGCGGTAGAGGGCACTGCATGTCTTGGAGTCAATAATGGGCACCTGCAACTTCTGCAGGGTTTGTGGGGATGGAAGGTCGACTGCAATGACAACAACAAACACCACTGAAACACTCCCCCCCCAATGCACTATGGGGGAGGGAGATGCATTGAGCGTCTCTGTCGCGTCATCTCTCATATTTACCAATCTATTCACTTTATTTATTTATCACGTTAATATCCTCCCTCCCTCCAAAGAGCCTAGTGTTGTGCACATGGTTCTCCCCTTACACATTTTATCCTCACTAACAACCTGAGTTGGTTCGACTGGGAGAGAGTGATTGGCCCACTGTCACCCAGTAAGCTTCGTGGCTGAGTGGGGATTTGAACTCCTATTTCCCAGGCCCTAGTACAACACTCAAATCACTACACCAAACAGGCTCTCTTAGCCACTCCTTCTTTTCTTTCCCCCTCCTACTGTGAACATTTTAGTTGGTCACTCATTTCCATAGCTGCCAAGTTATCCCTTTTTTTAAGGGATTTTCCCTTATGCTGAATAGGCTTCCTCGTGAGAAAAGGGAAAACTTGGCAGCTATGCTCATTTCATCAGAATTCCATGCTCCATAATTCATTCCACCACTCACTCGTTCATCCAAAGGTGTGTTTCCACAATTCCTTCCCTTCACATAATGAAAGCATAAATTTTTGAGGATTGTCCCTATGCCTGATGATGACATGCATGATGGCAACATTTCCTATCAGCTACATATGTATCTGTTGGCCATGTGAAGAGGCTCTGTGCACATATTACCACAATGTGCATAGGGTTCCTCCGCATGAATGGGATTCCTGAGATTGGAGCACAGTGCATGCATTTCCCCTCTCCACATGGCTGCAATATGCGCAGCTTCATCAGGGGCAGGCACGGCAAACCAGCATGCTCTCACAAACTCATCGCAGATGCATTTTAGACACAAGGGGGCCTCATGCTAAGCCACAATTCTGCAGGGGAGCAAAAAGACTACTGGTTGAGGCAGAATTGGCCACACAATTCTATTTCCTGGGAATCTCAGCTGTTTGCCAATGTTTTGCTAATATATGCTTGAAAGCATGTGGGCAATGCTAGCTGAAATTTCAAAAGCTGAGAGGGTACAGCTAAATTAAGAGCTCGTGCACAACTACCTTTGTTCCGTGCTTTCTAGGAACACGTCTGGGCTTTCCAGATCCATGTCTGAGTGGTATTTTATTGTCCCAGCACTTTCCTCAAGAAAAACCTGTGTTTTACCACTTAATTGGAGCAAACAGCAATCCATGGAAAACCCAATTGCCATTTGTTTCAATTCAGTGGTAAAACACACATTTTCCCAGGGACAAAATAAACAAAACACACACTTGCATGTGGTCCTGGAAAGACCTGTGCCCAGAAAAGCGACACAAAAGCAAATGTAGGTAAGATTTCCAGTTGTCAGGGACAGGGCTTACATTCCTCTCCCTATTTCACAAATAAGACAAGGAAAATAAACTATGCATAATGAACAAATTCACATTTGGGTATAGGGTTTTCATATTTAATTTTAGAATTTAGTTTAATATAAAGCAAATTTAATGGGTACCCTGATCTGATTTCTTTTGTGAAGTTATCACTATATCTTTTTTCTCCACACAAGTAGTGCCTGCCCCTGTCTCCTCCTCCTCCTCCTCCTCCTCCTCCTCCTCCTCCTCCTCCTCCTTTTCTCTCTCTCTCTCTCTCTCTCTCTCTCTCTCTCTCTCTCTCTCTCACACACACACACACACACACACACACACACACACACACCTGAATGACGCAGGTTTCCCCAGCCGGTGACCCAGCAAACTTTGCCTGGAGGAAACTTCACAGAAGCATCAGGCAGGCAAATGGGTAGGATAAATTCCGAATAGTGGACCTTCCTGGTCAACTGCACAAGAGCGATGTCCCCACTGCTGGTCTGTCCTGCATAAGTTGGATTTCTGATGACCTTCTTCACTCCCAAGCAGCATGACTGTGGGCCAGGATTGGATAGCTGGTTGGCCCCTAGGAGGACCTGGTACTGGGAGAGATCCCTGAACCTGGAAACATGACAGAAAGAGTGGGGCTAGGTGAATGAATGGTGTTCGGGACTGGATTTTGGAGCAAATTTTATTTGGAGAACTGCACTGCAAAATTTGGATAAGTGTGCATTTTCAATTATTGCTCTGTGTCAGTTTGCATATTGTTTCAGAAAGTGTGAGTTTGATAGTTGAGTGGGGGTGGGGTGGGGTGGGGTGGGGTGGGGTGGGGTGGGAGAAAAGCAAGCCAGAACAAGCTGTGGTAACTTCTTTGCCTGTCCTTTCCTTCCCAAAGGGCCAGAGCTAGGGTTGCTACATATCCGGAATCTCCCAGATATACCCAGAATACTGCAGTCAGAAGCATAGCTGTCAAGTCTTTTTTTTTTAAGGGAAATTCCCTTATGCTGAATAGGCTTCCTCACGAGAAAAGGGAAAACTTGACAGCTATGATCAGAAGCAGTATCCTGTTGGAAATTGGCTAAATGTTTGTGTCCAGATTTTTCACTTTTTAAAATATGGCATGCATCCCCAAACTGCGGCCTTCCAGATGTTTTGGCCTACAACTCCCATGATCCCTAGCTAACAGGACCAGTGATCAGGGATGATGGGTATTGTAGTCCAAAACATTTGGAGGGCCGAAGTTTGGGGATGCCTGAAATATGGCAACCCTACAAGACCTAGTATTCTGGGATGGGGGATCCAAAGGCATCAGTAACCCAGGTTTGCCATCCCACCTTGTATACTCACTGATAGAAACAGTGTGCTGCGGTTATCACCCACTCGTCGGAGATGAGGGACCCTCCACACACATGCCTTTTGTTCAGCTGCAAGCTGATCTGCCAGGGGAACTCCCCTGGCACTGTGTCCTGTCCCTTCACAATCCGGTTGAGACTGACATGAGGCCGCCCACAGGCTGCAAGAAAGGACAAAGATTCATTCAAACTGCCATGAGATTCGGGTGGAGGAGACAGGGCCGGCCCTGAGGCAAGGCTGGGTGGTGCAGGGCGCCAGGGCGCCGGGCCACGCTGGGAAGCGGGCGGGGGGGCACCGGAGGGATCTTCGCACAACGGCACCAGGGCGCCAGATATGCTTAAGATGGCACTGGGAGGAGACACTGAGATCATATGGATTCTAATTGATAATATAGTGGAGAGAGGTTTGACTCAACCTTAACAGCACATTCACATAATCATATGGCCATCTTCATCATTATCCCTGGTGAGAGAAAAGCAAGCCAACAGCAGTGCTCTTATAAAGGTGCAACAACAAAAACAACAACAACAAAAACAACAATTTATTATTTGTACCCCGCCCATCTGGTTGGGCTTCCCCTGCCACTCTGGGCGGCTTCCAACAAACATTAAAATACATCAAATATCACAGATTATAAACTTCCCTAAACAGGGCTGCCTTTAGGTATTTTCTAAATGTCAGGTAGTTCATCTCCCTGACCTCTGATGGGAGGGTGTTCCACAGGGCGGGTGCCACTACCGAGATTCCTGGTTCCCTGTAGCTTTGCTTCTTGCAGTGAGGGAACCACCAGAAGGCCCTCGGCGCTGGACCTCAGTGTCCAGGCAGAACGATGGGGGTGGAGATGCTCCTTCAGGTATACTGGACCGAGGCCATTTAGGGCTTTAAAGGTCAGCACCAACACTTTGAATTGTGCTTGGAAACGTACTGGGAGCCAATGTAGGTCTTTCAAGACTGGTGTTATGTGGTCTTGGCAGCCGCTCCCAGTCACCAGTCTAGCTGCCGCATTCTGGATTAATTGTAGGGTCACCTTCAAAGGTAGCCCCACATAGAGCGCATTGCAGTAATCCAAGCGAGAGATAACCAGAGCATGCACCACCCTGGCGAGGCAGTCCGCAGACAGGTAGGGTCTCAGCCTGCGTACCAGGTAGAGCTGGTGGACAGCTGCCCTGGACACAGAATTGACCTGCGCCTCCATGGACAGCTGAGAGTCCAAAATGACTCCCAGGCTGTGCACCTGGTCTTTCAGGGGCACAGTTACCCCATTCAGGACCAGGGAGTCCTCCACACCTGCCCGCCTCCTGTCCCCCACAAACAGTACTTCTGTCTTGTCAGGATTCAATCTCAATCTGCAATGGGCAGAATCTCATGAAGGCTGGGAATTCTGTCTCTCACAGGAGCCAACTCCTAGGGGCCAAGTTCCCTTCAGCACCCCAATAAAATATTTGAGGGGCTGGGCCCTCCAAATTTGATGGACATTGCCATTCAAATGGTATGCATGCACCGCATCATGTTGATGGACTGCATGTACCGCATGCAAAGTTGATGGACATTGCCATTCAAATGGTGTGCATGCACCGCATCATGTGCAGGGCTGGGCTTACCTGCCTCCCATATTTATTCTAGTTGGAACCCGTGCAGAGTCTCTGCATCAAAAGGTATTCAGTGCTTCACTTGCCCCAAGGCAGAAACTAGAAAAAATTACTCAGTGCTAACAAAACAGCTCCTTAGAAGACTTCTCTGTGGATGAACAATCTGGGCTCACGGCATGCAAAAAAATATTTAAATTACTTATTCCATGCCACACATATACCGGTATGCTCCAATGCACAGCTGGGCAATTAGTGGGGACAGTAATTGCTGAGCCAAATATTTTCAAATGAAAAAGCTGAATTTGGAGGGGAAACACAATCCCTGCTTAAAAGCCTTCAGCCCCTGGAATCACAAACAGTTCAGAGATTAGGGTGGCATGCATCAATACATTTGAAACAGAAGGAAAAGAAATGCCGAAAATGTACACTCACCACTGGTAGCCTGAACTTCTTGCAGACCTGCAACATGACAAGACAGCAGTGAGAAGGTGCCAAGAAAATCGAGGAGATTCACTGGATCTAAGACTCATTGGCGTAGTTGCACTGTATCTCCAAACAGCAGCTCTACTTTATTCCAAGCCAATGCTCTTGAGACAGGAAGCATCCTTGAAAAAGACAACATACATTCCCTCCAGGACATCCCAACGCCAACACAACAATGTGTACAACTCTATGGACCATCAGTAGACATCATCATTCCCTTTCCCAGTGAATATACCAAATAAAAGCTCTCTAGGTAGGTTTTTGATCTCTCGATGTCCTGACATCAGTCCTGACAAATGAGAAGGTTGTATTAATGTATCAAATTTGCAGATGAATCAGAATTGGGAGGGAGTGCAAACATTTTAGAGCATGGGATTAATTCTTTTTTAAATGATCTTAGTAAAATGGTAGACATCAACAAAAACTGGTTCTACCAGAATCAAACCAAAACAAGGAGCTCATTCAGCTGAAATCCCGAATGAAAAGTTTCTCCTGTTGTGTACATATTCCTGTCTCCTGGGTGGGACTGGAAGTTCCCTTCTCTTTTGTTTCTCAGAAATTACAGCACACAGACATGTATTCTGTTTGGCCTTTAACTGGGAGGTGGGCAGCAATTATACAGGATCATGGGGCAGGTCAACAGGGTGGTTGTATGTGGATTGTTGGCTCTAGCTGGGCTTGAGGTGGGGCAGCTAAGCCGACTGCAAGTCTAGCCCATATCTTCATCCCAACAGCCCACATACATCCATGTCTCCAGTTGCAATTGGGAAACAATAGACTGGTATGCTTCATAATTCCTCACTGTCTGGGACATCTACGTTACCTTGTCCATCTTGATCATACCAACCTCTCCTTCTGTACTGTGGCATCACAATTTCCGTTCCTGTCAAGGACCTGTGCTCCCAAAGTAACCTCTCTCTTGAAAACTAATTTAGCAAAGCCGTAATTTACTTTCCCCCACCTACCTGGCAACACCCTGAAACCCAATTATAACATCATCAAAATCAACTAAAGAAACTATTATGATGTCTCTTTCATCTCCATTAATGGCCCTTCCTTGCAGACACATGTCTGGTGCAGGATCGTTAAGACGGTATCTGCTTGTTAGTATTTTCTTATTTCTTTTTTAAAATATATATATATTATTAAAGGTTTCTTAGTTTACAAAAATACAGGCGTTGTCTCTTTTTTCAAGTTGTGTTTTCTACAGATCAGTTTCATTTTTTGTGCGAGATTAGTGTGACATACAGTGTTAGGTTAGGAAAGCGGGGGAATGGTAAGTGGGGTGGGGTCAGGTGGTTCTTCTACTTCTACTTAGTGTATGTGTGGGGTTTTGTGTCAGCATTACTTGTATGGGTCCTCTTACTATTCGCTTGTTGTACAGTCATACCTCGGGTTACGAACACCTCGGGTTATGAACACCTCGGGTTACGAACTCCGCAAACCCAGAAGTATTTTCGCTGCGCACACATTCTGTGCATGCGCAGAAGCGGCATGCACAGTTTCTGCATGCGCAAAGCACGAAAATTGCTGAAATTGCGCTTTGCGCATGCACAAAATGGCCCTTCGGGTTATGACCATTTCGGGTTACGAACTGCGTCCCAGAACGGATCGTGTTTGTAACCCGAGGTACCACTGTATTTCCTTGGTGGTGAGAGAGGTTAGAGTAGCTTAGGGTGTGGTTGGTTGTCTTTGGTTGGCTGTAGTGAGATTTGTTTTTTGTGTGTGAGCGTGAACATGGTGTGTGTGTATTTTTGAATCAAGTTAGTCAGACTGATTCGTATGCTGTCGGCGGATTCTTGTTGTTTTGTTGGGGTGTGTATGTGATATAGAGGAACTATAGTGGGGTGAAGGAGTCTTCTTCTTCTATTTGTCTCCATGTCAGCTTCACTTTATTGGTTAGTTTTTCTGATAAAGCTGTTTCCCATACTATTTTATACCATTGGTCCTTGCTTACTCCTGACAGGTCTCTCCAGAGTCTGGTTTTAAAAAGGAGGGGAAGCAACAAAAACCGAGCCACAAATTTTCCCTCGGGTCTTGAGTTGCTCTGAAGTCAGAGGCAGAGAGAGCGTGTTAAGTCTCACAATTGTACCGTATTCAGGTAGATAAGCCACCCTTAGGAGCTGCCTTATGCCAAGTCGGAGCACTGGGCCAAAACTTCTCTCTACTCAGAAAAATTGGGTGAGCATAACCATGTATTATTAAGCCAAGGAACAAACATGGCTTGGTTTTCAATCAGTGGATTTCAAGCAGCTGCAGAATAAATTAATGCACCATACAACAGGTAGAAGAGAGACTTGAGCAACAGTGTAATAATGGATGAGAGAGCATTGGCATTGATCCTTGGCACCATAGGTCACTGGTCGATTAGAGTGCCTTCTTTGCAGGCAAAAGAGCCTTGTTCACATTGTTGGATCTCCAAGTAGGGAGGGAAAGACTTCATCTGAAAACTTAAGAGAGCTACTGCAAGTCAGTGTAGACCTGAAGCGGGGAACATTTAATGATTCAAACGTAGCCAGCTTTCCGGTCAGCATTCCAGCAGGAGACTGGGTCAAAGGCGGAAGTGGGTGAGGAAATGTGGGTATGGCCAAAAATGCACTGGTTTGAAATGAAATCAATTGAAATTACAGTCATACCTCGGTTTAAGTACGCTTTGGTTTGAGTACTTTCAGTTTAAGTACTCTGCGGACCCGTCTGCAACGGATTAATCCACTTTCCATTACTTTCAATGGGAAAGTTCGCTTCAGGTTAAGTACGCTTCAGGTTAAGTACAGACTTCCAGAACCAATTACACTCATACTTCGGGTTAAGTACGGTTCAGGTTGAGTACCCCACAGACCTGTCTGGAATGGATTAATCCACTTTCCATTACTTTCAATGGGAAAGTTCACTTCAGGTTAAGTACGCTTCAGTTTAAGTACAGACTTACAGAACCAATTGTGTACTTAAACCGAGGTACCACTGTATGGTGGATAAATTAAAATCTACTTTATATTTTGGAAAGTTGATTGCTCATTATAAGTCGCCGGCAAATTTTGTATAGTGGTTCCTGAGATCTAGAAGCAGATTTTCATACATGTTTGGATACAACTGGACACCATTTTGAATGAAAGAATGTTCAGAACCTTTCAAGACGGCATTGATTTTAACCACTGATCTGAAAACTGCAGTGATTTTGGGGGGTTTCTTAGAACTTCCAAGCATGGATGGATTTATAATGATTTCATTTCTCCCCCACCCTCACTAAACTTTAGGTTGTGGGTCTGTACCAAGCAATGCTGGGTATGAGGCTGCCAGTAAAAAAAGAAGGGCAATGCTGCTGCCATAGACAATACTGAGATTGAGCGATGGTTTCATGTGATATAATGGTATTTCCCATGCCCCCTAACTTGGTATGAGAAAATTGGAATAATAATAATAATAATAATAATAATAATAATAATAATAATAATGTTATACCCCACTCATCTGGCTGGGTTTTCTCAGCCACTATTAACAAGTTTATCCTTATTTTGATCTGGAGGGTATACTGCAGTTATTCAGAGGCACATCAGGCATGTTCAGAGATGTTTTCCAATTGCCTCACATGCTGCAAGATTCAGCCATTGACTTGAAAACCTCCAGGGGTAATGGAAACTGATTTGCAGTGATGTAAAGGAGAATGAGCCACAGAATGAGATGGCTGGGCCTGCTCAAGCAGCAGATGAGATGGGAATCAAGTGGTCAAGTGCTAAGGTGGTAGAATGGACTGTAGCACTTCAGACTACAGGTGGGTGGGAATCACATTTTTGAATATTTCCCTGTGTTAAAAATGAAGCCAAGCTCAGCAGGAAGAGAGATACAGTAGAACAGGCATCCCCAAACTGTGGCCCTCCAGATGTTTTGGCCTACAACTCCCATGATCCCTAGCTAACAGGACCAGTGGTCGGGGAAGATGGGAATTGTAGTCCAAAACATCTGGAGGGCCGAAGTTTGGGGATGCCTGCAGTAGAATCTTTGCCCTCAGTGCATTAATTTTCAACTTACGGGGGGTTGTGACATGGAGGAGTGTTAAATAAAATGGAGCCCTCACCTGCTGTGTGAAGTAGTGTCATCTGTTCTACCACCTTGTTGTGCTGCATGTGTAGGCCAGACCAAACATCTAGACCCAACTGGGCCCAGTTTCACAACATTGTTTCACCTATCCCCAAAGCTGGGAGCAGGCTTGAGAACCAGTGGTATATAGTGGTTAGAATGTAAGGCAGATCCAGGCTCATATCTTTGCTCAGGCATGAAGCTCACAGTGTAACCTTGGGCTCTCCATATCTGTGAACTTAATCTATTTTGCAAGGTTGGTGGGAGGACCAAAAAGAAAAAAAAGTTGAGCTGAAGAAGAACTATGGAAAAAGAGTGGGAACTGGATAAAAATTAAGTTTCTCTACAGTTGAAAGGATAGGAGAATGTCTAAGTGCTTTACTTATAATAACAACCAGATGCAGTTAAGCTATAAGGCAGCACAAAGCAGGTAAGGCAACTATAAGAGCGCTGATTAGAATCTCTACAAAACCACAACCACACAGGAATAATCAACAGAGATCAAAGGGTGAGGCAGGAGGGGGAAAAAGAGAACTTGGAGGCAGTCAGCAAAAAAGCCAAGCAAAGCCTTAATAAAATATAAAGGGAGGCAGAATGATTTAATGTCTGCAAGGGGAAGAAGGAATGTTTCTGAAAATATGTCCTGGAGGAGTGTTAAGAAACCGATTAGAGGGAACACTGGCTGATCTGATGCCAATGAGGGACACAAGAACTTGTAAAATTAATAGACCATCAAGCAAATGTTAGAACAATCCAGGGAGGTAGGGAGGTTTACTGGGAGATATATATATTCTCCTGATGGAGACACAAAGGAAACTTATTTGCAGCTGAAAATAGATGTTGGTAGGATTTGTGAGAGGTTTGTGGAGAACTGGAGTAAAAGCAAACTAATAAATGCTTGGCATAACTCTTCCCTCAGGCAGAAAGACAAATTCTCTTTGCTGTGATTTCAAAATTGGAGCCATCTGGTTGAGATTTCTAACGATGAGGTAATGTGGATTTCAAGACACAGCTGGTTGAAATTTGTATACAATGTTCACGGGGAACATTCAGAACCCCCACACTGGATTATATATTACAGTTGGGGTAAAGGCTGTTACAAACAATCGAGACATACCCACAAAGGAAATTGCCTTGTACTGACTGAGTCAGGCCACTGAACCATCTAGCTCAGGCACCCCAAAACTGCGGCCCTCCAGATGTTTTGGCCTACAACTCCCATGATCCCTAGCTAACAGGACCAGTGGTCGGGGAAGATGGGAACTGTAGTCCAAAACATCTGGAGGACCGAAGTTTGGGGATGCCTGATCTAGCTCATTCATCACTCTTTACACAGACTGGCAGAAACTTTCGAGGATTCCAGACTGGGATTTTTCTCGGCCTTTTCTCGGGCGTTTCTGCACTTAACATTTATAGGAGTATAGTTGCTGTTTGATCAGACATTTTAAATAATGAACTTGTAGCTGATTGTCTGCCCTTTTGGTCACATGTCACTGTTATGAGTTCTGGGTTATCCTTGGGAGGTTCTGCCCAAACTGAGAAAAATTCAGTGGTCGTAGTCATACCTCTTGGTATCTCCATGTTCCTCCAGCCAGTAAATATTGGGATTACCTGTATGAGTATGTGCACAGGTGTAAATAACCCTTTGTGTTTTTATTCTATTTTTTTTTGAATTTTATGCCTAGTAATCAATAATTGTAACCTCGTGGGATATAGGAGATTAGAAGAGGAGCTATGTGTCTGCCTGGGCTATGGTGAACCTGGTGAATGTGGTGAGACTTTGTCTGCAGCTAATGATTGCTGTCATGGGCAGTACTTTGTCTGGCATGTCCGTCCTCTGAACTAAGCTCTCAGATTGACAGTTCACACCCAAAGGGAGGGAAGTGGCATCTCCAAAACCATGCCCATCAACCCCTACCCTCCACAAAGAAACCAGAATGATACTTGTAGACATTCCCAACTAATGAAAATATTCAGGATCCATTCTGGATTGTTCACAAAAGTCAGATTTTTTTGGGGGTGGTGGTGGTGGTAGAAGTGTTTCCTTGAGTACATTATTTTGGAAAACTAGTTGAATAATGATGGGTGCAATGAGTCAGTGCCCACCCAGGGACGGCTGTGCTCAGGATTCCTCCTTCATTGCAGGAGGTTGGACTAGATTTCCATCAGGTCCCTTCCAACTCTACAATTCTATTATTCTATGTTGTTTGGCAGCATGCCAAAAACAGAAGAAGAAGAAGAAGAAGAAGAAGAAGAAGAAGAAGAAGAAGAAGAAGAAGAAGAAGAAGAAGAAGAAGAAGAAGAAGAAGAAGAAGAAGAAGGCAGGGATTGAATTTAGTACGTTTTGCTTGAAAAGCTTGTGCTTTGCCACAGTACTCATGTGCTGGTGACACTATTTGTATAGTATTGTCTTCAAAGGGATGTGTTTTTAATATAGTAAACCTAGTGTATGCAAGACCTGCTGGAAGAATTCCAGTTCTGTTTCCAAGTCCTGAGCAGAGGAATTTCATGGAAATTCTGCGGTAAATCTGGGCTGGCAGCTAAACCTCTGGCACGTTCTCTCAATATCATCAGTGATTCGCTTTACATAAGTGTCCCAGATGCATTGGTGAAGGCTGCTAACTCATTACAGAAACATTGGGTGATTAATTGTGTGGTCTATAGTCAATGAATGAATTCATTGATTAAGCCTACATAAAATTTTCACATTGCTCTATAGAAAAAAAAAGTGTTCTGCTTAAGGCATCTTTGTATTTGCATATGTTTGTGAGTGTTTGATTAAAAAAATAGGTGCAGCAATACAGCTGGCTGGAGCATGGGAATAACAGGTTGGTAGGAGTTAGATGGTAGATCCTATAACAGGGGCATTGCTGTAAACACAGATTTGCACGTGCTCATTTATAGGAGAAAGATCTAGGGGTCGAAGTAAACCACAAGCTTAACATGAGTTAACAGTATGATGCAGAACCTAAAATAGTTAATGCTATTCTAGGCTGCATCAAGAGAAGTATAGGATCCCAATCAAGGGAAGTCATAGTACTGCTCTGTTCTACCTTGGTCAGACCACATCTGGAGTACTGTGTCTAGGAATTTACAAGTAAGTTGCCAGCATTCTATGTTTCTAAGGTCCCTAAAAGCATTCAGCAGGAGAAGCAGTTTACACACATCTCTGCAATGCCATTGAATTCTTTTTTTTCCCATAGTGTTCATCCTTAACTAAAATGGGAACTCTGCCTCCTCTGTGGTGGTTGAAGAGAAGAAGGGGGGGAGACTATCAAAAAAGAGGGCTAGATGGACTCTAGAGGATGCTGTTGCTGCACCAGACCAATAGCTTCCTTCCCAAACCATGGTCCATGTGAACTTAACTGTTGTACACTTCCCAAATGTGTAGGAAAGCACTCCAAACTATAATGGGATTCCTGGTGGCTTTGCTGTGTCTCAACTGACAGAGGCAGTAATGCTTTTGGATGCCAGTTGCTAGAAAACCACAGGAGATGCTGTTGTACTCAAGTCCTCCTTGCAAGCTTGCAGTTAGCCACTGTGAGAACAGCATGCTGGATTAGATGGGCCTGAAATGTGGTCCAGTAGTTAAGAAACAGGAGCTTCAACATGCTCCTTACAGGTGCTACACATTGCAAATGAGCAAAGACATGTGAGAACTCTACACATCCCAAGACAACATTTAGACCTACCCTTATATTGAGTCAGAAAGCAGGTCCATCTTCCCCTACTCTAGAATTACTTTCCAGCATCAGCATCTTAAGTAAAAGTCTGTCTCATCCTCTGCTACCTGATTCTTTTAACTGGAGATGCCAGGGAAGGAACTGGGGGGGGGGGTTTGCGCTTCTGCAGGCAAAGCTTTGCTCTGCCACTGAGCTATGGCTTTCTGTAATCCTTTGAAGAAAGCCTCAGACTTCCCCATGCCACTTCTTCAGTGCAGGTATCACTGAGGTAAGGTGGAACAATTTTCCTCAGGTGCACAGATCTGCCCCATCCCCTCCTTGCCTCTGCCATTGCCCCACTGGGACTCTGCCCTCACCGCTGCCACAGCACCATTGCACTTACTGCTGCTGGAGCAGCTTCACAATTGTGCCGGCTGCAATAAGGAATGAATGCCTAAAGGGGAAAGTAGTCCAGATATAGGCTAATACATATGAGGGGACAAAGCTTTAGCTGAGTCAGTCCATTGATCCATGTAGCCCATGGTTTTCTGATTGGCAGTGGTCTTTGCAATCACAGTTCAGTGGCAGACCACAACTCAATGACAGAGGACATGGTTTGCAAGCAGAGGGTCCCAAGTTTAATACCTGTCACCTCTAGTTTAAAAAGATCAGGTAGAGGGTGATAGGAAAGACCTCTGCTTATGACCCTAGAGAGCTGCTGCTAGTCAGAGTAGACAATATTGAGCTAGATGGACAAGTAGTCTGATGTGATATGTGGTAACTTTCTGTGTCTGTTGGTTTGTTCCTGTCCCTGCTACCTGAGAACATTTAACAGGATGTGCCATGGATTGAAACTGGGTACCTTTAATATGGCAAACATACCACTGAGCTATGGGCACCTCTTTCTACCTCTGCATGCATATCTAAAGGTAAAGGTAAAGGGACCCCTGACCATTAGGTCCAGTCGTGACCGACTCTGGGGTTGCGCGCTCATCTCGCATTATTGGCTGAGGGAGCCGGCGTATAGCTTCCAGGTCATGTGGCCAGCATGACAAAGCCGCTTCTGGCAAACCAGAGCAGCACATGGAAATGCCGTTTACCTTCCCACTGTAGCGGTTCCTATTTATCTACTTGCACTTTGACGTGCTTTCGAACTGCTAGGTTGGCAGGAGCTGGGACCGAGCAACGGGAGCTCACTCCGTCACAGGGATTCGAACCGCTGACCTTCTGATCAGCAAGCCCTAGGCTCAGTGGTTTAACCACAGCGCCACCTGGGATAGTCCTGCATGCATATCTAAAAGGCTGTTAATACAAGGCAGTAAATGAATCTGTTATAAGGTTATTAGAGAATAACAGAACAAAACAATGCTGACAAACTTTAATTCAGATATTGGGAAGTGGGGTATTGCTGACATCCTTCTTGGACTTCATTCTTCTAGATCTGTGTCCATAGCCACTAGCACTTTCCCATTGCACTACCAAAGCAATACCACTTCTGTCCTAGAGCTAGGAGCAAAACCAAGGATTCTTCTCATCCTTCTAAGATTCTAAAACCCACTGTTGTTTTTGGTTGTTGTTTAGTCCAATTGGTTTAGCTGTTGGAGGTAGGTAAAAATATGGTGGTTTTTCTTACCCATCAGTGCTAACAGAAGCATGAGTAGACGAGCTTCCCTGGTCGCCACAAGGCCTTGTCTTTTGATCACCTGCCACTCCAACATGGTGGGTTTTGCTAGTGCCAATAACCAAAGAGCCAATCAGGAAGAATCTGTAGCTTTCCAGAAAGTGGACACATAAGTGATAGGAAGCCACTGAAAGATATCCAGTCATCAGCGACGAGAATCACCTCACTTATATAGCTGTCTGTGGCAGGTAGGTTGTGTCCTGGTCGAGAATGTTGACCAACAAGTTCAGCAGATCTTGGCACACGTCTTTGCCTTCATTTCTAGCATCCATCCTGCTGAGGCCAATTGCTGAGGTTGCCAGGAAGAAGTAAATGCGACTGAGAGACCACACCTGAACCTACCATGCCCAGCCGTCTTTTCTCCATGCTCATCCACCCTCAGCTCCATACCAGCTTCCATTATTTGTTTAGCACTTTGGGAGTGGTGACACCCCAGGTAACCTATCCTGAAATCTGAGCTCCAGGAAACAACAACTTGTGAACAGTAGCACTGAAGTGCAATATTTCAGTAAATGTGGCAGCACTGTGATGCTCCTGATAAGGTTGCAGAAGGATAATATTGATGACACCATTGGTGTGGATGGTGCTTTACAAAATATAAGAGAACATGTCCCTGCCTCTGAGGAGCTTACAGGGGAGGAATAGAGGAAGAGGATGGAAATGGAGATGGGGTAAAAATGTGGGAAAGTATGCAGTTATTTCAATTGCACATACTTAGAGTATATTCTTCCCACCATTTATGGAAATTTTGAGGTTATGGGAACTGAGAAGTTATGCTAAAAGTTTTACATACAAGGTCGGAGATCTTTGAGGAGAGATATGAAGGAAGTGCAGGAGTTTGCATCATATAGGTTTTCCGGAAAATAGCTCAACGCCTAAGGAGCAGCAAGTGAGAAAGGGTGGGGTTGTAGGATAGGGTTACCAGATGTCCTCAGTTCCTGGGGACAGTCCCCAGATTCACCAATCTGTCCCCAGACAAAATCTGTCCCCGGAATGTCCCCAGATTTTAATTAATGTCCCCAGATTTATGCCTGGGGACTTCCAGCGAGGCACTATGGCGGGCACCATAGCAGTAAGCAGCACTGGAGGTCCCAGCCACATCAAAGTTCTAGCCAGCCAATCCGACGGTTGTGGGGGGAGTATTTAAACCAAGGCACGAGCCAGAGACCTTACTTCTGGCTTGCTTCCTCGATCAACGCTCGCCTCTTTTTATCCCTAAAGGTAAAGGTAAAGGGACCCCTGACCATTAGGTCCAGTCATGACCGACTCTGGGGTTGCGGCACTCATCTCGCGTTATTGGCCGAGGGAGCCGGCATACAGTTTCCAGGTCATGTGGCCAGCATGACTAAGCCACATCTGGTGAACTAGAGCAGCGCATGGAAACGGCGTTAACCTTCCTGCTGGAGTGGTACCTATTTATCTACTTGCACTTTGAGGTGCTTTCGAACTGCTAGATTGGCAGGAGCTGGGACCGAGCAACGAGAGCTCACCCTGTCGTGGGGATTCAAACTGCCGACCTTCTGATTGGCAAGCCCTAGGCTCAGTGTTTAACCCACAGTGCCACCCACATCCCCTTTTTTTATCACTACTATGTCCTTAAAGCAATGTCACTCTCAAAAAGTGATGTTAACATAAAAAGAGGTTGGAGTTTTAAGTAGTATACTTATGTACAGTTTCTCAAAAGGCAAAGAACCTAGAAGCTGAATTCACTAAGAGATAAATATAAGATCAGGCTTACTGGATCAGGCCAATGGCCTGTCAGATCCAATATCTTGTTCTCATAGTGGCCAAGACTCTCCCCCTCCTGCAGTTTTCAGGTATTCAGAAAGATAACTGCAATATCCCCAAATGTTCCTTCCAACAAGGACAACAATTTAATTGCTGTAAATGACATCAAGGAGTGGCTGTACACGTAAAACGCTTAATAAATACCTTTTGAAATATGATAGCTTCTTCTACCAGACCAAAAGGCATATTACTAAAATGGGGTGTGGGGAATCTGATTTGAGTACCTTATTTGGCATTTTATTAATGTCCCTTGGTAAATTGCGTGTTCCAGGCTGCCTAATAGGCCTAAGACTCCAAGGCACTGAATAGACATCAAAATGCATTGTCACTGCAGAGGTTATACTGTACATAAGTATACTACTTAAAACTGATGTTTCTGATCTTTCATGGAGACATTACTTTTTCCCCATCCAAGGGAATATTCTGAATCGTCTGCTTCTTCCCATTAAATTCTTCCCATTTACCTTCTGGAGTTTCGTAAAGCTCCAGAATTCAATACCCAACTGTAGGGGGAGAGCAGGTCTTAAGGGGACAGATTAAAAACAACAACAGTTTTCCTGTTACTGGTTTGGCCCCACTTAGCATCACTCCTCCTGCTTTCCAATAATGAGGCACTCACTCCCTATTTAATTAGAGACTCCTCAAGTGGAAGCTTGTTGGACTTTCTAGGAACCCCTTTATTAAACATCTGCATAGATGTTATTGCTCACCTGACCAAATACACAACATGGTCTCTGCTTTACTCCCCTAGCCCTAATACATCAGAGATATTTCCTAGCTGAAAAAGTGGTTGAGTAATGGAAGAATAAATATTCTTGTGTTCTGGGTGTTCTGCACTGATCCCTTGATGTACCTTTATATATCCTGCACACATACAAACACAGACACATGCCACAGAATTTCTGACTTATTGACATGGACCACACACTGCACTGCAGCAAATATTGAATTCGGAGGTGGGGCTGGAATCCCAAATGCAAATTCTCAAAAATCCAATTTTTAATGGCTTTGTCCTACCTACTTTGTCTCCTACCTTTGAGTGGGAGAGGTGAAGGAAATGTGTCTTACTAAGGAATCTTATTAGGCCCCTGGCTTTCCCTTAAAAAGAAAAAAGCAAGTAGTTAAAAAAAAGTCTTTGTATGAGAAGGTGTTGGCTGTGACCAAACAAAAACATTCTATAATCTATTACTGTTTCGGACCACCCATGAAGAGGTGTTGAACTATGGGGCAAGATATATTCCTCATCCCATTACCTTCCTGTGTGCTCCACCTTTCCCTCTTTGCAATCTGTTTCCTGGTATTTTCTATTTTGTCCCTATTTTGTTTATGAGGAAAGACAGCAGCTCCGTAGTAGTAGATTGTATGCAGAAGGTCTCAGTGTAGACCAGGGTTTCCCCAACTTGGGTCTCCAGCTATTTTTGCACTACAGTTCCCGTCATCTCTGACCGCTAATCCTACTAGCTATGGATGATGGGAGTTGTAGTGTCAGTGCTTTTTTTTCTGGGGGGACGCAGGGGTACGCATACCCCTAAACATTTTGTGAATCTAAGTTTGGCTTCACTGAGGGGCAATATTTCAATACAGTGGTTCCTCGGGTTACAGATGCTTCAGGTTGCAGGCGCTTCAGGTTACAGACTCAGCTAACCCATAAATAGTACCTCGGGTTAAGAACTTTGCTTCAAGATGAGAACAGAAATCATGCCGCAGCGGCACGTCGGCGGCAGCGGGAGGGCCCATTGGCTAAAGTGCTACCTCAGGTTAAGAACAGACCTCCAGAATGAATTAAGTTCTTAACCCGAGGTATCACTGTATGAGTAGGAAATTATTATTTATACCCTGCCCATCTGGCTGGGTTTCCCCAGCCACTCTGGGTGGCTTCCAACAGAAAAATAGAATACAATCTATTAAACATTAAAAGCCTTCCTAAACAGGGCTGCCTTCAGATGTCTTCTAAAAATCTGGTAGTTGTTTTTCTCTTTGACATCTGATGGGAGGGCGTTCCACAGGACGGGCGCCACTATTGAGAAGGCCCTCTGCCTGGTTCCCTGTAACTTGGCTTCTCGCAACAAGGGAACCGCCAGAAGGCCCTCAGAGCTGGCCCTCAGTGTCGGGCCGAACAATGGGGCTGGAGACACTCCTTCAGGTATACTGGGCTGAGGCCATTTAGGGCTTTAAAGGTCAACACCAACACTTTGAATTGTGCTCAGAAACGTACTGGGATCCAATGTAGGTCTTTCAAGACGGGTGTTATGTGGTCTCGACAGCCACTCCCAGTCACCTTCAAAGGTAGCCTCACGTAGAGCGCATTGCAGTAGTCTAAGCAAGAGATAACTAGAGCATGCACCACTCTGGTGAGACAGTCTGCAGGCAGGTAGGGTCTCAGCCTGCATACCAGATGGAGCTGATAGACAGCTGCCCTGGACACAGAATTGACCTGTGCTTCCATGGACAGCTGTGAATCCAAAATGACTCCCAGGCTGCGCACCTGGTCCTTCAGGGGCACAGTTACCCCATTCAGGACCAGGTAGTCCTCCACACCTGCCCGCCTCCTGTCCCCCACAAACAGTACTTCTGTCTTGTCAGGATTCAACCTCAATCTGTTAGCCACCATCCATCCTCCAACCGCCTCCAGGCACAGGACTTTCACCGCCTTCACTGGTTCTGATTTGAAAGAGAGGTAGAGCTGGGTATCATCCGCATACTGATGAACACCCAGCCGAAATCCCCTGATGATCTCTCCCAGTGGTTGCATGTAGATGTTAAAAAGCACGGGGGAGAGGACAGAATCCTGAGGCACCCCACAAGTGAGAGCCCCGGGGTCTGAACACTCGTCCCCCACCACCACTTTCTGAACACGGCCCCAGGAGGAAGGAGCCTCGGAATCTGCTGCAATCCCCAGCCCTACTTTGAGATGTCAGGGACTGAACCTGGAATCTTTTTCACACAAAACCATTTGCTGTACCATCAGGTATGCCAACTCAGGAAAGCGACTGGGGGAGCCTGATGTTACGCACAACTTTCAGGAGTTGTGCAGCAACTCATCTTCCATGACCTGCAGCTCCTCTGCCTCCTGCCGCCACCATGAGCTGTGGGCTGCTTTCCCTCTGTGGCAGCAGGAGGAGGAGCCACTGTGTTGCTGGCTTGCTCAACAGCGTTGCGTCTGGGCGTCATGCATGTTGTTGTGACGTCACACATGATGCCCAGATAAACATCAAGGGGACCCAGCCCCCTGCTAACTCCCACACTCCCTGACTACTGGCCATTCTGCTTGGACAGATGGGCGTTGGTGTCTGACAACACCCACTCCCCAACTTTGAGGGCCAACGTTTTCCCACGCCTGCTGTATACAGACGAAACTACAAAGAACTGCAAGAAAATTGCCCTAATGATAGCCAAGGTCTGGTCTTGAACATCATTCCTTCTACACAGTCTTTTTGCTACTGAAACAGATCATCATTGCTAGTAAACAAAAATACAGATATTGGGTATTATGAAACCCTGGCCTAAGATTGTTCTATTTATTTGTGCTAGTATATGCTGACTGTTTTTTGCTTTGAAATGACTCACTGAAGGTGTTACTTCACAACTGGTTAGTGCTTGAGGCATAATATTAACACATGCTAATGTATCTATCACTCCTTGTTTTTCATGTACATACTGAAATTACCGCAGTAGCAAAGAGGCTGAAGAAACTGCAGAGGTTATCTAACTAGGCTGTATGTCCCATTTGCTACCATATACTACGGATGGTCAACATGGTGCCTTACAGATGGTCTACAACACCCATCATCCCTGACCAGCAAGACCAATGGCCAGGGATGATGGGAGTTGCAGTCCAAGACATCTGTAGTACTACATAGTCTACAGCTGCCTTGTTCCATAACAGGTTAACTATGGCATATGCAACGAGATTTTGTGGTACTTCTGGGCAGAAGAATGGAACACAGGACTAGTTATGGTATACAGTGGTACCTCTGGTTACGCACTTAATTTGTGCCGGAGGTCCATTCTTAACCTGAAACCGTTCTTAACCTGAGGTACCACTTTAGCTAATGGGGCCCCCCACTACCGCCATGCCACTGCCATGCGATTTCTGTTCTCATCATGAGGTAAAGTTCTTAAACCGAGGTACTACTTCCGGGTTAGCGGAGTCTGTAACCCAAAGTGTTTGTAACCCGAGGTGTTTGTAACCTGAGGTACCACTGTAGTTTATTGGCTGCATTCTGATCTGCTTTTGCACTGCTCCCCTGCTGCCTACTCGGGAGAATAGAGAGAAAGCCACATCAAGGCAAGAATAGGAGTGGTGGACAGCAAATGTTCAGTAATATGCACTAGAAGGTCACTAGCCCATGGTTTGGACTTGATTTGTACCAAAGAAGCTGGCACCGCTAAGCTAGATCCACATTATATACTGTACTCAAATTGGTTTAAAGCCATTCCCTCTTCCTTGGGAACACTGTGAATTGTGGTTCTGTAAGGGGCGCGGGTGGCGCTGTGGGTTAAACCACTGAGCCTAGGGCTTGCCGATCAGATGGTCGGTGGTTCGAATCCCCGCGACAGGGTGAGCTCCCGTTGCTCGGTCCCAGTTTCTGTCAACCTAGCAGTTTGAAAGCACATCAAAGTGCAAGTAGAGAAATAGGTACCGCTACAGCGGGAAGGTAAACAGCATTTCTGTGTGCTGCTCTGGTTCGTCAGAAGCGGCTTTGTCATGCTGGCCACATGACCTGGACGCTGTAGGCCAAAAAGAATTATCAGCCTAAATAAAGCCAGATTATATGCAGTGGTACCTCTAGTTACCAACTTAATTCATTCTGGATGTCCGTTCTTAACCTGAAATTGTTCTTAACTAGAGGCGTGCTTTCACTATTGGGGCTTCTTGCTGTTGCTGCACACGATTTCCATTCTCATCCTGGGGCAAAGTTCTCAACTCGAGGTAACTCTTCCAGGTTAGCGGAGTTTGCAACCTGAAATGTTTGTAACCTGAGGCGTTTGTAACTCGAGGTACCACTGTAACATTAAAAAAGACAATTCTAGTTGTGTAACTGTGAAGAGAAACTATTCATTATCTCTGTAAAAACAGATTCTCAAATTTGCATTTGCCGTAGAGCAAATACAGGGATTGGAAGCAATTGAAACCCTGGAAAAACCCACTGCCAGTCAGTGTAGACAATACTGAGCTGGATGGACGAATGGTATGACTTGGTCCAAGACAGCTTCCTATGTTCCAGTAGCCCTCCAGATGTTGTTGAACTCCAGCACTTACCATCCCCTGTTAGGGATGAAGAAAGCTGGAATCCACAACATCTAGAGGGCTATAGGTTTCCCCATCCGTGTCATATGGTATAGTACATTTGCAACCACTTCCTGTTTATGTGAGAACAAACAATGCTTGGTCTTGCTTTGCTTGGGATGATGAGACATTCAGGGTTAAATAAACATGCTTGGGCAACACCAGTGACTTCATTTCAATTATACTAAGACACGATTTGGCCCTGCTTGCCACCTCCATGATTCACCAAGGGTTTGGTCTCCTCTTGAGTTCCCAGTGTGCAAGGTAAAGGCCACAGGAATCCACACTAAGAATTCTTTCTCTTCCATTCCTTCCTTGCCACTGCCAGCCCCCACGATACCTGGTGTCATTCCTTACCTCCTTTTTTTGTTATTCTTGTAAGCTCAGTGGCTTGTTTGTGCACAGTTCTGAACAATGGAGCCCTTTATTTTAAATCCATAGGTGCAACTCTTTAATCACCACAAAACAATAATGCAGCTAATAGGTAAACCACCTCCATTTGCCATGTAAGGGCACAAAATGGATTATTCAAGGACCTAATTCACCCCCACATCATTAGCATGTGCACGACTGTTAGTAATAATAATAATAATAATAATAATAATAATAATAATAATAATATATTTATACCCCACCCATCTGGCTGGGTTTCCCCAGCCACTCTAGGCAGCTCCCAACAGAATAAAAAAACAATAAAATATCCCTAAACAGGGTTGCCTTCATATGTATTCTAAAAGTCAGATACAGTGGTACCTCGGTTTATGAACACAATTGGTTCTGGAAGTCTGTTCATAAACTGAAGTGTTCATAAACTGAAGTGAACTTTCCCATTGAAAGTAATGGAAAGTGGATTAATCTGTTCCAGACGGCTGCGGAGTACTTAACCTGAAGCGTACTTAACCTGAAGCGAACTTTCCCATTGAAAGTAATGGAAAGTGGATTAATCCGTTCCAGACGGCTGCGGAGTACTTAACCTGAAGCGTACTTAACCTGAAGCGAACTTTCCCATAGAAAGTAATGGAAAGTGGATTAATCCGTTCCAGACGGGTCTGCGGAGTACTCAACCTGAAGCGTACTTAACCCGAAGCATGGGTGTAATTGGTTCCGGAAGTCTCTCAGGGGCACCCCAGCGAGTGGGGGAGCTGCGTGGTCCATGTGGAGGCAAGGCTGGGGCACGCGTCCTTCCACAGTGGGGGCATAGGTTTCCCGGCAGGAGTTGATCGTGCTGAGGATTTGCCAAAAGTGCCTTCCCCCTTGGCACATTTTTTCCATTCGTCCTGATTTCGTACTTCATATACTAAAGTGAAGTGGGCATAAAAATGCACACATTGAGGAAAATAACATGCCGTACAAAACTTTATTACTACAGTCATACCTCGGTTTAAGTACGCCTCGGTTTGAGTATTTTCAGTTTAAGTACTCCACGCTTCAGGTTAAGTACGCTTCAGATTAAGTACAGACTTCCAGAACCAATTGTGTTTTTAAACCAAGGTACCACTGTATACTAGAGAACGTCAATGCAAAATTCAGGGAAGTGTGAATTGTGTAAGCAATCATGGAATCATAGAATCCTAGAGTGGGTAGAGACCCAGGGGATTATCTAGTCCAAGCAGCTGTGCCCAACAGGGATTGGACCTGCAACCTTGGTGTTTTCAGCACCATGCTCTAACCAGCTTAGCATTGTTTCTACCTTTAAATGCAAACTGAATCAATTTTCTCTCCCACCCCTCATTCAAATACACCAGGCATCCCCAAACTTCGGCCCTCCAGATGTTTTGGACTACAATTCCCATCATCCCTGACCACTGGTCCTGTTAGCTAGGGATCATGGGAGTTGTAGGCCAAAACATCTGGAGGGCCGCAGTTTGGGGATGCCTGAAATACACTATGTGTTCTCAGTTAACCTTGAATCACTGGCAGAGGAAGAGGAGTGTGCGGGGAGCCCACCCACTCCAGCAGCAGTGTGCCATTGCGGCTGCCCTCCCGCGGCCAGGACGCACTCCAGCCCCACCCCCGCCTGCTCTCCACCCCCCGGTACCAGAGCATGAAGCTCCGCCACTGCCTTGAATACAGCCAGTTGAAAGTTCAGCCTTCTGAATGTTGTGCCCCCTTGCTTACAATGTTCCCCTTCTGTGAAATACCTGCTAGTGAGTTCTTTATTTGTTGCATCTCATCAGTTGGATTGGCTAACGCTGCACCATTAGTTTCCATTTGCTGTGGCATGGAAACAAACCGTGCAGTGCCTGCCAATTCACATAGCACTCTTGTTGGCCAAGAAAAGCAGTGCAGTCATTAAAATGCTAAAATATTTGGACTCATTTGGATGGCATTTCTAAATCTAATCTATGCCAGAAGCAAAACAAAATACTAATAATTAAAATCAAATAAGATAAAAACACTGCATTGTGAAGCAATTTAAGGCTGAGCAGCAGGCTGAAGTCATGTGTAGCACTTTGTAAATTCTAATCTAGGCATCTCCCTACTTTGTCTGCTGACAAAGCAGTTGTTAAAGGCACTAATTAGGAATTAATTCAAAACTTGAGCTTTGAGGCAGCTTGGATATGAGGTCTTGCAAGCTTCACACCTGAGCCCAATGTCGTGATCCATTGATTCTCAACTGTGTCCCACTAGTAAGGTGGATTTTTTGAAAAAAAATAAGCTACTATGTTGAATTAAGCTATTGCAGACCCTCCAAGTGTTCATATTTTCCAAGGAGAGTCCCAGATTTACAGAAGCCATCCTGGTTGCTTTTCCTTAGGACATCCCTATTTTCATCAGTGAAATGTTGTAGGGTATGGAGTTATTTGACCCCCAAACTATATAACCTTTAGAACAGTGTTTCCCAACCTTGTGCCTCCAGCTGTTTTCGGACTACAATTCCCATCATTCCTGACCACTGGTCTTGCTAGCTAGGGATGATGGGAGTTGTAGTCCCAAAACATCTGGAGGCACAAGGTTGGGAAACACTGCTTTAGAAGAAATCTGAAGGCTGCCCTGTATAGGGAGACTTTTTAATGTTTAATGCTTTATTATATCTTTTATATACGTTGGAATCTGCCCAGAGTGACTTGGGAAACCCAGTATGATGGGTGGGGTAATAAAATAATAATAATAATAATAATAATAATAATAATAATAATAATAATAATAATAGATATAATAATAATAATAATAATAATAATAATAATAATAATAATAATAATAATACATCCCTATATTCATTGGAGAAATGTGGGCGGGTGTGCCATTGTTGTATTATGAGAAAGGAGGCCTCATGAAACATTATCCTCCATTCTGTCTGCCAATATATCAATATATTAATGAGCGCCAGTGTCAATGAGATCATCCTAGGGACGGAATAAGGACATACACATGGTGACATGAGATTCTCTTGTTCAGGCATGCAAGAATCCTAGAAGCATAATCATTTCCCAGAAAGCAATCTGAAAAACTTGGAGGTGAACCTTGAGAGGTAAAAATAACTGAGCTGGGTTCCAGTCTCAATGAGGTTCCCTGCCCATATGATCAAGAAAATACGTGTTTGTGTTTATTAATTTATTAATGTATGAATCAGCTTCCACATGAGTCTCAAGAAGATTTACATAAAAGTTGCTTTGGGCTTGTTTGGAGGTTCTAGCAGGGGAGCACATCTATCGTATACCCTTGTCCGAAGAATGGTACACTCCTTCTATCTGGGATGGTCGTCCTCTTCCACCGAGCGTGCAGCTTCGGGAGGGATGCACATGGAGCGGTGAGGGAGGGAGGGAAAACCCACCTAGCCAACCAGATCAGCCGAATCAACACTGGCTATCAATGGGGTGACAGATGTCGCAGCCAGATCACCCTCACATTAGTTAATAATTTTTGGAAACAGATAGGTATAGAAATATCGAAAAATGTGGGAAGGAAAGTGGAAATATCTAAATTAATAGGTCTAATTAGTCTGGGTAACACCAGATTAAAAACAAAAGAGGAATGTAAATGGGTAAATTTGATGGTAATTGCAGCCAGACAGGTTTTAGCAAGTACCGGTAAGTGAAAAATGCAGAAAAGTTAGAGGTGAACCAATGGAGGGAAAAAATGAATAATATAATAATTTTAGAATATTTAATGGTGAAGATACGCAGAATGAAAGGATTTAAGATCAGTGAGAAAGAGGAGGCCTGGCTAGAGAAGTTATTGAATTATTTGGGTAAGTTTGAACAACTGGGGTAAAAGCTAAATAAACCTTGCAGAATGTGAATATATAAAGAATTGTACTTATGAATGATTTAAATATGTTTTAGCCTACTGTGAATGTACATCCGATGTATCGGCAGCCTGTGGGGTTTCACTGTTGTATGTCTGGGTTGTTGGTGATTGGTATAATATGAAAATAATAATAAAATGAAATAAAATAAACACCAGCAGCACACACAAAAAGTTGCTTTGGGTTGTCCTGGGCAAAATAACATTTAAAGAAAATGAAAAAGAAAAGAAAAGAAAAGAGGAGGAAGAAGCAGAAGAAGGAGGAGGAGGAGGAGGAGGAGGAGGAGGAGGAGGAGGAGGAGGAGGAGGAGGAGGAGGAGGGGAAAAATAGCTTTAAAAACACTACAAGGACAACAATTTAAAATAGGTGTTTATTTTGTATTGTTTTTGAACCTAAGTCAGAGACATTTTCATCCTGTTGAAGAAACTTGTCTAACCAAAAATGTCTTCAATTGTTTTAGGAAAGTACAAATATCAGGCACCTATTGTATCTCAGCTGGGCTACTCTTCCATATAACAGGTACAGTTACACTGAAAAGTTTGATCTGAGTTATTGTGGGATGGGGCTTCTGATATTTTGGGGCTCTCCTCTAGAGTGCACTGCTCTTCATGCAATGACATGAAGTCAAGCCCACTTCCAGAAATACAGTGGGATACAATGCAAGGTTGCTGATCATTTCTGTGTTATTTGCTTCCAGGAAAAACCAAGTCAAATATAATGTAGAAATTAGTATGAGAATGTCGGCCAAATGGAATAAAATACAGTGTGAATGCAGCCTTTGTGTCCAATTTTAATCCTGCAAAAAACTGTGGTACAGATATCATAAAGAAGGGAAACACTGTACCTTATTAGCAGAGCACTTGTTTTTCATGCAAAAAGTCCCAGGCATCTACAGAATCACTACAGAATTACTGGAGACAGGAAATAAATGAAATAAATGAATACATCATGAACTGAAGCTGTGGCCAAATACTCCCCGCCCCTGTGAAAGAGGAAGTAGGGGGATATTTGTGACTTCTACTGATGGATAGACAAATTCAAAGCACCTGTGAATTGTGGGCTTACTTTGAAAATCAGATGACTAATCATTGGGTATACCGTGTGTGTGTGTGTGTGTGTGTGTGAGAGAGAGAGAGAGAGAGAGAGAGAGAGAGAGAGAGAGAGAGAGAGAGAGAGAGAGAGAGAGAGAGAGAGATTTGGCACTGCTTCAAGAAGTGACATTGCTACACTTAGCAGGTCTGACAACGGTCTCTTTGAAATTTGAGATGGGAAACCCTATGGGAATGATGCTCTGCCATGTTGTTCCCATGGGACATTCTTAGGAAGATCTCTCCGCCCCAATTGGCCAATCTTTGGTTTGATCCTTGGTTTGAGATAAGGATGTTACAATTAAACAAAGATGTCTGTCTTTTTCATCTGTGAAATCTAGGAGGGTGCATATATGCAAAGAAGAAGAAGCTCAATAATAATTCAGGATGCAGATAAATAATTAAAGTGATGACATACAGTATCTAAGCTTCATATCTACATATATTAACCCATCAATGGCCTTCCTTCATATATACCCATCTTGGGAGGTGAAGGAACACGAGCGCCAACAGTCTTAGTTAGTTTCAATCCCAATATCTGCAGTTTGAATTATCAGGGAGTTGTTGTTGTTTTGTTGTTGTTTAGTCGTTTAGTCGTTCAGTCGTATCCGACTCTTCATGACCCCATGGGACCAGAACATGCCAGGCACTCCTGTCTTCCATTGCCTCCCGCAGTTTGGTCAGACTCATGTTGGTCGCTTCGAGAACACTATCGAACCATCTCGTCCTCTGTTGTCCCCTTCTCCTTGTGCCCACCATCTTTCTCAACATCAGGGTCTTTTCCAGGGAGTCTTCTCTTCTCATGAGGTGGCCAAAGTATTGGAGCCTCAGCTTCACAATCTGTCCTTCCAGTGAGCACTCAGGGCTGATTTCCTTCAGGATGAATAGGTTTGATCTTCTAGCAGTCCATGGGACTCTCAAGAGTCTCCTCCAGCTTTTCTTCCCAGAAGCAGGCGTCTTTTAATTTTGTGACTGCTGCCACCATCTGCAGTGATCATGGAACCCAAGAAAGTAAAATCTCTCATTGCCTCCATTTCTTCCCCTTCTATTTGCCAGGAGGTGATGGCACCAGTGCCCATGATCTTAGAATCATAGAGTTGGAAGATACCACAAGGGTCATCCAGTCCAACCCCCTGCCAAGCAGGAAACACCATCAAAGCATTCTTGACATATGGCTGTCAAGCCTCTGCTTAAAGACCCCCAAAGATCGAGACTCCACCACACTTCTTGGCAGCAAATTCCACTGTCGAACAGCTCTTACTGTCAGGAAGTTCTTCCTAATGTTTAGGTGGAATCTTCTTTCTTGTAGTTTGAATCCATTGCTCCGTGTCCACTTCTCTGGAGCAGCAGAAAACAACCTTTCTCACTCCTCTATATGACATCCTTTTATATATTTGAACATGGCTATCATATCACCCCTTAACCTTCTCTTCTCCAGGCTAAACATACCCAGCTCCCTAAGCCGTTCCTCATAAGGCATTGTTTCCAGGCCTTTGACCATTTTGGTTGCCCTCCTCTGGACACGTTCCAGCTTGTCAGTATCCTTCTTGAACTGTGGTGCCCAGAATCTTAGGGTTTTTTTTATGTTGAGCTTTAGACCATATTTTGCACTCTCCTCTTTCACGCTCATTAAAAGATCAGGGAGTAAGGGATGTTGAAAACTTCTGTGTAGCACACCAGAGAGTGGCTGCAGTCAGAATTGTCAAAAGCAGGCTAGATTGCTCAATGGTCTGATTCAGTATGACACTACTTCATATGTTTAGATAAGAAAAGAAGTTTCATGTAGACTTAGTAAATTAATTAGAAGAGGCAGGACTCCAAGTGGAATGGGAAGTTGTCACATACCTTGTCACACCATACTGTAGGTCCATTTAGATCAGCTCTATCTATACTGGCTGACTCACTATCTGGGTTGCTCCCAACACTTCCTGGAGATGCTTGCTTGAGGTTGAACCTGGGACCTTTTGCATGGAAAAGATGTGCTCTGCTCCAGAGCTACATCTCCTTGCCAGTTTTCTACAAGGGGAATTTAAAGCAGGAATCAGGAACTGAACTGGAGGTCACTGGACAAACTGAGCCACTGTCTGGCTCCCAAACTGAATGCTTAAAGGCCAAGAGAATTGTGACTGATTGCCTTCTATGGCCATAGGATTTGACATCAGAGTATTTGGAGGAGCCATCATCGAGCCTCCATCCTCCTCCATTTTCTTCTCATATTAGTCCTTCTGATGAAACTTTTTTACCATCCTGCAATCTCTGGGTTACAACAGAAAAGAGTATGAGGAAGAATTCCCCTGTCTTAGTGCAGTAGCAGTGACCCTTTCCCGAATGTCACTGTGTTGAAATGTACCGACACAGCTAAGCTTATTGTCGCCAGAGCACCTCCTGATCCTTAAATGGCACCCACTGTCATGTCATGTTTAATTATCATTAATTAAAACTGATTGTAGAGGGCTGTGCGGGGAAGGTGGAAAGATACATCGCAAAAGGGAGAGAAAGAGGAGGCAGCAAATGCCACAGGGAAGGGATTTTGCAATGGGACATTGCAATCAAAGCTTAGCTAAAGTTCCAGAAGTTGGAACCCCAAGGAACGAACTGTGCTATTAGAAACAATTAATTCAAGGAAATAGCCATTGCCTTTCCCACTCTGAATTTTACTACACAGGCATCACCTGTAATAATGTGCTCCAGCTCCCACCACCCATGACCATTAGGTTTGCTGGCTGACTTCACACTCCAACACCATCACCTTTCACTGGTATGAGCCCTTACCCTCCATCTTGGAGCTCTCCCCCAGCCACAACCCCTCTGCAGCTACACCCCTCCCTCCAGGCCACACTCATCAGCTCTACCTCATCACACACACACAGAGAGAGAGATGATTCATAAATAATAATAATACCCTTGAAAATTTTTGGCTGGTTGGGATAAATGTTGTCAGGGCAAAAACTGAGGGTATGGTTGGTACAGCTAATATTCCATGGAGGACTGACTTCCTTCACCTCTTAGACCAGGCATCCCCAAACTTCAGCCTCCAGATGTTTTGGACTACAATTCCCATCATCCCTGACCACTGGTCCTCTTAGCTAGGGATCATGGGAGTTGTAGGCCAAAACATCTGGAGAGCCGCAGTTTGGGGATGCCTGTCTTAGACATATCCTTTCTGCGTGTGTCTTTGCAGCATCTTAATTTTTACCTGTCAGCAGGTCCAGCCATACCATTCGGCATAGTGATGCAACCACCTAAGGCAGTAGATTCTGGGAGGCAGCAGTGACAACCCCTTGCCTTTTTCTTCTAAGCCCCCTGGCCATTCCTTCAGTTGTATGACAGTGTTGTAATGTTCCATTCCACCTTAAGAGAGAGGGGGGGGGTCATGTGACTATGGGTCAGTTGTTGTCGGTTATTCCTGTCAGAAGTGAAGTCTGTGTGTGCCTCTGATAACTTCTATGAAGAAGTCAGTTCTTTTGCTGTTTGTTAAATAAATGTTTTGTTTTAACCATTCATGCCAGCCTCTGTAGTGCCACTTCAGCTGCTAGCTACTCCAGGGTGGTGAGAGAGCTAACTGTGGGGAAGTCAGTTGCTCTAGTCTCCCTAAAATATCTATAACAGACAGATCTATGGATGTCACATAGCTTGTCCTATCCTGGCCTCTACCTAAACTGGCCTGCTGTCTCAGGTGCAGTGGTGGAATATGGTGCCCTGTCTTGAGCAAGCTTCTGTGTGCAGAAGAGGGAGGCCTTTGCCCAAGGCCAGAAAATGCCTTGAAGACATAGAGGAGAAAAAACATTTTGGGTCTTGTAGCTCTTAGTTTCCATTCCTTTCCAAGTCTTATCCAGGAGAAGCTCAATAGCACCCCCTGTTATATTTATACATTTTGTTTTCACTTGATAAACTGGGGGTCATTTGCACCCCACTTATTACAGTTAGCCCTCACCCAATAAAACTGCCCCCCAAAGATGTAATCACAAAGTGTCTCACCCTGCACTAACCCTGATACAGCTATGAAAGATGGACCGAGTGACCTTGCAGGAACCTTCCCTGCCCTCAGTAATGCGTTTGTGCAATTGGCCTCTTGTTAGTGTGTCTCAGAGATAATAACCCTCCCTAACACTCTAGCGTTACACGGATGTCATCAAGATAATTTTCATTAGCACCTGCCAAGTTACGAGTGACACAGGAGTGAAGGGCGTCCATGAGACGCCTGCAAGGAAATTAATTTCTGCTTAATATGGGGCCCGGCAGGTATGTGGGTGATGAGGCCTCTCTCTATCCAGCCACAGGGCAAGGAGGAGAAAGAGGTAAAACTGGAAGGCTAATGAGCCATTTCAAATTTAAAGCAAATTGAAGTCGGGAGGGTGTTGCAATTGACACAGGAAGGGCACCGGAAACCTCAGTGGAGAACGCTGCAAGTTGTACTTTTTCATGCTCTGGTGCTATTTAGTTTCTCTCACCCAAAGTTTCATTGTTTATTGACCAGATGCAAATGTGCAAAAAGGAGGCAATTTTATTGTTCACTTTAGATTATATTGTTGATAGCACTTCATTAGAGCATGTTTGCAGCACTAGTAAACACTTTTTAAATATATGAGAGGCTGCACCTACTAGCAAATTAAGAACCACCTTCTACTGCTGCATGAACTGCCCAGAGACAAAGGATAGGGCCTTCTTGAAGTGGGGCCTAGGGAGTAGAATGCCCCCTTTCCTGAGACTCCTATGTCCTACACCAGTGGGAAAGCTTTGGCCCTCCATACATTTTTGGACTACAAGTCGCATTAGCCTTGACCATCGACCATGCTGATTGGGGCTGATGGGAGTTATAGTCCAACAACATCTGGAGGGGCATATATTCCCTACACCTGTCCTTAAAAGAAATGCACCTCAGGCATTCCAATGCTCTGTAAAGATCACTTTATTTCACCAGGCCTTTGTGTTGATTTGTTGGTTTATCACTTTTGTATTTATTTATTTTTAATTTGAGGCTATTTTTCTGCTGCTCTGTGCTAACACACACACACACACAATTTTAGTTGGGAATTTTACCTCCAGTCCTATTGGGAGTTATGGAGGATTGAACCTGTGACTGTTTCACAGCTGTCAAATTTTCCATTTTCTCACGAGGAAGCCTATTCAGCATAAGGGAATTTCCCTTAAAAAAAAGGGAGAACTTGACAGCTATGGACTGTTTGCATGCAAAACATGTGTTCTCCATTGGCCTAAAACCTTTCATTGTGCAAGCTGTAATGAGATTTTGGTTGAATCAAATGGGGTTTGGGTCTCCTCTGCTTTCTTTCCAAGGAAACCAAATTTAAGGTATGCGTGTAACTTATTGCAGCAGCAATAGTGGCAAGGAATAGGGAAGGCAGTTACAAATTGCACACACCTGAGTCCTGTCACCAATGCACCTGCTCCTTGCTGTAGCTGCCTGCTTATAGTCTTTGAGTTAGCAAACAGCCAGGGAAGCAAGGAGAAGGACTTCTGCTCAGTCCCTGGGCTATGGTGTGGATTTTAGGGTGCCTCCAGACCATCACTGTTTTGTGGGAGGGAGTAAAGTGCGCATAGCAGGAATTTAGATTTGCACAATGTGGATTAAAGCACTCTGTTGCAAAAGCACAAGAAACACATTTTTTTGTGGTTAGCAAAATGTAATGCGGAAATACATTGAAAAGTGTAGGAAGAATGAATGATTAACAGGAACCATCCCACAAGCAAATGAGAAAGAATGAAGGAGGACAGTGATCATTGTCATAGAACAATTCCAAAAACAAATCAGGCTAACCTGTATCTAAGATTTGTGCAAGCAAATCGGGATGAATGCTCAATAAACCAGTCATCTAGAGCTGTCCCTTCTTAGCAGGAGTGAACAAATGGACAGCAGCAACAGTAGCAAGGAATAGGGAAGGCAGTTAAGAATTGCCAAAGGGGGGAAGAGGAGCTCACTAAAGTCACCTTTCCAGGGACCCCTAACAATCTTGGAGACAGCAGTGTTGGTGGGCATAAACTCTGTAAACTTCTTCAATCTACTATTTACTGTCTCATGGTGATTAATAAGCCTGAGTTTTGATGATGCAACTATCCCTTCCTCACTGTATATTAATAATGCAGGAACGTTAGAAGGGAACATGATGCTCATGATTGACTCCAGTTTCATCTCATAAAGGGAAGATTTAAGTAAACACAGAAAGAATCTGGGTTACACAGTCGGCCTAAAGCAAGGTTGGGGAAAGTCCCTTCCGGCATAGCAGGAGGGGAGGTTGCGGGCACCCACGAGCCCTTCACATGCTGAGGGTATGGCTGCCATCCCCTTCAGCCATTGGCTGTGCCCTAGGCGCGGCGCTCCCCGGCGTGTCTAATCCGGATGTCCGGGGGGGTGGGCGTGGCTCACCAACTTAAGTGAGTGTGCGGCTGGGGCTCAGTCTCTTGGTATCCTGCCCCCAGCCGCTTTGGTTTTTCCGCCCACCCTCCCTTTTTCTCTCTTTTTGACATTGCTATGGACCTTGGTTGGTCGCCGTTGAGGAGCCTGGTAGGAATTTTCCCACTTGGCAAATTGGCTCTGGCCTGGTGGTGTTCGCCTACCTCGTAGCAACTTGTCACAACTTTGGTTCTGGCAGTTAGGCATTGGATTATCTTTGAAAGGTTACAGGTGGAGGGGGGAGGTTGCTGCCATCACCTTCCCCAAAATGCTGAAGGGTACTCCCATAAGGAGTCCGGGGGTGTGGCCATGTCCGAAGTCGTGGTAGGTGAGGGCCCAAGGCACGCCCCCTATCAGTGGCCCCAGGGTGAGTTCCTAGTTGATCTGCATCGCAGGGCTCACCCAACGGTGGTTAACTCTTCACAGAGTGCCAGCACAACGGGCAGGTGTCGGATATAGTCAGTTAGATCCAATGCCTAAGCCAATACCTCTCTACATCCATGATCAATAAAGTTGTGGCCTTTTATGCCCATTAACCTTATTCAACGTGTCCTGTGTCTTTATTTACTCCTGGAGGGATCTGGGTATCGCCACACAACCTCCAAACTGTAAAGTGGATCTGGTCCATGGGGCTTCCCCATTGAATCCACAGATTCCTGTTCCTACATCTCCCTGCTTCCCATGCAGTAATTAGTTTTGAAACCAGTGCTAAATCTTTATATTTCTGAACCATGAAACTGGAAACTTACATATTCCATTCCTCTTGAAGTTTTTGTGTGAGAGAGAACCGGGGACGCAGACTCGTTTGCTAGCCAGATTAAGTTAAACTGTGTCAAGGGGAACATTGGTCGTAGCCAGAATTAGTCATATTCAGAGTAAATCCATTGAGGTTAATGGAAATGCCTGACTTAGATCCATTCATTTCCGTAGGTCTACTCTGAGCTTAACTTAGATGCAATATGATATTTCCAAGAAGCTCAGAACAGTGGATTCAGATTCCCATGGGTGTGAAAATTATTCTTGCAACATCAGAATCCATGGATCTCTTCCCATGAAAAGTAACCCCCATGGGATTTTCACAAGCCAAATCATGAAGAATTCTGTTATAACTTGTGATGAAACAAGCCTTGTAGGTGTTATCATTCCCTCCACCAACCATTCATCTGAGTTGCCAATTTCGCCAGCCCCACATATCATCAAGGCGTTGACATCTTCAAAGGCAGCTTTAAAGGGTAGGGGTAGGGGTAAGTATGGTGTGGGAAGAGAGGTACACAGCACAGGCAGTTAGTGACTGTGCCATATGCCAGCCTCTCCTCCAACCTGGGGAATTGTGGTTGTCATATCAGCCAGCCCTTAGGTTTGTGGCAGCTGCTGTTGAATGCCAGGTCGGCCCAGAATATAATCTCCCTCATCCATGATCTGATTGTGGATGAAGAGGCTGAAACCTGGGTGGGTGAACAGGGTGGGCTGAATGAGAGCCAACAAACTGAAACTGAATTCTGATAAGACTGAGACACTGTTAGTGGGTGGTTCCTAGACCAGATGGGTGGGAGATCGCCTGCTCTTGATGGGGTTACACTTCACCTGAAGGAGCAGGTTCATAGCTTGAGGGCACTCCTGGATCCTTTGCTGCCGCTCGAGGCTCAGGTGGCCTCAGTGGCCCGGAGTGCCTTCCATCAGCTTCGGCTGGTGACCCAGCTATGCCCCTCTCTGGTCAGAGATAGCCTAACTATTGTTGTGTATGCTCTGATAACTTCAAGGTTAGATTACTGCATTATGTTATACATAGGGCTGCCTCGGAAGATGGTTCGGAAACTTCACTAGTGCAGAATTCAGCAGCAAGGTTGCTCACCAGAGCAAGATGGTTTGAGCATATTACACTGATCCTGGTCCAAATGCCCTGGCTACCAATCAGTTTCCAGGCCCATTTCAAAATTCTGGTTTTGACCTTTAAAGCCTTAAACAGCTCAGGACTGCAATACCTCAAGGACCACAGGGGCGTCTTAGCCATAGAGGCTACTGGTGAAAGGTGCCACGGCGCAAAGTTCTGGAGGGCGCTTCCGCCATGCCGTGCCATGCCCGGAGCCTCCTCCCTGCTGGAGGAGCCGCCCTCACCCGCCTCTTCTTGGGCTGTGGGCGCCATTGCGGGGAAGCCGGCCACGAGCCTCCTGTCGGCATGGCAGCCAGGGCTCCCTGGACGGCAGCACCACACAGCCGCTTCGACCAAGCAGGCGGAGGCGGAGGTGGAGGACAGCTGGCAGCATCCCCACCTGTCAGGCCGCCCCACTCCGGTGGCTCGCTGCTCTTGGTCCTCCCCGGCGGAGTGCGAGTCTGGTGTCGCCGTAGCTGGTCCTGCCCACGGTGGGCTAGAAGCAGAAGGCATGGCATGACGTCATGGGGGGGGAGCGGTGCCTCGGAGGAGCTGAAGCAGCAGCTGCTGATCAGCCAGTTCGCGGTGGCCACCGACTGTGCCGTTGACCAAGCCCGGCAGCTCCTGCAGGCCGCCCACTGGCAGTACAAGGTGAGCTGCCTCTCAACAACTCTGGAAAAGGGAGTCTCCATCCTTCCGGAGGAGACGCCCTGCAGCTGCTGCTGCCGAGAGGGAAACATGGGGGTGGGGGGCACCCGAGGGATCCCTGCACCAGAGTGCCAGATAAGCTTAAGACGGCCCCGAAGGACCACCTCTTTCCATATGAACCCACCGGGACACTGAGATCATCTTCTGAGGCCCTTCTCCTTGTGCCTTCTCCTCGAGAGATCCGGAGGGTGGCAACACAAGAATGGGCCTTCTCTGAATAATGCCATCCCAGTGAGAGAGGGAGGGTGGAATCCATACTGGGGCCAGAGTTTAAGGGAAAGGAAAATTGTGAAAGGGCTAAAAAGTGGAAAAGCAGTTGGGTGGTGTTTTGTAACATTTAAAGAATTGGGGAGGCAGCAGGGTCTTCCTTGGTCATCCATCACCAAGGAAGAAGGGTGGATAGGAAGGGACAGGGTGGGAGTGGGAGTGGGGTGAGGAGTAAAAATGGATGTTACTTTTTGATTGCTTTATAGATGGTCCAAAACTGGAATGACCTATGGAACTCACTGAAAAATCTGGGAGACCCTTAATCCAGAGGAAGAGGGGCTGACTTAGTTTTAAGTGATTAAATGTTATTATGTTAGAAAAAAATTAATTTTATAATCATGGAAAGTTTTTGGTAATACATTTTAGGCTAAGGGGAGAAATAAAAGATAGAGGATGGGGAAATAATTTTCGATTTGGAGTAATTGATTAATTATTGGTGGAGGATAGTGGATGTTTTATAGAACAGAATAGTTGATGATAATGATAAAATGTGTTAGAACGATTTAAGATATAAAATGAAAATTGCTTAATTGAGATTCTAAAATGGACCCAGTTTTTTTTTGGGGGGGGGGGAATTGAGGAAGTCAACAATGTTAAGTAAAAATATGTAAGAACCGCTATGTTTTTCTTTTTTATGTTTTATTTTTGTTTTATGTCTTTTGTGATTTTATTTCTGTGAATATTGAAAAATGAATAAAAATTATTTGAAAAAAAGAAAGAATGGCTTCTTCCTTCTCTGCAGTGGCTCCCCATCTGTGGAAAGCTCTCGCAAGCGCCTGGCACCTTCATTATATACCTTTAGGCTCCAGGCAAAAACGTTCCTTTCTATCCAGGCCTTTGGTTAATTTGATTGACATCCTATTCCCTTTTAAAATGTGGGCTTTGGGGGGGGGGTTATTGGTTTGTTGTTTTTATATTGATTGTGCATTTTGTGGTTTTATATTTTGATTTTATTCTGTGAACCGCCCAGAGACCTCCATAATAGTTTTTCCACGCTCCATTGACAGCTGATTAAGCTGCTCTCCATGAAGCTGATAAAAGAGACACACCTCAGTTCACCCACAACAGCAGCAAAAAGATATCAGAGCCACACCTGATAACACAGCTCCCATCCAACCGGTACCACAGGCCCTGGAAGCCTAGAGCTTTAAGGACTGCTGGTATCAGCAAGCTATCACTACAGCACTCAACTGAAGTGGGTGGGCCACATGATCCAGAAATGATGCCTGGGAATATGCAATCAGGAGTGCCTTCTTCAGGCACATGGCAATGGACTAGGGTAGATGTGAAGAAGTTGATGGGCCCTTTAGATCATTGCATGGTTTCCAAGAGCAGGCGGAGTGCAGGAATGCTCGATGCATATGCTTTTCACCGAGGAGAAGATGTTAAACATCGGCAGACATGGTTAGTGTCAACAATGCACGTCCTCATTCACATTTGAGAGCTCCACAAGATCTCACAGAGACCTCTAGAGGCCAAAATGAATTATTGTGAAAATAAGAAATATTTGGTGGCTTCTTGTTGTTTTGCTAAATGTTGTTCTTGTTTAGGGTGCCATACTACCAAAGACCATCCCTGGGTGTGATTATCACTTTTGGAATCCATACCCCCCTGCCCCCTGTCTTGCTATCTAAAATAAATGTGTCTTCTATGTTCAGTGGGGATATACCCTGGGAAGGCTTGCTTTACCTTCTGGGAATTTGGACACTGATATGAACCCTGGCACTTGACATTGTCAAGGGGACGCGGGTGGCGCAGGGGACACAAGTGGCGCTGTGAGTTAAACTACAGAGCCTAGGGCTTGCCAATCAGAAGGTCGGCGGTTCGAATCCCCACGATGGGGTGAGCTCCCGTTGCTTGGTCCAGCTCCTGCCAACCTAGCAGTTTGAAAGCACGTCAAAGTGCAAGTAGATAAACAGGTACCGCTACAGCGGGAAGGTAAACGGCGTTTCCGTGCGCTGCTCTGGTTCTCCAGAAGTGGCTTAATCGTGCTGGCCACATGACCTGGAAGCTGTACGCCGGCTCCCTCGGCCAATAACGCGAGATGAGCGCCGCAACCCCAGAGTCGGTCATGACTGGACCTAATGGTCAGGGGTCCCTTTACCTTACTTGACATTGTCCTCTTATGTGTACCATGTTCTCTTTTGCCTTTTTAGAGAAACATCATTTGATAGCAATCAGTGTTGAAAATTGATTTTGAAATTTGCCATTTAGAAATTTTAGATTCATATATATATATATATATATATATATATATATATATATATATATGTTCCAATCTTGTTTCCACTCTAGTCTTAGATGCTTGGATATTCACAAGCTGCAAGATACCAACACCTGTTCACGTTACCTTAGAAAATGGGCCATGTGAGGGAACTGATTGATCATGGCTGATGTATGGAGAAAGGATGGACATTAATGTGTCAAATTCTTCAAATGCCGTGTCATATAATCCCACCTTTTCCATGCTCTGCTTCCTGAATTTCTAAAGCTCCAAACATTCACTCAGGAGCTTCTTGTGAGGACATGCCTTCAGTCTATTATTGTCTCTTTGACTGATGTCAAAGAGGTGTGTGTTGCTCTGATCCTGTCACCTTGATGTCAAATATCTCCTTTCTGAATAGAGACAATAGACCCATTGAAAACTTTCTGCCCTAACTCGTTCCTTTGCGTAGGTGGCATAATTTAACCCTTTTGGTGTGTGTAGGCAAGAGAATAAAAAATTAGCTTCTGTGTGATTGAATTTGATGTGGGCTGATTTACTGGTAGGATAAGTGAGTCAGTAATGGGATTTCTCATGGCGGGGTGGATGTAAAATACCAGTTTGCTTCTTTTTTTAAGGGTGCAATCAAATAGCAACTTCTCTCCCTATATGCTGTTGTAGGATGCCCTGTAAATTCCAGAACATTTTGTTCCCCACCACCACATCAGTAATGGGCTGGGACCAGATACAGCCTTCAAATCAAATCATTGTTTTGAAAAGTTCATGAAGTGATTTCTCACTGGTCCAGGGTAGCAATTCGCCAACAGGGTGCTGCAAAAGGGCTTTAGGTCTGCTTTGAAAAACTAAGGCACCCTGCAGTGATGCTGTCAGAGCAGGATTTTGGGCAGAAGTTCAGGACACCATTCAACAAAATAGGCAAGAGGACCCCCAAATGCGGCAGGACTGTCTTACCATATTTTGAAGCATTAGCTATTACAATCCAAGGGGATTGATTGACAGGATTCCTGAATGAGTATTACACCCAGAGCCAAAAATTCCCTAAGTGCACCACTGACAACATGTTGCATTCATCTACCATAGGGCTGCCATATATCCTGGGTTTGCCCATCGAAAATAGTGTCCGGTGTAATTTCTGAAAAGTGGGGAAATGTCCTGGAAAGCCAGAGCATATATATGACTGCAATGTGTAGTCAGTGGTTTTTAGTTGGGTTTTTTCGGGGGGGGGGGTTGGAGATTTTGCAAAACTATCAAACAAACAAACAAACCCTCTACAAGCTACAGAACCAGGTTATATAATGCCCTGTTCTTTATAATCAGTCTTTCCCTGTGAGCATGAGCTTTATGTAAAGACCATGCTAGAGGTGTATCATAGAAATGTTTATTTTTGTTCATTTATTAATTAAATTATATCCCACTCTTCCTCAGATGACAAACTTCAAAAAGTTAAAACAATACAATTTAAAATAGAATAAAATAAAAACCCATTTGCAAACGAACCAAAAACATTTTAAAACAATTTCGAAACATTTAAAAACAATGTAAAACATTTAAAAACAAAACATTTCAAACAATCAAATACTTCACAGTTACTCATTTCAAGGTTTCCATGTACAGTATCTTAAGAGCATAAAATATGAAATGAGATATGTAATTAAATACTTATTTAAATGTGCAGATGTGCATTTTATCTTACTATTCACATGTCTAAATGTATTTTATCCTAAACTATTTTTTCCTCAACTAGAAAAGTATATCAAAATGCATTAAATGTATTGCAAAATCTGGAGAAAATTGTATGGGAGATGAAGTTCAGGTTAGTTGGCATCAATATTTGTTCAAATTACATTCGTCAAACAGGTAGGTAGCTGTGTTTATCTGCCATAGTCAAAACAAGATAAAAAAATTCCTTCCAGTAGCACCTTAGAGACCAACTAAGTTTGTCATTGGTGTGAGCTTTCGTGTGCATGCACACTTCTTCAGATACACGGCCATGCACACAAAAGCTCACACCAATGACAAACTTAGTTGGTCTCTAAGGTGCTACTGGAAGGAATTTTTTTTAATTCGTCAAACAGTTTAACAGGCTCCCAAGGTTACTTAGGAAAAGTTAAAATTACTCCTTTTTGTAATGTACCTTGAAAACTCAATGGATATCATTAACAACATTATAATCATCAACACCAATTAAAAGGAAAAAATGTTATTATGATTAAACAAAGAAATGGGGAAAAAAAATCTTCTGTATGGTTGGGAGGGAGCTCTAAGGTTATCAAGTTTAACCACTGTGCTGCCTTTGCATTACCTACAGGGCAGGCAATAACATCCTGACACACCTAGAATCCTCCAATTTTGACCTCAGGGCCTCACCTTTCATCACATTAAGGTCAGCTAAAGGGCAGTGAAGTTTAAATTGTATTTCCTGATGTTGGAGAGTGTAAACAAGTCTCCTGATTGTCAAAAGTCTCCTGGATGATCTGATCACGCTGCTATGATCACTCACAGTGGTGCCTCCAACCTATGAAGGGAAAGGATTGGGGCCGAAAGACCAAGAGAACGTGTTGCTACATTGAGCCTAAGTTATAACTGAGCACAAAATGCCAGATCATAGTCTACAGCAGGCATCCCCAAACTCAGCCCTCCAGATGTTTTGGGACAACAACTCCCATCATCCCTAGCTAACAGGACCAGTGGTCAGGGATGATGGGAATTGTAGTCCCAAAACATCTGGAGGGGCAAGTTTGGGGGTGCCTGGTCTACAGTATATATTACAGTGATACCTCGGGTTGCGAACGCTTTGGGTTACAAATACATTGAGTTACAGTCTCCGCTAACCTGGAAGTAGTACCTTGGGTTGAGAACTTTGCCCCAGGATGAGAACAGAAATTGTGTGGCAGCAGCGGGAGGCCCCATTAGTGAAAGCGCGCCTCAGGTTAAGAACGGTTTGGGGTTAAGAACGGACCTCTGGAACGAATTACGTTTGTGACCCGAGGTACCCCTGTAATTCCTAATACAGTCCTTTTCTTATTACATTTATATCCCACATTTTGTACATAGAGCTCAAGGTGGTGTACTCTGTCTCCCAATTTTACCCTCACCACAACCCTGTTATGTAGGTTAGGCCGAGAGACTGTGGCCCTCCAGACTGTGGCCCTCAGCTCACCCAGTGAACTCTTTTAGTGAGTGCATATTCGAACCCTCATCTCCTAAGTTCTAATCAGGGATGTGGAATCTTTTGGCTCTGACGCACGATGTCACTATGATGTTGCCTGAATGACTGGTGGATTGACCTTTGCTTTCAGGTCAAAATCTCTTGCATTGGGTTTCAATTCCTTTGGGAATCACCGAGTGTAGGGCTGGCAAAGTGTTTCTTTCTCCTCTTTCCATCAGCTGATGGGGAGTGGAGGAAAAAGCCCTCATTTTGCAAGCATCAGCTCTGCATGGGGGGAGTCCCTCGTGTAGCAAATGCTTGTTAAAACCTGGGGCTGTTTGCTTTGGCTGTTTCCAGCAAGGAACAGGTGTGCACAGACAAACTCAGCAAGATTTCACACACCAACTGATGATTGCGGCAGCATCCCCACACCATCCTGGCAAGCAATAGTGATGCTGATATAAGGAGAGTTGCTCCGTAGCTCTGACCTCACCACATCAGCCACTCTTGTTTCTTCCTTCAGCTCCAGATCATAGCTGATCATTTCTGGGACCCTTTTCTTGTTGAGGGTTATTCCATACCTACCAAAGTAAGAAACAGTCTACACATCTGCTCAGGTGCGACAAACATGTTTTCTTCAGCAATTCCACAGGGATCCCTGGATTTGAGCTGGTAATTACCTTCCTCTAAATTATTAAAAACATGTAATTAATGCTGCTCACCCAGTACTGCTTGAAGTTTCGGCAACCATGAGAAAAATTAACAGCAAAGACGGTATATTATAAATAAATCCAACATCATTTAGAGCTAGGGAGAGTGACTGGGTCTCATACTATGACCCAATAGTCTACATTAAATACTTCGGGGGACTTATATGTGTGAGAAAGTACCGTTTAAGTTGATGGTTTTCATCAGGACAACTCTAACAATAGTGCTGTAGAAAAACAAAGGATCGTCTATGTACAGGCAAGATTTCCTTCGTTCTAAATATGATAGTTTTAGTGGTCTTGATGCTGGCAATAATTCCGCACAATGTATGCCAGGCTCAAACTGTGAAATGTAGGGTTTCTCATCCACATCGCCCACAACACATATACCACCAGCAAGGAAACTTCATCATTGGTGGCATTGCAACCCATGGTGGCTTCATGAAAACTTTAACAGCCTTTACTGAAGAACCGCCACCGGCATTGCTTGAAGAGTTTATGTAAGAAGGTTTATTATTTTTTCATGTCCATGTCTTTCCCTCTGAAAAGACCAGTGCTAGTGCTACAACATATATGCAGAGGTATATCAGCTTAGCCTTTAGGAAAAAATATGATGGAATTAAGGTAAAGCTGAAGGGAAGGTTTAAATTTCTCCAAAGGAAGAAGACTTATGTGGATTACATTTAAACTTCCTAAAATAATAGTCTTTCTTTCAACTCCATTTTCTTTTACCTTTTTATAATTCTTTTCTCCTGTCAGTTACAAAAAGTTCCCCTCCTGTTTCTTTGACTCAAATTTCACTTCTGCTTACATTCTTACACCACCCATTTCTTTCTTTCTTTCTAATCTTATATGTTAACGTAAAGATTGTTAAACAATATTGATTTTTGGATGTTGAACATCACTCAGTAGTAATTGCTTCTGATATATCTGCATTTTATCTTAATTTGCTTATTTCATGTGATGTAAAATACTAGAATCTTTTGACTCATGAGAGCTGCCATCAACTCAATTCATCCCTGTCTTGATATGAACACAGATATATTCCTGCTTGCTTTGTTAAATTCCATTTTCTCATATAATTCTTTTTCATAGAAAATAGCTTCACAAGAGAGTCGGTAATAAAGGCCTATATTGAAAAACGTATATTTGTACCTTGGAATTACATTTCAATGAAGTTTATGATATAACTCGCAGCTGACTCACAAAATGTTTAGTGTGCTATGTTCTGAAATGGTTGGGCTCTGTTATCTTAGCCTAAAGCAGTTTAGCTCATGTTACCAAGGAGCTCAGCCTTGCTGTCTTATTAAACATAGCTGCTTTGACTGAGAAATTTCACTCTACTGGATGGTGTTTAGCAATGGCTTATACAAGCACAAGAAGGGAAGTGTGCAATATTGTACATTCGCTCTCCATTATCCTCATCCATAGGAAGTGATAGAAGGAATCTGGGTGTATGCAAATGCCTTGCTCTAGATCCGACAAGCTTACTCTTCGGCTTGGACAATAAACAGATCTGCCATAAATAATTCACCATGTGAGATTGTCAGAAAGCAAAATCCACATGAAACTTCAGCAATAATTCAGATAGATGGCACTGTTGTTCTAGATTCATGAATTACATGGTATGTTGTGATGTCATGCACAAGCTCTCATAAAATACACATGTTGATAACATGTCTATGTGCTATGTGACATGCATTTGTGATTGAAAATTTAACCTAACCCTAATGAGTGTTTCAAGAAATACACTTCATTAAGACCATTATTCTAAGTGAGGTGAGCATTATTCACCAACCAAGGCTGTAGCTTTGTGTGTCTTGACTAACACCCTTCCCACATGTAGCTGCCTTTTTTAAGCCTCCTCATTCCAATCAGCATGAATGCAGTTATTCCAGCTCCTGACTGCTCTCAAGGAGGGGCCCAATCCTGGATAGGCTCTTTGAAGATAAAGGTGCCTGGAACCCACTGGAGGCATGGGTTTGCTCTGAAGCCTAAAATTGGTAACTGCTTGTGGGAAAGTTCTTGTATGCATCCATGCCCACAGAGTTCTTCATGAGCATAACATAGGTGTTTGTCACAGATGAGTTCTTCTCTGCTATTGGAGGACCACGTCCTCGTCACCCTACACTTCTCCAGCCAGAGAATCTTGACTTTAGTCTTTCTCTGGAATACTGCAATCAACAATCATCAATATGAAAATGCAGATAGTGGTGTTGGTTTTCCAAAAATTTTGAAATAATCATTCTGATACAGAATGCAATTTTAATTCTAGTGTAGTGTCAAAGAATTATCAGCATATTTTGGCCTTGGCATTTGCAGTAAAGGAGATCAATGACAACCCTCAGATCTTACCCAATATCACCTTGGGCTTCCACATCTATGACAGCTATTTTAATGAAAAGTTGACCTACTATGCCACAATGCTACTTTTATCTTCGTTAGAGAGGTTTTCCCCCAACTACGTCTGTGACATCCAGCATAATCTGACAGCGGTCATTGGGGGACTGGATTCCGAAACCTCTGTTCTTGTGGCAAATATTCTGGATATCTATAAGATTCCACAGGTAGGGATAATGTGCCCTTGTGATATCGATACCATGGAATGCAATACTTTTTCATGCGGCTTTCTTTCTTCTAGATTTTGTTTTGCAATTTGGAGAGAGGGAGGTTTAATTCTGTTAAACCTGTATTTATGACTCATGACATGGTAAACCAACGAAAGAAGCATTATAGATAGCAAAATACCCAAACAATGATAAAGCAAAGTAAACATAGAATCGCAGGAGAAAGAAAGTTAGGGCTTGTGTTTTTTGTTGTTGTTGTTTTTTTATAAATTTGTATGTGTGTTTCATTTTCCTCTTTGCTCCTGCCCCTGTATTTAAGAAGAAACATCTTTTTACATTATTATTATTATTATTATTATTATTATTAGCATTGAATCCTTCCTTGCATGGAAAAGACCATACTGAGAAGGAGGTGCATTGAGAGTTGTGGTAAGGCGAGTCTTTCTAGGAAAGGAATTCTATCAAATAGACATCCATGTCCCAGAAAACACATCTTACAATATGCATATGTCATATTATAGTATAAGTAATTTTGCAGATTGCCATATAAGATAGCAACCACTGCAGTAGGGCAGAACCATCCTGCCAGGACCAGCATCACTGTGGCTTATTTGCACAGTGCTGGGTGGTGGTGATGTCAGGACTGGGCAGGTGCATCAGAAGCCCTTTACAATTATATGTCCATTCTGCCCTGAGTTTGCTTGCACCTTGACCCACCTCAGCACCATCCAGAGATGCTGCAGCAACAACAGTCCAATTACACTCCAACAAAGAATTCACAATGGAAACCATTTACTACCTGCTGGTGTAAAATACCTGTGAAAGAGATGTCCTTAGACTAAGCACTAATCTCTCAGGACTAGCCCCCTTTCTTGATAAGAGGGAATAATATCCACCTAGATCAGATCAAATTTATTGCAGCTATAAGCTCATACAGCATAAAATAGATACAACAAGACATGCTTGCTTTGTAGTCAATAAAAATACAATACAATACAATACAATAAAACAAAATCAATACAAATGAATATAAGGCTAAAAATATACTACTTCAGATAATATAAAAGCAATATGATAAAAGGTTTCAGGCTTCATATAACAGTCAGTTTCTCCTCTTATAGGACAGGACAGCAGTTAGAAATCTTGCCACTTGCAACAGTAATAGGGTGAGGTGAATCTCTACTGGAAGTCCAGGGAATTTTTGGATTAATGGACTCAGTAGATTTCTCCTGACAGCACTATACAGGGGGCAAGTAAAGACTATGTGCTGGAGGGATTCCGTCAACTGGTTATTACAGGAACATAGGACTGAGACTTGGCCCTTAGAGAATCTATGGAGCAGGACATTGGAGGGAAAGGTATTAAACCTTGCTTTGATAAACGCAAAGCAGTGGCTAGCAATGGAGAGGGATGATAGATAAGCAGGAAGATGCTGTATAGGAGTGACGCCCAATATCCACTTACCTTACTACTTGCTGTAAATCCTGTGTCTTAGTCACTGGATTGAGTGATCAGAGCATATGAAACTACATCTTTAAAATGTCTCTGTCTCTCTTCCCCTTCCTGCTTTTTCTTTTAGCTGGTATATGGTTCGAATCCAGTGATGAATTATAAAACTCCAGGGCTTGATTTTTACCAGATGACCCCTCAGGAAACCCTTCAGTATACAGGGATACTCTCTTTGCTTCTTCATTTCAGATGGGTCTGGATTGGGGTTGTAGTCACGGATACTGACAATGGAGAAAGGTGTGTGCAAATTATCATTCCACTGTTCTCTCAGAGTGGTGTCTGTTTTGCCTTCATAGAAAGAATCCCCATGTTAATTTCTTTCAATGAAATTGATGAAAACCTGGAAAGAGGAGGTAAATTACATAATGAAATCATGAATAGTAAAGCCAACATAGTGGTTTTTTATGGAGAATCAAATGCCATGATGTATTTGAGATGGTTTCCATATCTGTCAAAACAAGAATCTGAGACAAGCATACCAAGAGGGAAAGTTTGGATTCTTACAGCCCAGATGGAGCTTACATCAACAGTCTATCAAAGGAATTTTGATACAGAAATAATCCATGGTACTCTAGCCTTCAAAATTCACTCCAATGATGTACCAGGCTTCCAGTCATTTATTGAGAGCAGAAATCCTTCCATCACTAAAGGAGATGGGTTCATCAGGGACTTCTGGCAGCAGGCCTTTGGTTGCACATTTTCAAAGACGGATGTAGGTAACGTGGATGGGTACATTTGCACTAGGGAGGAGAAGCTACAGAACCTTCCAAAACCCTTCTTTGAAATGAGCATGACGGGCCACAGCTACAACATCTACAATGCTGTCTATGCTGTGGCCCATGCTTTACATGCAATGTCCTCATCTAGAGTCAAGCACAGTGCAAATCTGGATGGAGCGAGAATGAAACTACAGAATCAAGAGAAATGGCAGGTAGTGGCCTGAACATTTTGACGTGACAATGCATAATATCTACAGTATTATAACAGTGTGCAATATCTACAGTAATATAACAATATTTCCCATTAAATGTAGGGAAAAGTTTTGTCCATGCACTTCATTTCTCTCCAAACCATAAGGAAGTGAGGGAAATGGCAAATTTTGTGAGCTTTTGTGGGTACCTGTTGACATTGATGGTTTATCAGTAACTAATAGGTGCAAGTGGAATAGAAACTCAGCTGTATGACTTCAGTAGTTGGGCTTCCTTTCCCCCTAGCTTACTATGTTATCATTGCATAGAGTAAGGCAACTGATCTTAGGCAACCGATATTAAAGGTAAAGGGACCCCTGACCATTAGGTCCAGTCGTGGACGAATATGGGGTTGCGGCGGTCATCTCGCTTTATTGGCCGAGGGAGCCGGTGTACAGCTTCCGGGTCATGTGACCAGCATGACTAAGCCACTTCTGGCGAAACCAGAGCAGTGCTCGGAAACACCGTTTACCTTCCCGCCGCAGCGGTACCTATTTATTTACTTGCACTTTGACGTGTTTTCGAACTGCTAGGTTGGCAGGAGCTGGGACCAAGCAACAGGAGCTCACCCTGTTGCGGGATTCAAACTGCCGACCTTCTGATCAGCAAGCCCTAGGCTCAGTAATTTAACCCACAGTGCCACCTACGTCTCATATTTCGTGAAATTAGGTATCACAAAAGAACAGCAAATAGCTACTTCTATAATTTCTTACTGATATATTTTTACTCAGAAAGGTACTGCTGGATATTTCTGCCTTGGGTACCAAATTCATTTGACCAAACTTGGTTCCTTGGGAATTGGTGGGTGATGTTATGATGGGTGTCATGTACTGTTCAACTTGACTTGCACCAGCCTGCTAGTATCGGATTTTGTTCAGCATTTTTCCTGAAAATTTCATGTAGGCATGGAAGGCAGGTTCTGCATAGGCATCTGGTTGACCAATGTGTGAAGAGCAGAGCATCCTGGGTTAGATGGGCCACTGGCCTGATCCAGCAGACTCTTCTTATGTCTTTATGTCGTTACCTTCTCTCTTGCCCCTGTTGCAGTTGTGATTGGTGATTCCCCGCACCTTGTGGATATAATGAGGTGGATTACAGACAAATAGATATAAGGTAATGCTCATTGGGAAAGAAGGGCTAATGTTGACTCCTAGAAGGTATAGGGCCCAGTCATGGGGCAGAATATGGCTAACCATACAGGTGAGATGCAGCTAAAAAAGCAACAGAAATGTTATGTGATGAGTTATTTATGCTTGAAAAGATTGTGGAGCAATTTGGGTGTACATTTTGACAGCTATATTTTCTAAGTTTTTGAGAAGAAAAACTGGTGTGAAATATGGGAGGAGGATGTTTTGCTAAAAAATACCATAAACTGATCTCTTTGAGGTCTTTTAGCTTATTATATGAGCAGCATGTATTCTTATCAGTTTGCTGAATAACATAGTGATCCTTCCTATTATCTCTCAATTATAAAGGGTAAGCAGATATTTCACCAATTGCCTCCTGCTCAAAACTCTTCAGGAAATCATTCTTGCTTCCATTAGACATTAGTCTGAAAACCCTATACTTTTTTCGTTCTATCCAGCTTCATCACTTTTTGAGACATGTTTCATTTAACAACAGTGCTGGGGACAAGATCTCCTTTGATAGTAATGGGCAGTTACTAGCTGGATTCGATGTCATCAACTGGGTGGTTTCATCTAACCAATCCTTTCACAGAATAAAAATTGGGAGGATGGATCCGCAAGTTCCTCCAGATGAAGCGTTTGCCATCAATGAAGAGGCCATAACATGGCATTACTGGTTTAACCAGGTAGGATCCAATCGGAGATGTAGGGTGAAAGTGTTTTAGAGAATAGTGTCAGTAACAGTATCTCTTCGAAACTGTCATCAAACATATAAGACCTCAGACTAAAGATTAGTGTCAGTATTCTCTCAAAGTACAACCTAGTCCTTTAATAGACAATCCTGTTAATAATGCATCTGCTTCCAGTGTTGGTGCTAGCCTCACACCAAGCCTATCATACAAAGCTAACAGGAGGTATTTAGAGCCCTCCTTCTGTGTGTCTATAATGGAATGGAATTTGTACTTTAATTTGCATGTGAGATGCATATGTGATTGAAATTCCTTAACACTGCAAAAAGAAGTGGAAAGGCCCATGAAATTTAAAGATTCCAAGCTCATTATTTTGCTTTCTCATTTATGGATTAGGCCCAGCCTCTTTCTACATGCAGTGAGAGCTGCCATCCTGGTTCTAGCAAGAAAGTGAAAGAAGGGAAGCCATTTTGCTGCTACAATTGCATCCCATGTCCAAAAGAGAAAATATCAGACAAGGAGGGTAAGTATAATTGATGCTACTGGCTGTTTTCAGTTCTCGGCATTCCAATTTAATTTGTGTAGTGACACATTTTTACAATCAGGCTACACCAAGCTCGATGTTTCCCCCCTGTAAATTCAGGTTTACCTGATGTGGGATGAATCCAATACAGTGGGGAAAATCAGACTCCAAACTGCTTCACCTCGGTCTCAGACTATTTGTTTTCATGGTTTGGTGATGAGTGGATTAGTTGTCACTTTCTGTTACTCCTCTTTCCACACCCATTATTCCTTAGTGCTTTCATTTTGTTTCTAGTCGTGCTCATAACTATTTCTGGTGTGCTTCTGAACGGAACTAGCGGTGTATATTTTTTGTTGATCCCTCAGATTTACACAGAACCAGAAAACTGCACAGGCAAACCACAAAAAAAAATCTTCATCCCTGACCACTGGTCCTGTTAGCTAGGGATGATGGGAGTTGTAGTCCCAAAACATCTGGAGGGCCGAGTTTGCCTATGCCTGGATTAGAAGGTTGGGACAAACACAAAGGGAACACCTATTGGTAAGAATAGGAAAAAGCTATGTTTTTTCACATAGAAATTTCCAGATGTAGGGGTCAACATACCACTGTGAAAGGAACCATTTAGGTATATTATTAAGGTTTTATGTAAGATCAATACCACAGTCCTTTTCACATATTACTGGTGTGTGAGGTTCTATTTCACACATGAATTCTAAATCATGCTATGATCAACACAGCGGGAGCAAAAGACTGTGTTACTTTGCAGCTGTGGCTATACATACAGCCCCCCCCCAACACACACACATTTGTCCTCAACACTCAGGTAATGCAGAAAGAAGGCTTATGTCTTTTCCTGTTTCAGATATGAATGACTGCATTAAATGCACAGATGAGAAGTACCCAAGTAAGAATCAGGATATATGTATTCCCAAGATTGTAACCTTCTTGTCTTATGAAGAACCTTTGGGACTCAGTCTAGGCTGCATTGCTCTTTCCTTTTCTTTGATCACAGCTCTGGTGCTGGGGACATTTATGAAGCACCATGGCACTCCCATCGTCGTTGCCAACAACAGGGACCTCACCTACACTCTCCTCGTCTCCCTCCTGCTCTGCTTCCTTTCCACGTTGTTGTTCATTGGACAACCTCAGAAGTTGACGTGTCTCCTCCAACAAGCTGTTTTTGGGATCATCTTCTCAGTGGCTGTTTCTTGTGTATTGGCAAAAACCATCACAGTAGTTCTAGCTTTCATGGCAACCAAGCCAGGATCAAGAATGAGGAGGTGGGTGGGGAAAAAGCTGGCCACCTCCATTGTTCTTTCCTTTTCCCTTGTTCAAACTGGCATTTGTACTGTGTGGCTGGTGACCTCTCCCCCATTCCAAGATGTAGACATGCACTCAATTGCTGAAGAAATTGTGCTGAAATGTAATGAAGGTTCTGTGACCATGTTTTACATTGTTCTGGGCTATATGGTCTTCCTGGCAATTGCCAGCTTCATTCTGGCTTTCTTTGCCAGGAAACTACCTGATAGTTTCAACGAAGCCAAGTTTATCACATTCAGTATGCTGGTCTTCTGCAGTGTGTGGCTATCCTTTGTGCCAACTTACCTCAGCACAAAGGGGAAATATATGGTTATTGTGGAGATCTTCTCTATCTTAGCTTCCTGTGGTGGCCTTCTGGGCTGCATCTTTTCCCAGAAATGTTACATTATTGTGTTTAAGCCTGAGTTGAACAGCAGGGAACAGCTCATAAGGAGTAAAAACTGAAAAAATTAATAAAGCTCTTCCCTAAACATAATTTGTAATCTTGACTTATCTTTGTGTGTCTATTTTTACTCAGATATTGTAGTGATTATTATTATGTTGTACACAGCCTTCGTGGGATGCAGGTGGCGCTGTGGGTTAAACCACAGAGCCTAGGGCTTGCCGATCAGAAGGTCGGTGGTTTGAATCCCTGCGATGGGGTGAGCTCCCGTTGCTCGGTCCCAGCTCCTGCCCACCTAGCAGTTTGAAAGCACGTCAAAGAGCAAGTAGATAAATAGGTACCACTACAGCGGGAAGGTAAGCAGCATTTCCGTGCGCTGCTCTGGTTGGCCAGAAGCGGCTTAGTCATGCTGGCCACATGACCTGGAAGCTGTACGCCGGCTCCCTTTGCCAATAATGTGAGATGAGCACCACAACCCCAGAGTCGGTCACGACTGGACCTAATGGTCAGGGGTCCCTTTACCTTTACCTTTACCTTTTCAATGGGAAAGTTCGCTTCAGTTTATGAACGCTTCAGTTTAAGAACTCCGTGGACCGTCTGGAACAGATTAATCCACTTTTCATTACTTTCACTGGGAAAGTTCGCTTCAGTTTATGAACGCTTCAGTTTATGAACAGACTTCTGGAACCAATTGTGTTCATAAACCGAGGTACCACTGTAAATATAGGTACAGCTAGTAGGGTTTATTGGGAGCCCTGCAAGACAAAAACTTATGAGCACATTTGTCTTGCAGAAACACAGCAAGAATATTAGGCAATAAAGCCTATTTCAGAGAACTGAATGGGGCTCAGAATCCATGTGGACATATTGGGCTGCTTTAGCGCTAGCAAATAATGCAATACCTATAGGAATATATGTGCAAAGTCAGTCCCTGTTTGCCTCTCTCATGCTTCCCCCCAACATCAGCACTGTGATATATGTCAGAGGGGATTTTACCCTCCCTTTCCAATCATTTAAAAAGAAGTGGTTTTCTCCCTTCTTTGTAGGGACAGGAGGGGACAGGGAGACACAAGCAAGTAATTGCTGTGATATGTGGTGATGTACAAACAGTTCATGTCACTTTGCACAGACTACAACGCTCGGTGTTGTTTTATCAAGGAGCCCTGCATTGTCATCAAGCTTCTATAATTTGTTTTATTGTTCCAATCACAGCCTTTTATTTCTGGCGTCCCCCTTCTTTGTTATTCATTCCAAACATAAGCGTCAATTTCTTCCCAGCTAATTATGGGTGAAAACTTTTGTTCAGCTGCGAAAAACATGTTTTCTTCAGCAATTCCACAGGGAATCCTCATCTCTGAAAGTTTGATTTCCTTCTTCAGTTATAGGAAGCATGGGAATATTGATCTCTGGTGGAGTTTCAGTGGCCACGAGTAAAATAAACAGCAAAGATCAAGAAGAATGTTATAAATATGCCAGGTACTATTTAGAGATATGAGTAGGAGCTGGAATAAGGCCAGGATCTAAAAGTTTATTCTCTGATACTTTTGCATTACATGACTCAAGATTTAGATCTGTGAACAGAGTAAACTACCATTAGAGGAATCTCTAAGCATAGACACTCTGATTTTAGAGAATCTGCATGTATAGGGGGAAGTTGCCCTTCTACTGAAGAAGATGGTGGTTGTAGTGGTGTTGTTCATTGTATTCTTTTCTCAGATGCCATGCAAAGCTCATACTGCAAAATGTAAGGTTCGTGGTCCACGTCACCCGCAACACATGTACCATCAGCCAGGAGACCTTATCATTGGTGGCATTGCAACTTATGGTGCTTTTGTGGATACTTTATTATCTTTCACTGAAGATCCCCCACCAGCATCGCATGATAGCTTTGTGTAAGGATGGGAAAATTTGCTTATATTTTTATCCTTGTGTTTTGTACCTGGCAAGACCAACTCTAACAGTTTATTCTGAAAATCAATGGGCGATGATGATGGTGGTGATTTCTTATCCACCCTTCCTCATAAGGTCCCAGGGCAGGTCACAATAATCCAAAAACACATTATTAAAAACAACTAATACAGATTATGATCACGAGTGAAAGCAGAAGGAAATAAACACTTCTTTTTCTGCACAGGAGAAAGACAGGGTGAAATGTATTTAAGCCTTTATATTTTATTTCACTTCTACATTCTCTTTCTCCTCATTTTTCAGTTATTTCTTCTACTGATTCTGTGTTGCTCAGAGATCGCCTGTGGTTTCTCTTAAGGTTTTGAATTCTTGCAACATTGTTTCTTTGTCCAGCACTTTGTATAATATTGGCCATACATAGGACGTGCATTTTAACATTATGGAATCATTCCAACCACAAGTTTCACAGCCACCTTCATATATTCCTGATTCCTGGTCTTAAAATGTATCCTCTTCTGCTGGCCATATTACATTTCCTTTTCTTGTATAATTCTGTTTCCCCAAAAATGTCTTCGTAAGAAAGGAGGTGATAGAGGCATATAATGTAAAATGAGAATTTGGAATAGACGCATGTGTGTTTTAATATTTGAATGTTCGTGGCTCCTATTAGTAAACTTATATTTATATTCTCACTCATATTAGCATACATTCCCGAAGTACCAATCAGTGCATATACAGTGTGTTGTGTTCTTAAACTGAGCACTGAAAATGTTTGGCTGTGTCTCTGCTGAGTTCAGCCTTGTGGCTGTTTGAAGGATACTCGTCAGCTCTCTGAGTTGAAGAAACTTCATTCTTTAAGTGACACTGGAAAACAGATGAGCTTAATTTCTCCAGATAGATACAGCATATGCCTTACTCTGTGCCTGGTTCATTTTGCATAGGCACCACAAGCACACCCGTCAATTTGCACTGTTAGCAGCTGCAGTAAGAATAAACCATCAGAAGATAAAAACAATGTCCTGTTGGTTCTTAAATTGCTTTTATTTGATTTATTTTATTTTAATATCATTTTTATATAGCTGTTTCCCACTCTGAAATTGCTCTTGGTAATGAAGGGAGGGCATGCAAATGGAACTGCAAAAATCCAAATGCTATGTCAATCTGTGGCACAGCCTCATATATAACTGTGTCCTACAGATAAAACCATCCCCTCTGGAGGCAGAACCTATATGTTCCCTCTCATGGATCCTTGTTCAGGTGGATAGGTATAAAAGGTCTCCATTGCTAATCTTAAACTACAAGCTGCCTGGAATAGAAGTACTATGGTGAATAATATAATGAAGAAGATGCAGGACACAGTGGAATTAGCTTTATTTTTTGATGCAGAATGCAACTATTTTTATAGTGTATTGACAAAGAACTACCAGCACATCCTGGCCTTGGCGTATGCAGTAAAGGAGATAAATGAAAACCCTCAAATACTACCCAATGTCACTTTGGGCTTCCACATGTATGACAGCTATTTCGATTCTAAGAAGACCTATCATGCCACAATGCTACTTATGTCCACACCAGAGAGGTTTGTTCCCAACTACGTATGTGGCATCCAAAGTAAACTATCAGCAGTGATCGGGGGACTGGACTACCGAATTTCTGGCCTTGTGGCAGATATCCTGCACATATATAAGATTCCACAGGTAGGGATTATGTATGTGCATGTATGGATGTGCAGACGATGGGATTTAATCATTTTAAATGCCCCTCTGATCCTTGAATTTCACATGATACAATGGGAGAGATACATAAGCATTATAGCATGTCTACGAAAAAGTAACATTTGTGTCTTTGTTGATGTTCTAATAATTTTTATCCATTTATCTCCCTTTTATGAATGGGAGTTTATTCCATAAGGCCAATGGTATCCTCACACAATTAAAGTAATGGTAAAGCCAAACCAAACTTCTTCTTCTTCTTCTTCTTCTTCTTCTTCTTCTTCTTCTTCTTCTTCTTCTTCTTCTTCTTCTTCTTCTTCTTCTTCTTCTCCTCCTCCTCCTCCTCCTCCTCCTCCTCCTCCTCCTCCTCCTCCTCCTCCTCCTCCTCCTCCTCCTCCATCTTCTTCATTGAATTTATATACTGCCCTATACCCAGGGGTCTCATATAAAACATAAAAAAGTTCAGATTAAAATATCAGCACAATGAAACAAACGTAGTTGTGTGTGTGTGTGTGTGTGTGTACACACATACGTTTATTTTATTTGTGGCTTAGGTCATTTAACTATAACATATTTCCTGGGTTATATCCAACGCTAGTCATAGTCAGAATAAAGCAACTGAAACCAATGGTTTTAAGCTGATTTCAACATGTCTTATCAATGGATATTATACTTTCTCCATTTTAAATTTTCTACAGTAGACCCTCAGCTTACGTTACCTTTGGGTAACATAAACTTCGGGTTGCAAAAGTGACAAACCCAGAAGTATATTTCCGGGTTTCGCTGCTCATGCATGCGCAGAAGCAGCGCCTCCGGGTGTGGAAACTTCAGGATACGTCCGGACCTCCGGAATGGATCCTGTCTGCAACCGGAGGTACCACTGTTTTATTCTTTTAGAAAATATAGAAAATAATATAATATAGTAAATGAATCAAATGCTTTAATTGGTGCATAATTTAGTTAATGCGTAAATAACTAAGCGTAAAGCTATGTGGTTGAAAAAGCAGAGTCTCTGTGCAATGACAATATGAATATCCCATTCAGTGAAAGAATAGGGAGGTGAGCTTTAAGACTTGTATAGCCATAGTGCTTAATATAGAAATTAATTGCACAAGTACATCACAACGTATGTCTGACTTTAACGCAATCAGCTTTAGGCACTTGGACGATAGACACACACACACAATTAAAAAGGGAGTAGAAAGGGGCTGGGGTTCTGGGAAAAATGACTTTGGCAATGCCACCTGCCATTGATCCCAATGTGTTTTAACTATGCACATTTTTGGCTTAACGCACACTACCCATAATGTAACCCGCATGTAAAATGACAGTCATCTATATAAAATAAAGGTACATAATGAGAGTCTTGCTAGATCAGACTATGGACCTATCTAGTCTAGCGCCCTCTTTCTCACAGAAGAGCACAAGCATGACTGCAATACATTTTGTTACACCTGGAAGAAGTATTTCTTTACTGATCTTCTAATTTAAAATGTAATGTGAGAAGCCATTTGAATATCCTCGCTTCTGAGTTTACACCGCACACCATCAAACAGTGAAGGAAGCTCTAGATATGACCCAAACTAAAATTTGGTTCATTTTAAAGTATACACCATTACAGCCATACACATCTAATCTTTCTTGAAAATCTTTTGGCTCTGACTGCTAAGGTCATATATTTGTGACAGAGAGGAAGTCGGGAGAGAAACAGTCCCCACTGATGTCTCTACCCCAGATATAAACCAACTTGACAACCTTAGCATAAAAACGAATCACCCCAACTTTAACATATTGTAATAACATTCCCATGTCTGTTGCAAACAATGTATCTTAATGCATTATGTAATCTGAGTTCTTCAATATATTGATTAAACGTGACTACTAGTGTCACCTTTCTCAAATTTCCCCTTAGCTTCTCTATGGTTCTGCTCCAGAGATGGAAGATAAAACCACAGGAGCTTCCTTCTATAAAATGACCCCTGAGGAAACCCTTCAGTACACAGGGATTCTTTCTTTATTACTGCATTTCAGGTGGACGTGGATTGGAATCGCTGCAATGGATAATGATAATGGAGAAAGGTTTCTGCAAATTGCAATTCCACTGTTTTCCCAGAATGGTATATGTTTTGCCTCCATTGAAAGAGTTCCTATGAAAATTACAGTCACGGAACTCAATGACCTGCTAACATGGGGAGCAAAAATACGTGACAAACTCATGGATAGCAAAACCAATGTAGTACTGTTCTATGGAGAGTGCAATTCCATGGTATATTTAAGATGGCTCCCATATTTATCGGACCGGGAAAATGCAACAAATTCACTTAGTGGTAAAGTGTGGATTATGACAGCCCAGATGGAACTCACATCATTTGTCTTTCAAAAAGACTGGGACACAGAAATAATCCATGGTTCTCTCGCCTTCACAGTTCACAGCAGTGAACTACCAGAATTCAAAGTATATGTTGAGAGCAAAAATCCTTCTAGCACAGAAGGTGATGGTTTTATCAGGGACTTCTGGCAGCAGGCCTTTGTCTGTGTATTCCCAAACACTGAGGCAGATGGGGATATTTGCACAGGGGAAGAGAATCTTGACAGTCTTCCGGCACCAATTTTTGAAACAAGCATGACTGGCCACAGCTACAATATCTACAATGCTGTCCATGCTGTGTCCCATGCTTTACATGCCATGACCTCATACAGAGTCAAATACAGCAAAATAGCACAGCCTCAGAAACAACAGATGTGGCAGGTACTGTCCTCCTGAATATGCTCCTATGGCAATGTATAATATTTTAGGTACTGAAATAGGGCTGTCCCAGTATAGTAATTTGTCTCCCAAACCCTTCTTGTGCACACATTTACTTTTCCCCTCATCTCCAAATACTCAAGAAACTCCTCTCTTTTCACCCCTCACGTGATTCCCTTGTTGAAACTCTGTCCTCCAGCCACTCCCCATACCGCCCCTATCCCATACCTTCCTTCAGTCTTATTGTTGTTGTTGTTTAGTTGTTTAGTCGTATCCGACTCTTCGTGACCCCCATGGACCATAGCACGGCAGGCACTCCTATCTTCCACTGCCTCCCACAGTTTGGTCAGACTCATGATGGTGGCTTCAAGAACACTGTCCAACCATCTCATCCTCTGTCATCCCCTTCTCCTTGTGCCTCCATCTTTCCCAACATCAGGGTCTTTTCCAGGGAGTCTTCTCTTCTCATGAGGTGGCCAAAGTATTGGAGCCTCAGCTTCAGGATCTGTCCTTCCAGGGAGCACTCAGGGCTGATTTCCTTCAGAATGGATAGGTTTGATCTTCTTGCAGTCCATGGAACTCTCAAGAATCTCCTCCAGCACCATAATTCAAGCATCAATTCTTCTGTGATCAGCCTTCTTTATGGTCCAGCTCTTACTTCCATACATCACTACTGGGAAAACCATAGCTTGAACTATACGGACCTTTGTCGGCAAGGTGATGTCTCTGCTTTTTAAGATAATGTCTAGGTTTGTCATCGCTTTTCTCCCAAGAAGCAGGCGTCTTTTGATTTCGTGACTGCTGTCACCATCTGCAGTGATCATGGAACCCAAGAAAGTAAAATCTCTCACTGCCTCCATTTCTTCCCCTTCTATTTGCCAGAAGGTGAGGGGACCAGTGGCCATGATCTTTGTTTTTTTGATATTGAGCTTCAGACCATATTTTGCGCTCTCCTCTTTCACCCTCATTAAAAGGTTCTTTAATTCCTCCTCACTTTCTGCCATCAAGGTTGTGTCATCAGCATATCTGAGGTTGTTGATATTTCTTCTGGCAATCTTAATTCCGGTTTGGGATTCATCTAGTCCAGCCTTTCGCATGATGAATTCTGCATATAAGTTATATAAGCAGGGAGACAATATACAGTAGGGTGGGTCATAAAAAACTTTTTTTGGAAAATGTTTCCTCCCTTGATCTTATATCAGGCGTATGGTCAAATTTCAAATTTGGGACAAATCGGTTAATATTTAGACCCTGCTCCTACAGATTGAAATTTTGCCTCACTATGAGTGATGAAAACATAGGAATTTGACTCATTTATGTTAAATTGTGAACTAATAAACATAAATTTTAGATTTTATGTAGAGCAATAAGAGTTGCATACTATTATTTTCTGCAATATTTATTAATTTAAGATAAAACATGTTGATAATTTACATGAAAAACCAATGGTTTTGAACAAATTATATGGAACAATTAAGCAAACGGTGTACTAAACAAGTAAACATAAACAATAAACAATAAAACACCATTCATGTGTTGCGTCAAAACATCACATTATACTTAATTACTTAGGTATAAATTGTACTAAATGCTTACATTTTGTGTAATTAATAAAATTTAACAGAGGAGCATATTTCAATTGTTTCATTGCCTGATGGAAATTACATTGGTGGTCATGTTACACCGGTTGATAGCAAGGTGAAATCTATTGCAAATTCTCTTATCTCATTTCTCAGAGAAAAATACCTAGTGTGAGTCAACTTGCAGCAGTTGCTTGTGATGGGACAAACACAAACATACGGTAGGTGCCCTGGGAGGAATTAACCATCTTATTGAAATAGACATTGGCCGGCCATTGCAATGGATTTGTCCCAAATTTGAAATTTGACTATGTTTATACCATACGCCTGATATAAGATCAAGGGAGGAAACATTTTCATAAAAAAGTTTTTTATGACCCACCCTAATATACAGCCTTGTTGTACTCCTTTCCCAATTTTGAACCAATCAGTTGTTCCATATCCAGTTCTAACTGTAGCTTCTTGTCCCACATAGAGATTTATCAGGAGACAGATGAGGTGATCAGGCACTCCCATTTCTTTAAGAACTTGCCATAGTTTGCTGTGGTCGACACAGTCAAATGCTTTTGTGCAGTCAATGAAGCAGAAGTAGATGTTTTTCTGGAACTCTCTAGCTTTCTCCATAATCCAGCACATGTTTGCAATTTGGTCTCTGGTTCCTCTGCCCCATCGAAATCCGGCTTGCACTTCTGGGAGTTCTCGGTCCACATACTGCTTAAGCCTGCCTTGTAGTTGAATGTAAAAAGACTTTGGCATGGCTGGCATGTTGCCTAATGTACAAAGTTACCCTGCCCACTTTTGGCTCTCATCCTGCACGCTTTGTCCTTAGTCTCACTCACCACTGGCATGCGGCCCTAATAAAGTTGCCCATGAGACTGAAAATGGTTGCCTGTTCCTGCTGTATAGTATGGTGGGTTTTGTTTTCTCTGATTGCATGTAGACATATCTGAGTTATTAGCAGCCAACTGTTGATGTCAACTGTGGGTTATAAGTCAAATCGGAACCCTTCCTTGAGACCTGTGGATTGTAAATAACAATCTGTAGGTGGGATGGCAGTCACTCTTTCTTTATTTCCCATTCCTCTTCCTGCCTTTGGACCTACCCTTTCAGCCATACACTTTAAAATCTTTCTGGGTTCTGCTTCCCAGTGCATTCTCTCTAGTTAACATGCTGAGAAATCAAATCAAGTTTTAGCTCACTGGATATTTCACCAATCATCCCCTATTCAAAACTGTTCAGGGAACCTTTAGTCTGCTGCCATTAGACCTTCGTCTGAAAATTCCAAACTCTTTCCTTTTCCATCTAGCTCCATCATTTTTTGGGACGTGTTTCATTTAACAACAGTGGTGGTACCAAAATTGCTTTTGATCATAATGGGCAGTTACTAGCTGGATTTGATTTTATCAACTGGATTGTTTCCTCAAACCGAACCTTTCACAGGGTGCAAGTGGGGAGTGTGGATCCAGAGGCTGCCCCAGACAAAGCCTTCACCATCAATGAAGATGCCATAACCTGGAACAACTGGTTTAACCAAGTATGATCCATTTTGGAGGGGGGGCAGTTTTGGGAATGCCCCATTGTTGAATCAGCCCTGGCTCTCTGCATGGGTGTGTAAAGTAAATGTCATGGTGAACGCCAATAGGAATGTTATTGAATCAAAGTGCAACATTGTATGAATTGATGAATTCTTGGAGCTACAAAACATTCTGACCTTGATATTCTGCTGTTTCTTTCAATAACTGAGATATTGATGGAGGGAAACTAATGAATAATATATAATAATAATAATAAAATAATAATTTTTATTTGTACCCCGCCCATCTGGCTGAGTCTCCCCAGCCACTCTGGGCGGCTTCCAGTCAAATATCAAAACAATACAGCAATAGCACAATTACAAAAGTCACAAACAATACATAAACCACATCAAAAAATACACAACCGAATAGAAAACAATTTCAACATAAATCAATATCTAAAACTAAGAATACATCCTTAATACAGTTTAAATAACATAGGTAAAAAATAACAGGAATTTAAACAAAAAACCAAAACAAAACAAAATGGAGCCCTCTCTGCCCAGCAGCGGCGGTGGCAACAGTCTTTTATAAAGCCCATCAGGCCCCGCCCTGGGCCAGGTGGTAAGTGGCAGGACCGGGGCCTTCAGGCGCTGAGCAGGGGAGTCCTCCTGGCTGGTAGCAGCAGCAACAGCAGTTCTTATAGGCCTTGGCCCCACCCTGGGCCAGGTGGTGAGTGGCAGGACCGTGGCCGTCAGGCGCTGAGCATATTTATATACATATAAATAAATACATTATTTATATGTATATAAATATTTATATATTTATGGCTTAGATTAGAGGTAAAAACACACACGTTTGAAATCCTTCCTATGGGCCAGAACCACATGACACTTTGACCATCACTCATATGTTTTTGCTCCATTTATTTCTTGACAATGTCTAGTTGAACTTAAGATGGGACTGGATATCATCACATTCAGTATTCCCGTGCTTGTATCTCATGTCAGGCAAATAACACTGCATGGAAAGAAGCTTGCAACAGGGATATATAGGGTGAGTCTTTTAAAAGAGGCCCCGTGGAACATGTGTACTCTGTATCCATGGGGCCTCTTTTAAAGTACTCACCCTGTAGATAAATCAAAATGCACTAGTCATAACCAAGTGTGTAAGCTGCATCACTGAGAAAAATGTGAAACCTTATTCCCTGCCATGCGCTCAAAAGAATAGGTCCTCTATATTATCTACAGTGATGTATGTGGTCCACATAAAGTTGTCTCTTTAGGGGAAAATAAGTACTAGAAATTCCCCATTATGCATGTCTCACAGAACCGTGTTGATGTGTGCTGCCACGAAATAAATAAATAAATTCATTCAAACCTGGAAATGGCGCAAAAAGGGCTAAAAAAAGAACACAAAAATGGTACGTAAAGAGTGTCTTGAAATCCCAGGAGCCTTTGCACTGACCTTTGAGGAGAGTTAGATTTTAAGAAAGGAGGTTTGACAGACATTTGTGGGTTTGGGGCAGAATTTAGCAGAGTATGGCGGAGGTTTTGGAGGATTGGGGGGGGGAAATAGATTTTTCTAATGATTAAAAATAATAATTTTACAAGTTGGGTGTCACAACAGCCCCATTCAGCTTTGCCAGAGGTTAGGGAAGAAAGGAACTGTTCCCCAACAACTCTTGGAGAGTGGCACTTTGGATAACCTCTGGTGCAGTAGACCTTCTAGGACTTAAAATGAGGAATGCCTTATAATCAGCAAGTCAACTTTGTGCAACATAGTTTTAATATATAGATAATGGAGTACTTATCATCTTCATTCTTTTAACAAATGCCAGAAACGGTGGCTCCATTCATACATGGTTACACAATTTCTTCTGTAGTTCAGAGTGTATAGACAGGTGGAAAGCCCCCAGAAGTGCAAGCATTTGAAGCTCATACTTCTTCTTTTTCTTCTATGGATTAGACACAGCCACTGTCTGTATGTTGTGACAGTTGCCACCCTGGTTCAAGCAAGAAAGTGAAGGAGGGAGAGCAGTTTTGCTGCTATGATTGCATACCTTGTCCAGAAGGGAAGATTTCAGACCAAGAGGGTAAGAGATCTGTAGATAGATGATAGAGAGATAGAGATAGAGAGAGATAGAGAGAGATAGAGAGATAGATAGATATGATAGATAGAGATAGATCAGGCATCCCCAAACTGTGGCCCTCCAGATGTTTTGGCCTACAACTCCCATGATCCCTAGCTAACAGGACCAGTGGTCAGGGATGATGGGAATTGTAGTCCAAAACATCTGGAGGGCCGAAGTTTGGGGATGCCTGAGATAGATAGATGATGGATAGATAGATGATAAATAAATTAGATGAGAGAGAGAGGGGGGGAGAGAGAGAGAGAGAGAGAGAGAGAGAGAGAGAGAGAGAGAGAGAGAGAGAGAGAGAGAGAGAGAGCTATGATGGATAGATAGATAGATGATAGATTAGGCTTCATATGCCATGACCCAAGGTTCTTTGGGGGACTGTATGCTTTAAAATTATGCTGTGGATGTGAAAACAGTCCTTAGATGGGAGAAAAGTAAAAAGAAAAGAAAAGAAAAGAAATTATTAATGGTATTGAGGTTCTCAGTGATGAGCTCACATAGACCTCTCCTCATATTACTCATATGTAAAGACCAGTTGTGGGTTTAAGATCATGCAGGGAGCCCCGACATATACAGAAAGATCCCTGCTGCAGACAATATGATAGTATTGGAGAGGGAAAGAGATGATCTCACAGTTTTAAATTGGAAAAAAAGAGAATACACTGTGATGTCACTTGGGTCTTCCTTTGAACACTGATTTGATGCTACCTACTGCTGATGCAGGGAACTGTGACCTCACCTTGCTGCTTTACATCTAACACGCTCTAAATAATATTTCAAAATTTTATGAAAGAATTTATTCTATAATTTCCATAAACATTTTACAAGTACAAAATAATCCATCTATTTGTGTGATTTATAGTCCATGGTATGTTTATGAGTTTATGAGTTCTTCACCCACTAGTCATGTGGGAGGGCTGGACATGCCTTCAAAATTATGCAGGGAGCCTCCACACTTATAGAAATCTCCCTGCTGCAGATGGTATGATCAGTACAGTAGTGGTGATGGCTGGGTCATGCAGGGCTAAACTGACCACAAAAAAACCCTTTTCAGCAATTTTGCCCTCTATATGTGAGCAGAGTAAGGTGTGAAGAGGTCTTGATTCTTTCTGTTTCAGATATGAATGACTGTAATAAATGCACAGATGAAACATACCCAAGCAAGAATCAGGATAAATGCATTCCCAAGACTGTAACCTTCTTGTCTTATGAAGAACCTTTGGGACTCAGTCTAGGCTGCATTGCTCTTTCCTTTTCTTTGATCACAGCTCTGGTGCTGGGGACATTTATGAAGCACCATGGCACTCCCATCGTCGTTGCCAACAACAGGGACCTCACCTACACTCTCCTTGTCTCCCTCCTGCTCTGCTTCCTTTCTGCATTGCTATTCATTGGTCAGCCTCAGAAGCTGACATGTCTCCTCCAACAAACAGCTTTTGGTATCATCTTCTCGGTGGCTGTTTCTTGTGTGTTGGCCAAAACTGTCACAGTGGTATTGGCTTTCATGGCCACCAAACCAGGTTCCAGAATGAGAAAGTGGGTGAGGAAAAGTCTGAGCAACTCTATTGTTCTTTTTTGTTCCCTTATGCAGGCTGGAATCTCTACCACATGGTTGGCAACTTCTCCCCCCTTCCCAGATGTGGACATGCACTCTGTGACTGAAGAAGTTGTCCTGGAATGTAACGCAGGGTCTGTAACCATGTTTTACAGTGTCCTGGGCTACATGGGCTTCCTGGCAATTGCCAGCTTCACTGTGGCTTTCTTTGCCAGGAAACTACCTGATAGTTTCAATGAAGCCAAGTTCATCACTTTCAGCATGTTGGTCTTCTGCAGTGTGTGGCTATCATTTATTCCAGCTTATATGAGCTCTAAGGGCAAATGCATGGTTGCTGTGGAGATCTTCGCTATCTTAGCCTCCAGTGGTGGTCTTCTGAGTTGCATCTATCTTCCAAAATGCTATCTTATTGTGTTGAGGCCTGAGCTGAACAACAGGGAACATCTAATAACGAGAAAAATCTGAAGAATCTGATGAAGAGGAAAGTGGTGTCCATTGAGCTTTTGGCAGCTTTTCTTGGAATTCAGAAGCCCTTATATGGAGTTTGGAATTCTGTGCTCACCATAAATGGACAAATCTGTCATTTCCAGTTGTTTAACCTGCCTGTTTTTTGAAGGGCAGCCATCATATATATATGTCCCATGTCATACTTTCTAAATGCAATATTTCTTCTCAATCTCTGTGATTTTGTTCACTCATTAGTTATATTTTTTAAATAAAAACTTCATGGCTGGGGAGGGTTCTGATTTGCACTACAACAAAGCTGGAGTAAATTAGTTCCCCAGCACTATACCCCTAGTTTATATTGCTCCAATCCCAATCAGGTTTCATGCAACATGGAGGAATTTAAAGGTGCTCTGTTGCATGTTTCCCCTCTTTGGTCAGATATCAGTAAATTCAGTAAACAGCACTGAATAAAACAAAGCAGTAGAATGCAATGTGTGAATATGTGGGATATAAGATCCTTTTCACCCCACCATTGTTCTACCAAATATATCGAAACCCATTCCCCTCCCACTGCCACCATCTATTTCAACTTGAATGAATGAATGAATGAATCTTTATTTGCGTCAGCCATCGGCCATAACAATAAAACAACAATGTGATATACAAAGAATAGAAATATAAATAAAAAGTTTATTATATAAAATACATTTTAGGGTTTTGAATCAATAGTCAATTAGTGGATCTTATTCTAATTGCCCCAGCTAAAAACCTTGCAAGCTTTTCTGTCACCTGCTCATCTTGATCTGCCAAGAGAAAGGGCAGTATGGCAGTGGCTGGGCGACCTGGAATGGACAATAAAGAGTGGTGATAACCTCATTCCTTAAGTCTTTATAAAGAGTGCAAGCCAGAAAGGCATGTGTCACCGATTTAGTACTGTCATCTCCACAGGGACATAAGTGGTTTTCATGTGTAAAATGTTGGAATTGTTCCTCAAGCACAGCTGAGGGCAATACATTCAATCTTGTGGGAGTAAAAGTGCACCTAAGTTTTACAAATGCTAGGTTATGCAGATAGGGTGCCAGAGAGTCGAATGGCAAGATGGAAAATAGTCATACCATGAAAAAATTTCCTTATTTTAGCCAAGTTGTTCTGGAGCTCGATATCATTTAGGCACAGACAAATTAGACTGTTTGCTTTACTAAAACCCAAAGTGAGTAGCTGTTGTGGTGATAAGCCACAAGAGTGAAGTTTTTGATAGACAATTTTAGTCCAGGCACTCTTGTGACAATCTTGCAGCAATAGGGATATTAGACCAGGGGGATTTGAGTTTAGGTGAAGCCAATAGTTAAGAGTCCTGTGCCAGATCCGTAATTCTACTGAGGGAAGATTAGCCTCTAGGTGCAATGATGCGTTTGGGACATAGATTGGTACAGTACTTGAAATGAAAAATCTTCTTTTCATCCACCAGTAGCTGTGGTAATTTAAGTGTGGTTCCAAAAGAACATAGACACTTCTTTTTGAAAGTGAATTAATCAAATATTTATTTAAATTTTACAGAACAATTATTTTTAAAATGGATGGTTATGCTTAATGAAAAGGATACAATGTAAAAACAACAACTCTCAACTCAGTTATTATAATTCAGACTGTTTAATAGGCTGCTGTCTCTTTAATGAAAAGGGGGGTAGCTTTGAGAGTTTCATTCCCTGCCTTTCAGACCAATAGCCATTACACTGACTCAACTCAGTTTAAAACCATGTTCACTAGGTCCTGATGACTGCAATTGCAAGTCTTCTCGTAAAAAACTTACTTTAAATATTTATACTACAGTCATACCTCGGTTTAAGTACGCCTCGGTTTGAGTATTTTCAGTTTAAGTACTCCGCGGACCTGTCTGGAACGGATTAATCCACTTTCCATTACTTTCAATGGGAAAGTTCGCATCAGGTTAAGTACGCTTCAGGTTAAGTACGGGCTTCCGGAACCAATTACACTCATTCCTTGGGTTAAATATGCTTCAGGTTGAGGTTGAGTACTCTGTGGACCCGTCTGGAACAGATTAATCCACTTTCCATTACTTTCAATGGGAAAGTTTGCTTCAGGTTAAGTACGTTTCAGTTTAAGTACTCCACAGACTGTCTGGAATGGATTAATCCACTTTCTATTACTTTCAATGAGAAAGTTCGCTTCAGGTTAAGTACGCTTCAGGTTAAGTACAGACTTCCAGAACCAATTGTGTTTGTAAACCGAGGTACCACTGTAATAAACATCATTTTGTATGCAGTTTTTACTAATATACTCATGGGGGAGAATCCCCCAATATTTTATTGTTATTTTCACTAACATATGTATTTTTAAGCAGCATTCAGTTCATTCTTTACAACAAATGGTTTTTTGAAGGATTCCTTCCTGCAGGCTTCTTCCTCTGAAGGCTGATTTCTTTTTGATTTCCTGTATTCTAGATGTTCTTAACTCTTCTTTTTCATGTTTTCAAAAATTGTTTAACTTGAGGCTTTACTAAAACCTTAAGCAAAGCATGGGCTGTTGGTGGTTGGAAGGCGTTTGTCTGATGCCTTGCTATTTTCCTAATACCTAAATGCCATAGTATTCTACACAGTATAAGGAGTAGCTTAGTACAGTAGTACCTCGACTTACGAACGACTCGACAACCAAATTTTTCTACTTACAAACGGGGCAAATGGCCACACGCTTATGCATTTCTTGACATCTGAACGGAAACCGTGGCGGTTTTAGATAGGGTTTTTTCGACTTACGGATTTTTAGATGGGGTTGCTTCAACTTACGAATTTTTCCATTTCCAATGCATTCCTATGGGAAATCGCGTTTCCAATGGCGCTTTTCGATTCATGAATTTTTCGACCTACGAAGGTGCCTTTGGAATGGATTAAATTTGTAAGTCGAGGCACCACTGTAAAGTTAAATATCAATAAAACAGCTGCTCAATTGAGGCAGCAAGAAGGCTACTTCTATCATGAAAGAAGTTTATTTTGTTTCTAGCTCCAGTGCACAGCATTATTTCTGGTGTCATTTTTTCCTCTTGTATACCATTCCAAACACATTTTCAGATTTGGCAAACATAATTTATTTAACAATTCCATTAGGAACCCCAAGACTGGAACCCGTGATTATCTACCTCTTTAATTACTATCAAATGCCTGGTACTTCATTCTTCTTGTCCAGCTCCCTGTGGGATTCATGGGACACAAACAAGATTAACAGCAAACAAGACTGTTATAAATATACCCAGCACCATGTGGGGTAGGGGAAAGGGACTGGGAGCAGAAACAGTCCTCCAGGTTGATCTCTAATAGTTTCTATTATTCACTCCAAGACTCAAGTAAAGAAGGCTGTTAGTCATGGAGACACTATATATAGTGTTGTAAAATAAAATAGCAGAATATCTGTGTAAAAAAATAAAATTAGCCTTGCAGTGAGAATGGTGGTTTTAGTGGTCTTCCTGCTGGCATTGCTTCCTCACAAGTTATGGAAATCTCATGCTGCGAAATGTAGGGTTTCCCATCCACGAGACCCACAACACATGTACCATCAGTCCGGAGACCTCATCATTGGTGGCATTGCAACTCATGGTAGCTTTTTCGACAGTTCAATTGCTTTCACTGAAGAGCCTCCGCCAGCATTGCTTGAAGATTTCTTGTAAGCACTTATTCTTTATTTGTTTTAATCTCTCTGTATTTTGTCACTGAAATGAGCAGTGGTAGAACTACAGTCTATAAAGAGTGGCTTCTTGTCTTAGATATATAAAAATGTAATACATTAATAGAATGCAGAAGTGGAAAAAGCCCACCTCTGGGATACATTTAAGTCTTCAGAAGCTATTTTATTTTTCTTCACTATACTATCTTCTCTTGGTACTTTCCTTGGCTGTGTTACAAAAATTCTACTGTGATTTCTTTGCTCCAATGTATGTCTAACTTCTTTCTATTCCCACACTTCTGTTCTGCTATTTTAAAAGGTAAAGGGACCCCTGACCATTAGGTCCAGTTGCGGACAACTATGGGGTTGCGGTGCTCATCTCACTTTACTGGCTGAGGGAGCTTCCGGGTCATGTGGTCAGCATGACTAAGTCGTTTCTGGCGAACCAGAGCAGCACACGGAAATGCCGTTTACCTTCCCGCCAGAGTGGTACCTATTTATCTACTTGCACTTTGACATGCTTTCAAACTGCTAGGTTGGCAGGAGCAGGAAGCGAGCAACGGGAGCTCACCGCATTGCAGGGATTCGAATCACCGACCTTCTGATCGGCAAGCCCTAGGCTCTGTGGTTTAGCATGGGGCAAATTAGACTCATGTTATCAAGAAACCCTACTTTAAAGTGTATTCCTTAGTGTTTAACACTCAGAAACGTCATTCTGCACATGAGTTTGCAGTGCAAGGGTTTATGAAAGCATGGCAGAAGAAGTGAACAGTGACACAGACTAGATAGTCTCATGAACAGAAGGTGTAAGTGTAACAAAAGGGGAAGAGTAGGAGAGCCTACTTAATGTTGGTTCAAGGAAAAAAGTATAAAGAGGGAGTATTTCCTTTGATGCCAAGAGCCAAGTTTGGGGCAATTACTATTTGGTGAGAGAACCTCATAAGAGATTTAAAATCACAAAATAGACAGCAAAGTAAAGTGTGGAAATATAGGCTGTAAAACATTTAAGATACACCCTTCCAAGTGAGTTCCAAAATTGTCCCCTTTAAAAGTTCCTTCCAAAGGTTACCTCTTCCCCCAGCATAGGAAAAGACCACATATGGTAAGTTAAGAAAATGGCTTACTTACAAACTCTCCAAAGGTCAAATTAATGTGCTTTTGCATACATGAGTCAGAAATGCTGCACAGGCAGTAAAACGTGGCTTAATTACCAAGTGATAAAAGTTCATAAATTATTGGAACATGAAAAAGGCTGGTGAGAGCTGTGTGGCTGAGCTGGAGCAACAGCTCAGATGGCCTCACATGCTGAATTATCAGGTAGACTGGGGGAGGAGCAAAGGTTTGATTACCTATTTCCTCCTCAGGCAAGGGAAAGTGACATTGCTACTTACCCCTAAGGTAAGGGGAAGTGACTCACATGTTAGCTAGGAGAACAATAATCAGTTACTTATCAACTAGTTAAAGCTCAGAGATGGTTCTTCTTGCTTCTCTAAAGCTTCAGTGGAATCTTCCACTTTCACCAGTGCACAAGCATTCCCATTTTCAATGCCAATTGTACTTAACAATGGCTTCATCTACTGTTGGGCTCTCTGCTTTCTGTCCTAGCAGTCCCAAGGGGCAGCAGCCACCACAGCTCCTGGGGAACAGAAACAAACCACAGCTTGCTTTTTTATATGTAGGCTGGGCACAAAATCAAAATTTGTCATCTCTATATGGCAACAAAATGTACTCTTGGATCACCATAAGAACCCTGTATTTTCAATCTTCCATCTCCTCTAAAATGGGGAAATCACTGGAATTCACCATTTCTTTCTCTGTCTCTTGTTTCCTTTGTCTCTTCTCTTGGCTCTCTGTCCTACCCCTTGTGTTATTGAAACACTGACTCGTTTTGAGTTTGTTCCATTGTAGTCAGTACTTCTGATTCTGTAAACTGACACAGATACCTAGTACCACCCTTATTTGGAATCAGGAATCTTTCTCTCTTTTTCCCGTAGCTGTAATTGAACTGTTGATCCAACGGTTTATATATATAGAGAGAGATCACTTTCTCATATCCATTTGTACCTGCTGTACATATTAATTAACTTCCTCATATTTTGTAATAAAATATAGAGGCATTCGTTTATCTAAAACTCAGTCTGTGGTCTGTTACTAATCTCCCTTTAGTGGAAGTGCAACATCCTCATAGCACTCTGTTACTCCATTCACAAGATTCCCCCACTCCCCCCCCAAAATGGTGACATATGTGTATACTTTTGGAGAAGTGTGATATGCGTTATTAAGGACAATAACATCTTAAGAAAAATAGTGCATTAGGAGTGCAATCCTAGGTTGGAAAGGCAGATGTACAGCAGCAAGAGAAGTAGATATGGTGGACTTTATTTCTCCTCCCCGTGGTTGTGTTATTTATTCTGCCCAACCCTAAAAAATGGTTCTAACAGTGGAAATAACTTATGAAAACTCTTGACTGGTAGAGATGGATGGTGACGGTAATCCCACAGGAGAAATTGGATTTGGGTTTTGCTGTGTTTTCCATGGGCCTCTGCAACTTTTATCTGTCAGCTGAAAAGCACTTATGTGCAATCCTCACTGCATTTAGTTTGTGGATTTGAGGGTTAGCAATTATCATTATCCTTATCATTATTTATACCCCACCCATTTGGCTGGGTTTCCCCAACCACTCTAAGCAGCTTATAGCATTTCTAAAAACATAATAAAAACATGAAGCATTAAAAACCTCCCAATACAGGGCTGCCTTCAGATGTCTTCTAAAAGTCAGATACAGTTGTACCTTGGTTCTAGAATGGAATTCCATTCCAGAAGTCCATTCGACTTCCGAAAACATTCGAAAAACAAGGGGCGGCTTCTGATTGGCCGCAGGAGCTTCCTGCACTCAATTGGAAGCTGCAGAAGTGCCGTCGGACGTTCAGATTCCAAAGAATGTTTGCAAACCGGAACACTCACTTCTGGGTTTGCGGCATTCGGGAGCCAAAACATTTGAGTCACAAGGCATTCGACAACCAAGGTATGACTGTAGTTGTTTATTTCCTTGACATCTGAAGGGAGAGCGTTCCACAGGGAGGGCCCCGCTACTGAGAAGGCCCTCTGCCTGGTTCCCTGTAACTTTGCTTCTTGCAGTGAGGGAACCAGCAGAACACTCTCAGAGGTGGACCTCAGTGTCCAGGCTGAGCAATGGGGTTGAAGACACTTCTTCAGGTATACTGGGCCGAGGCTGTTTAGGGTTTTAAAGGTCACCACCAACACTTTGAATTGTACTTGGAAATGTAATGGGAGCCAGTGAAGGTCCTTTAGGACTGGAGTTATATGGTCGTGGCAGCCACTTCCAGTCACCAGTCTAGCTGTCACATTCTGGATTAGTTGTAATTTTCGAGTCAACTTCAAATGTAGCCCCACATAGAGCACATTGTGGTAGTCCAAGTGGGAGATAATCAGAGCATGCAACACTCTAGTGAGACAGTCTGCAGGCAGGTAGGGTCTCGGCCTGCGTACCAGATAGAGCTGGTAGACAGCTGCCCTGGACGCAAAATTGACCTGCACCTTGAAGGACAGCTGTGAGTCCAAAATGACTCCAAGGCTGTGCACCTGGTCCTTCAGGACCAGGGAATCCCCCACACCGTTCAGGACCAGGGAGTCCCCCACACCCACCCTCCCCCTGTCCTCCAAGAACAGTACTTCAACCTCAATCTGTTAGCTGCCATCCATCTGCCAACCGCCCCCAGATGGTAATATAATAATAATAATGCTGAAGAAGATGCAGAACATAGTGGGTTTATTATTATTATTTAGATGTGGAATAGTTTGATACATAATGCAACTTTCATTCTAGTGCAGTGCCAAAGAATTACCAACACATTCTGGCCTTGGCATTTGCAGTGAATGAGATAAATGAAGACCCTCTGATCCTACCCAATATCACCTTAGGCTTCCACATCTATGACAGCTATTTCAAGGCAAAGCAGACCTACTATTCTACAATGCTTCTTTTATCTACATTGGAGAGATTTGTTCCGAACTACAAATGTGACATCCAGAATAAGCTGACAGCAGTGATTGGAGGACTAGACTCCAAAATCTCTGTAGCAATGGCAAATATCCTTGATGTCTATAAGATTCCACAGGTAGGTAAGGCACACATGCTCATTTGTATGTGTGAATAGTGCAGAATTAATATATATTTACTTATTTATTTATTTCAGATATGTATATACTGGTTAACGCTTGGATTCTTAATAGATTTCCATAAATGATAATTAGAATTAGAATTCATCATAGAACCAAAAACATAGCTTTATCATACTTTTGAATGTTTTGTGGAATAGAAAAGATTTCAAAGTGCAAAGGAAGCACATCAGGACAGAGAAAGAGGGGAGGTTCACTACCCAAGTGTTGGGGAAATATTGGGGTTCAAGCCCAATGCCTGGAATAGTCAACAGAATCCAGACACCAATTTTTCATAAAATTGAACATTTGTTTAGTCAATGAGATATATGTGGATACAATTTTGCAAGGTCTCCTGTATGTAGGCATTGCACCCTATAATACATTGCCATAAACTCTGGGTTGGATCACCAATGTACACATACATATTTATATCTTTTAAAAAATATTTGTTTCTGGCTGCTTGTGAAAGAGCATGAGTTCTGAGGAAAGAAGTTCCTATACCAACCATAAAAGGACTTTGGTTAGACCCTATTGTCTCTTGGTCAGCCCTGTATCTATAGCATGGGATAATAGTCACTAACTTTATGAGGTTGACATACACTTTGTGTCTTAATGTCAGGCATACCTGCCAAGTCCCGGACTGCAGAATCTGGGACCGGCAGCCGCATGACACCGGAAGTGGCATAGACGCAACTTCCGGTGTCACTTTGCCCATCTATGAGCACCAAAAATGGCCACCGCCGACACCGGAAGTTGTGTCTACACACTTCCAGACATGCGTAGACATGACCTTCGAAGCTGGCGCCAGCCATTTTCGGTGCCTATAGATGGGCAAATCAGGGGGGGGAAATGGCCGCTGGCAGGAGAAGAACGGGAGAATAACAGGAGACGAAGTGATACAGGGGACCACTGGGAAAAGGTAAGAAAAATTGGGGGTTTCCCGGGGAAAACGGGGTACTTGGCAGCTATGATGTCAGGGCTGGAGAACCTTTTTCAGCCAAAGGGCTGAAAAAGGCAAAATTCTGAGGGCCACATGGTGGTGGGCTGGGAAAGAATAAGAAGTCGGTGGGTCAATGAATGTAAAGTTTAACTTTGTAGTGTAGGCTAGTTTCGAGACAAAGAGGCATTATCATAGATTAAGGACTCACTCTAGCTAGGCAAAAACACTCATTGTAAGAAGCAGGGCCAGTGACAGGTGTGGCCTGGGGAGAGTTCTGAGGCACAGATAAAGAGGCCTAGGAAGCTGCATTTGGTCCCTAGGCCTGAGTTTCCATACCAGAGAATTAATTGACCACTACACATGAAACTACAGTTTATAAATTGCTATACCTATCTCTCCCTCTTAAATCTTAATCTCTGTTCAGCTCGTATATGGTTCTGCTCCAGTGATGAATGATAAAGCCCCAGGACTTTCTTTCTTCCAGATGACCCCCAAGGAAACACTTCAGTATTCAGGGATGCTCTCATTGTTACTGCATTTTGGTTGGATATGGATTGGGGTCATTGTTATGGACACAGACAATGGAGAGAGATTTGTGCAAATTGCAGTGTCACTGTTCTCCCAGAACGGTATTTGTTTTGCCTTCATAGAAGTGCTCCCCTTTTCAATTTCTTTCACTGAATTTGATGATAAGTTAGAACATGGGTCAAAAATACACGCTAAAGCCATGGGCAGCAAAGCCAATGTAATAGTGTTTTATGGGGAATCTAATGCTATGATGTATCTGAGATGGTTTCCATATCTGTCAAAAGAGGAACATGAAACAAATATATCGAGAGGTAAAGTGTGGATATTGACAGCCCAGATGGAGCTCACTTCATTGGCCTTTCAAAAGAATTGGGATACAGATATAATCTTTGGTGCTCTCTCTTTCACAATTCACACCACTGACCTACCAGCGTTCAAGCCATTTGTTGAGCGCATCAATCCCTCCAGGACAAAAGGAGACAGTTTTATCAGAGACTTCTGGCAGCAGGCTTTTGGCTGTGTATTCTCAAATACTGTTTTGGAGAGGGTAGATGGATACATTTGTACTGGTGATGAGAAACTGCAGAACCTTCCTGGAACTTTTTTTGAAGTGAGCATGACTGGTCACAGTTACAACATCTACAACGCTGTCTATGCTGTGGCCCACGCTTTGCATGCCATGGCCTTGTCTAGAGTAAAGCACAGTGCAATAGTGGATGGAAGGGTTTTGAAGCTTCAGAATCTTCAGATGTGGCAGGTAGGGGCCTGAACATCATCATATAACTTTGCATGGTATCTTACGTAGGTCTTACAAAAGGCCCCCAAAGAGTGTAGAATCCTATCCCTCATATTGATCGCAAGATCATATTAAACCTATAGAAAAGTAAAAGTATAGGGTGTTTATAAACATGTGCAATTGATCAAGCACAAATACTTGTTTTTTTGTTTTTGTTTTGTTTTTTTGGAGCTGCAACTGGAATAGCAACTTTGCTGCAGAGCTTGGTAATCCAAATGACATTTTGCAGCTAGGCTAGGAGTAAGTTTTCTGTAGCCCCTAGAAAAAGCTGTAAAATTTTATGGCATGACATGACCTTCTCAGATAGTTGGTGTTGGCTGCTATGAAATTATTATAATTTATTATTTATTAAATTTGTATAGTTCTATACCTGTAGATCTCAGGGTTTTTCACAACATAAAATTACAATATAAAAAAACACACAAAATACACCCCCACACAAAACATTTAAAAGGGCATTGGGTGTCAATCAGCCAAAGGCCTGGTTGAAGAGGAATGTTTTTGCCTGTCACCTAAAGGTTCATAATGAAGGCACCAGCCAAACCTCCCTGGTGAGAGCATTCCACAAACAGGGAACCACTGCAGCAAAGCCCATTCTCATGTTGCCACCTTCTGGACCTCTTGTGGTGGAGGAACACAAAGAAGGGCCTCAGAAGGTAGGTTGATATGGAGAGAGGTGGTTGTTGAGGTATTGTGATCCTGAGCAATTTAAGGCACTTTGAATTGGACCTGGAAACTAATTGGCAGCCACTGCAGTCAAGCCAGGATTGGGGTGCTCAAACTGTCTTGCTCCACTGAGCAACCTGGCCACTGATTTCTGCACCAGCTGAAATTTCTGAACCATCTTGTGGTCTCTAAATTTACATCATGAGCAGCCTACATTCATGTAATTTTGTGGATTCACATAGCGATTCCTCTGCCACATTCCATGGCAGCATTCTGATGCCACATTCAGACCTTCATTTGCAAAATCCACCTCTAGACTTCCTTAAATTATTGCCTTTTCCTTTGCAATCTAGCTCCATCAATTTTTGAGAAGTGTCTCATTTAACAACAGTGCTGGGAACAGGATTTCTTTTGACCATAATTTGGAATTATTAGCAGAATTTGATGTTATCAATTGGATAGTTTCCTCAAATCAAACCTTTCACAGAGTGAAAATTGGGACTGTGGATCCTGACAGTCCTTCAGACCGAGTGCTGACCATAAATGAAGATGCCATCACATGGCACAAGTGGTTTAACCAGGTAGGATCTGACTGTTGGCAGCTTTGGAAATCTCCCATTATTGAATAGTACTGCCTCTCTGTGTGGAAGTGCAAAGCAAATTTCTGTGAAAAATCGTTAGCTCTCTTTTAACAATTATGTTAGAAACTAGCCTTCTGTAAGGTAAAGGGACCCCTGACCATTAGGTCCAGTTGTGACCAACTCTGGGATTGCGGTGCTCATCTCGCATTATTGGCCAAGGGAGCTGGTGTACAGTTTCCAGGTCATGTGGCCAGCATGACAAAGCCGCTTCTGGTGAACGAGAGCAGCACACGGAAATGGCATTTACCTTTCCACTGTAGCGGTACCTATTTATCTACTTGCACATTGACGTGCTTTCGAACTGCTAGGTTGGCAGGAGCTGGGACCGAGCAACGGGAGCTCACTCTGTCGCAGGGATCCGAACCACCAACCTTCTGATCGGCAAGCCCTAGGCTCTGTGGTTTAACCCATAGTGCCACCTGCCTTCTGTACTGTGTGATAAATTTAAGCAAATTGGGTATCACCCAATCAGTTTTCCAAAATCTGTCAAATATCCGAGAAGTGAATGTGGATAAAAATAACAGATATATATATATATATATATATATATATATATATATATATATATAAAATAACAGATATATATATATATATATATATATATATATATATATATATATATATAATAGAAAATAATGAACTTGTAAATGAAAAAATAATATGATGCATTGCAGTATATTGAATATTATGTTAAAAGGAAGGTTCTTAATCCTATTTGTAAAATACATTGTGTTTTAATTAAATATAATTTGAATTCTGAAATACTGTTCGTTGACAGACTAGGGTAATTTATGCTTATGTTTACATTTATACCTTAATCAATGTTACTTGGGAAAATGAACAGCAACAAAAATAAACAAAAATGTGTTATAAATATAGGCATAATACTACAGTATATACAAGCTTTGAATTGCAGTTTGTAAGATCGAACCCATTCATACATGAATGAAATGCCTTCCTGCTATAGACAGTCTTGGGGGGGGGGGACACTAAGTAGGGTTAATAATTTTAAACTATTTATTCTCATTAGGCACAGCCTGTTTCTGTCTGTACAGAGAGTTGCCATCCTGGTTTTAGGAAGAAAGGGAGGGAGTCGGAGGCATCTTGCTGCTATGATTGCATCCCTTCCCAGAAGGAGAGATTTCCAACCAGAGAGGTATGAAATATATTATTTAGGTTTATCAAAAGAATGGGTGCCATCCAGAGGAATATGCTTATAACTGTGAATGCTTCAAGGTTACTTTTTTGTTCTTTGATTGATAGATTTGTTAAATGGTTTGGTGAACTGGATCTAAGAAGGAGCTGCAGCTTAGGGAGAATTTGGTCCATGTGGTATCATTTGGACCTGGTTATTGTAAAGAAATTAATTCAATTAAAATTGCAATGCATTATTAGTAGTGCTGCTCTGCTGATATATCACCAAAGAAAGCACCATTCAAAATTTTTATTGTGGTGCACCTCAAAATCGGGATTCTCAAATTAGTGGTGCTCCTTGGCTATAAGCTACAAATTTTGTCTGTTGTTTTTTTAAAGAAAAGCCCATTAATAGAGAAATTTGCAGCTATATTTTGCTTTAGCAGCTATCATTCGTGTTTTTGTGAATGGCACTGCAACATCCTTTACTTTGGTCTTTCTTTAAACAGTGCTTAGATGCTGCAGGAGATGAACAAAAGTTCCCCCTTTAATGATCATGGGTCTTCTGCTACATTTAGCACTGTAATCTCAGGCTGCTTAATACATCATTGTTTTTAGTACTAACAATGCTGCTTAATATCTTTGAGGCTCTAATCTACATTTGAGAGTTCCAGCACTGAACATGAATATGAATTTGTACAAACAGTTTTGACAGTGTGAAGGAAACAGTTTTATCCATCGTGTTGAAATGTTATGGCATATTTGTAAAATAAAGATCTTGGCTTTTGTATTTTAGACATGAATGACTGCATTAAATGTGCTGATGAGAAGTATCCAAGCAAAAGTCAGGATTTATGTATTCCTAAGTCCGTAACCTATTTGTCATATGGGGGACTGCTAGGACTTGGCTTAACCTGTTTTGCTCTAGCCTTTTCTTTCACCACTGCTCTGGTGCTAGGAATATTTATAAAACACCATGACACTCCCATCGTCAAAGCCAACAACCAGAACCTCACCTATACTCTCCTAATCTCTCTCCTGCTCTGCTTCCTTTGTGCACTGCTATTCATTGGGAAACCGCAGAAGATGATGTGTCTCCTCCGACAAACTGCTTTTGGCGTCATCTTCTCTGTGGCTGTTTCTTGTGTGTTGGCCAAAACTACCACAGTGGTCCTGGCTTTCATAGCCACCAAACCTGGATCTAGGATGAGGAAATGGGTAGGGAAGAGGCTAGCTAACTCCATTGTGCTTTTCTGCTCTGTTATTCAAACTGGTATCTGTGCAGTATGGTTGGCAACCTCTCCCCCCTTCCCAGATGTGGACATGCACTCAGTGACTAAAGAAGTTGTCTTGGAATGTAATGAAGGGTCTGTGACTATGTTTTACAGTGCCCTGAGCTACATGGGCTTCCTGGCAATTGCCAGCTTCACTGTGGCCTTTTTTGCCAGGAAGTTGCCTGACACTTTCAATGAAGCAAAGTTCATCACTTTCAGCATGTTGGTCTTTTGCAGTGTTTGGTTGTCCTTTGTTCCAACCTACTTAAGCACCAAGGGAAAATACATGGTTGCTGTGGAGATCTTCTCCATCTTAGCCTCCAGCATTGGATTGCTAGGTTGTATCTTTTTTCCAAAATGTTACATTATTCTGTTGAGGTCTGAGCTGAACAACAAGGAACATCTAATGAAGAGGAAAGGCAGAATGATTTGAATATAGAATTAAATATAGCACAGAAGCTGCTTTGTGCGCGCGCCTCTTATACATTGTGTCTACACTGCAAAATATTTCTAAGAGGTTTTTTCCAAAAATGTGACCTGGACAAATATTCACTCAAATTCCATCAATTTCATCTAATATAAAAATTCCAATGGAAAAGAGATCCAAAAATCTTCCTAAATGGATACGATGTATCAAGTAAAGTACATTACATCAACATATATTCACTTACATACTATGCCCACCAAACCTGGTGGTAGGTTGGAAATGCCAAAAAGGAAAAGCTAATCATACCAGGCAACAGCAGCCACATCACTCGTATAAGTGCTTGGGAAGAAAAAGGCTGTGATGAACACCAAATTATAATATAATATTTATATGATCTTACCAAAATACCAGATATTAGAAATGTATTTTTATACTGTAAACTACTCTGTGATAGTCTGATGAAGGATATAAATTTAATAAATATATAAAAGTAAGATTCACTCATTTCCTGTGTTTTCAAATTCAACTATTTTGCAAAATAATTTGCAAAATAAGTGTGTACAGGAGAATAAAAGCTATCCAAATG